>NW_025336346.1:2366031-2618586 GCF_004798865.1 Varanus komodoensis
AAAGGGCAGGAAAACAAAAAGTCCTGAGCTTGTTTGTCTTCCTGCATTCACTCAAGAGTGATGAAGGGGATGTGACAAACCCAGGTCTGTTTACTCAGGACCTGCCTGGCAGAAAGTGGATAAGATGCTCTGGAGAAGTGTGTGAGTGTGTGTGTGTGTGTGTGTGTGTGTGTGTGTGTGTGTGAGAGAGAGAGAGAGAGAGAGAGAGAGAGAGAGAGAGAGAGAGAGAGAGAGAGAGAGAGGTGGAGGGGGGAGCACTCACAAGCATGCTCCCCATTTACAACTAAATAAATCTTAAAAGTACTAAAATCCAGTGCCATTAGCAACAACTTCCTTTGATCCCCTTTCCTTAGCAGAGATTGTCCCTAATTAGGGGCAGTTCTGTATTAAGCAGATTGAATGTGAATTATGAGAACTTAAAAGACCCTGCCCTGTTGTCTCCTCTCTGTTTGAAAGTAGTGCCATTCAGTGCTGCGAGCAAATATGTAGAAATCTGGAACAAAAATGAGAAACTCCCTTTTGTTGTGCAAATGATTTGGAAAGTTGACAATTGTTCAACAAGAGCAAAAATCCCAGTATAGCTTTTAGCTGGAAAAATGATGCCCTGCGCATAAGCTCAGATTTTTTCAGGTGCTGGTAGCCTGGTGCAGGCTTTAGCACAAAGGCCTACTCATTTTGCCTGGGACTGGGACCGGGACCAATCTCTCTGGAACTCTTGATGGTTGTAGCTTGTCTAAATTCACTGACGTCACAATTTAGGTAAGCATTTACCAGAACATAAGCCACAAGATCACACTTGGAATGAACATTAAGAGGACTGGAGCGTTGAGGCCAGCGACAATGAGATCTCAGGGCAGGGACTGAGCCTCACAGCAAAAGGAACATCATCATCTACATTTTTTAACAAGGCAGATGTGGGGTTAACAGAAGTGGTGGATAACTCAAGTATATTTTATTTGTATCCTGCTTTGTTTTCTTCCAAGGAATTCAAGGCAGCTTGCATAATTCTCATCCTCTCAATTTTATCCTCACAAGAAGGATAAGGTAGGTTGGCAGGGAGTCTGTGAGTGGCCCAAAGGCACCCGGTGAGCTCCAAGGCTGAGTGGGGACTAGAATCCAGATCTCCTGCATCCCAGACCTGCACTCTTCACCACGGCACCACCCTGTGTCTCAGTGGGAAGAGAGAAAGTGGCCAGTAATGCCTGCACTGTCTGGCAGTAATGGCTGCCCAGGCTGTCAGGGAGGGTTTCCCTCAGGCCTGCCTGGAGATCACATCTGAGACCTTCTGCATGCAGAGGACAGTGTAGCTCAGTGTACCACTGAGACACAGCCTGGGCTTAATTTGCCACATTCATACTGCCTGGCATTAAAGGGCCCCAGGGCCAGAGTTTCTTCCCAGGCCTTTCCTTACTGTCTTGCATTCCAAGAATGCCGTTTGTCATATTGCCCGTCCTTCTGACTTGTCAGATATGACTGATGTCTCGAGGAATGACAGGACTGGAGAAACCCAGCAGAAGCTCAGTGGCACATGTCCAGTCTCTGGGGAGAATTGTTGAGACAGCGGGGTGGGAACATGGGGGCCATGTCTGATGCCCCAAGCCGCGTTGCATCTGGCCCCTCTCTCTTCTCCACTGGCTGCACAACTGCACACCTAAAGGGCCGCACCTTTTCTGCACATTGAGCACCATCCCTATTCTTGGGTTTCAGTTTCCCTCGCCTTGAATGAGAATGCCAGGTGTTAGCATCAGTCACAACAGCCACAGAGAGGACACCTGGGCCTGGATGTTTTTCCCACATGAGAAGCTCTTGTTTGCAGGATACGCAAGTGCAGAGTAACCCATGGATGCTCTGGGTGGCTGAGGAGGACAGTGAAGGGGAGCTGCTGACTTGTGGAAGCTGCTCCCTAGGGTTGGCACATCATTTATGAACCTTTCTTTAAACGATTTCTTAGCTTGCTTTCAGGGCAGATGCCTTCCCAATGCAGTGTACAGTGATAAAGCATAAAAACCAATATGGCCTTAAAAAGCAATGAAACACGGTGGAAGCAACAGTAGAACAGTAGAATAATAAATGTATTCAGGGAAGACTATGGTAAATAATAGGCTTTCTGGGCCTTCTTAAAAGCTTGTAATGCTGGGGCTTGGCAGGCCCCTGATTCCAGAGGCATGGGGCCACTGCAGAAAAGGCCTTCTCTCACTGCTCACCCAACTACATTCACAGGTGGCCCTCTCCTGCTGATCTGAAGTACAGGCCAGCTGACAGGGAGTAAAGGTAGTCCTTTAATTTGGTCCCAAGTGCTTGAAGGCTTTTTGAGAACAGTACTTCAGGGTGTGCTTGGAAACAAACCACTAACCAGTGTGGCTGGCACAGTATAGGAGTTACGTGGTTGAATCAGGCTGTCTCATTCTGTACCAAATCAAGTCTCTGGATTGTCTTCGGGGGCAGCCCTATGTGCAGCACATCCCAGTGACCCAGCCTGGACATCATCAACGCAGGGATAACTGAGGCACTGGCCATCCTCTCCAGACTGGGCTAGAGCTGGCATATCAGCCTAAGCTGGTAGAACGCACTTCTAGGCCTAGCGGCTCACCTGGGCTTCCCCGCTTGGCCCAGAGTGCAGAAGGACTCCCAGACTATGCTCCTGGTCTTTCAGGAAGAGTGCAGCCCCATCTAAGACCAGCTGTTAACCTCCATCGAAAAAGACTGGTTTCCCAATGCACAGTTCCTCCATCTTGTCTGGATTAAATTTTGGCATGTTTTCTCTCATCCACCCCCAAACAATTTCCAGACTTGGCTGAAGTGATTGACAGCTTCACCAGGATGTGTGGATGGCTGTCAGCCACATGGATGATGACGCTTCACCCCAGCCTTCCAGATGACTTCCTCCAGCAGCTTCACGAGTGTTAAGAAACAGGGAGACAGGATGGAACCTTCTGGCACCCCACTGGCTAGCAGTCATGAGGTGGCTCGGAGTCCCATCACCACCCTCCAAGACCTCTTTTCTAGGAAGGGCCAAAAGCACCTTAACACCAAGCCTTCCAAGCCCAGCACATAGAAACTGGCCAGGAGGAAACCTCTGAAAGCTGCTGAGAAGTACAGAAGAACCAGTGGGGTTGCACTGCCCCCACACATCCCCCGGCTAGTCTTCAACCGGGGCAGCAAATGTGTTTTTGTCCCTCAACCCATTCGGAACCTGGGCACCCGTGTGTCTGCAGAGACCCGCTGCCGCTGCCGAGTTCTCCTGCCCTGTTCTTGCTCCCACTGCTTGTCACTCCCTCTTCATTGTTCCTCATGGGCCAGACAAGTACTGGAAACAGAAGCAATGGGGCTGCTTCCTTGCCTTGGCTTGTGCTCCACCATCAGGCAGTGGTCTGAGGAGCAGGGACAGAGACTAAGTGGGGAGAGAACTGAGGTGGTGGTGAACCCCCGTCTTGCCTAAGGCCCTCCCCGCTGCAAACACAAAGCTGGGACCAGTGCTCCCAGTTAACTTTGTTTTTTGGTACATGGCCCAGAATGCAGCCAAAGCCAAATCCTCCCCAGCCCAGTTCTTTATTCAGAATTGCCTCTTCCTAAAGCTGCTTTCCTTGATTTTTTGAAAAAGCAGTTGGGGCTACTTCCACACATTTGCGTGTGTTGCATACTCCTCCCCCATCTCCATCTCTCAATAATTCGTCTTCCACCACATAAAATGAGCAAGCGAATCAGACTGTGTTTGGCTAATCATGTCCAGGCTTGCATTTTTTTCACCTGAACAGTCACTGAGAAACATTGGATGCAGGATGAGGATCTGCGGGAACCCTTCGCGTGACTCGCTTGGGTGTGCCGCTGGATGGCATCCTCTCCCTGGCCATTGCTCACCACCCCCCTTTCTCCCTTCCCTCTGTCCCTCCTTCCCTCTTCAAATGCGCTTTCCCTCCTTTCCCCCATGGACTGTCTTGCAGATGCGGTCATTGCTTCCATTGTGTGTGTGTGTGTGAGTGTGTGTGATGGGCGCGGGGTGCGGGGGGGACAGGACGGGACAGAGGCAGAACTTCGCCTGCCTCAGGATGCATGAGTTACTGATGAGTATTGTGAGGCAACTGGGGAAGGGAATGAAACATTTCAGCCCAAATTCCCAAAAGGGAACACAGGGGGGGCATGTGCGTGTGCTGGAGAGGGAGTGAGTTATAGGCACACATGAAAAAAGGAGGGGTAAATTGAAAGGAAATTAAGTAAGACAATGAGGCCTGTTGTAAACAAGTCATAAGGTCTCTCTCCCTTGTTTTAATTATTCCTCACATTTGTATCCAGTGTTTCTTTCGTCTGACACAGAACCCAAGGCAGTTTACATAATCGCTCTTCTGCTGTCCATGCTATGTTCACAACAGCCCTGTGAGGTAGGTTAGGCTGAGAGTTCATGACTGGCTGAAAGCCACCCAGCGAGCCCTGTGGTCAAGTGGGGACTGGAACCTGGGTCGCTGAGCCCCAGTCCGGCTTCCACATGCTGGCCTCGGTGCTCTCTTCCTGGTCCTGTTGTCAAATCATGAAAAGTTCGAACGCTGCACCGGTGACAGGGCTGTGGCTTGAACTCTGGTCTTCCTGGTCCCAGTGCCCTCTGCATGTTTTGGACTACATTCCCCTTAAATCCCTGAGTATTGTCCATCCTGGCTGGAGCTCATGGGAGCTGTAGTCTGACAACATCCAGGGGGCTGGCCTGCTCTGAGTATCGCATGGCCCTGTGCTCTCTTCTCCCCACCCCCCACCCCCACATGTTTGCGGTCTTGCCGCCCGCTGCTCTGCCACGAAGAGCTGTTTGCCTTGCACTTGCCGGCCGCGTGTGAAGCGGCTCCATTCAGCCCTCCGCAGCCCCGTTTGCCTCGGCCGCTCTGGCAGGCATGCGCTCGATCTGCCTCCGGGAGACCAGGCAGGAGGCAGCTCCGCGGGGCTCCGCGTCTGTCTGTGCGGGACCTCCTAGGAGACCTTTCAGGGGGGCTGACAGTGCTGGACAGTGCTGCGGCTTCCGTCTGCGTTCGCTTCCCGAGGCTCGCCCCTTCCCCAGGCTCACAGGTTACTGCCTGACGGATTCTGCCGCAGTTACACCAGACATTTAAATCATCAGCCACTTTTAATGAGCCGACTGGGAAGGAGGGATCCTGCAGGAGTTAATTGGGCCTAGCAGGGAGCCAAACAAAGGTTGGCTGCTGCAGGGGAGGAGCTGCTGGGGAGGAAGAAGGGCCTCGGAGCAGCCAGACGGGGGTCTTCGTGTCTGCTGGTGACAGGCATTGACTCGGCTCCCCTATCCCTCTTGATGCCTTCTGGTTCCGCAAAACGCCTGTTCCCATGGCGCCCTCTGCTGGAGGAAACGGGAGGCTTCCTTTCAATCACCCAAGGGCAGCGCTGCACCGGGACATCTTCCACCGCACGGGTTTGATGCAGAAGAGGCTCCCACATGCCTCGGCATTTCAGCAATGTCAGGGGAGGGTGTCTGGAAACAAGGAAAGTGCCAACCCAGCAAATGCCAGCAGCACTGGCAAACTGTCATGCTTCCTTTTGGACATTGTGATGGCCTCTGCCACTTCATTCCCAGCTTTTGCCTGCCCCATGAGGTGTTCTTTCTGGCAGGAGCAGGGGCACATCTGAAGTAAGAATCTGGATAGCATGCAATAGTCAGGGATGGAGAATAGTCCTTGCTTTCAGCTCCCTTGTTCCTGTACAGGCATCCAAACCCTTTGGCTCCCTTTCTTGCAGCTCCATCGATTCCTCTCAGGCCCTTCAGACAGGTTCTCTTTTCTTTCTGTCCGACTCATTTCCCAGCCGTGAGTCCAGAAGGTGCCTTGCTCAATCACAAGCACTGCTCTTGTTTTGCAGGCTGAGTGCATGAACTTTGTCAAGATTCTTCACCTCTACAACCGCACACACCTGTATGCTTGTGGCACTGGGGCCTTCCACCCTACCTGCGGCTTTGTCGAAGTCGGACAGCATGTGGAGGTCAGTCGAGCGCCACTGGGGTCCACAGGGTGCCAAGATGGCTGTAGTGGGGGCGGGGTTGCACACAGAGGTGAAGAGCAGCTGCAGGAGCTGGAACTGAGGCAGGGGAGCCACAGGAGTCCTCAGCTTTCCTCACTGTCCCTTTTGCTGATGTACCTGCTCCTCTCTCCAGGACCTTGTGTTTAAACTGGACCTCAGGAGCTTGGAGGATGGCAAAGGCAAGAGCCCCTATGACCCACGGCATATGGCTGCTTCAGTGCTTGCAGGTAAGGGACCAGGCCCCCAAACTACTTCTACCAATAGTAAGGATATTCTGTGGGATGCCCCCAAAATTAACGCCTCCCTGTCTCTCCATCTCTCATATCCACACAATTTTTGAAGGGGGCTTGACCTGAGAAAGCAGTGGGTTGTTCCTAGCATCCAGATCAGGGCAGGCGGTTACTACAGGCCTTGAATTTCAGGTGATACTTCCTCTGTCAAGAACACAAAGTCCCTGAAGCTGGCTTAGGCAGCCCGGGGCTCCCCAGGTTCTGGATGACAGCCTGCATCAGACTTCGCTAGCACGACAGAGCTCTAGGATGAGAGGGGTTGTGCTCTGGGGGCTGCCAAAGCTTTTCCTGCATAGGGGAAGTGGATGTTGCTTTCCATTGGATGTGGGAACAGCGTACATTTGCCGGCACTGCTGAGGATGCAACTGCTGGCTGCGGGGGGGGGGGGCGAGGTGCATGTTCCTTTCTGGGTTCCAGCGGGGCTCCAGGAATGGCTGCTGCTACCTGGCACTCTGCACAGGAAATGCTCTGTGTTTAAGAGGGGTGGTCCTGCATGGGGATCCAAGGAAGCGCCTCTGGGGCATAATCCAATCCAGGGGGGTAGGGTGGGGCAGATGTTCTGGACTGCAGCTTCCGTCATCCCTGACCACTGGCCATGCTGACTGGAACTGATGAGCATAGAAGTCCAGAACACCTGGAGGGCGGCCAGTTCCCTATGCTTGCTGCAGTATGTCCACCAGCTCTGGTTGCGTTCAGGGATTGGGAACAGATCAGGTGAGCCAGGGACCCTTCTAACCACTATCCTTCTGTGGTGGGCAGGGGAAGAACTTTATTCTGGTGTTGCTACAGACCTGATGGGCCGGGACTTCACCATCTTCCGCAGCCTGGGCTCAAGGCCCTCCATCCGGACCGAGCAACATGACTCCCGATGGCTCAATGGTCAGTGACGGGGCTGGGAAGAGCATCCCAGAGAAGGGGAAATGGGTCAGTTTTGAGGAGAGGACTGCAGGGCCAGTTGCTCTCCTACACTTGGTCTGTTGCCCCTTTTCTTCTCCTGGTGGGCCATTTGTTTTGGGGGTGGAAGAAAATGACCATCTGTGCGATTGAGAAATCCAGAGTTCGTACAACTTGTGCAGGTTCTGCTGCTTCACAATCAGGTTGCTCTCCAGCTGTATAGTGACTGATGGATGGGCTCCGCCACTTGTGGCTGGAGCCTGACCTCAGACCAACCTGGCAACAGGCCAGGCTAGACACGATGGAGAAGACACGCAGCTAGGATCTTCTGAGGGTTTCAGTTGCTTCATTTACAAGTGAGCTCTCCCACATTACCGCTTTGAAATTCCAGGAGGTTGCATGCTGTGTGAAAGAATTTTAACTTGTTCCTCCTTTGGCCTTTATCTGATCAAAATGCCCCTCCCAAACCATTGGTTGACACTGAGCAGGAGAAGATGGGTCCAGCATCTGAGCCTGTCTCTTTCCCAAGCTAATAGCAGCTTTGGGGGTGACTCTAAGCACAAATACAAATTGTGTTGTGTGTGTTGGGGAGGTGAGAACAGTGTGGTCCCAGTTAGATTGGCCTATAGACATGGGGAAGCCCAGTGGTAGAACCCACACTTGGCATGCAGGCAGCCTCAGCCTCAGCGCCTGACATCTCCAGTTGAAGGGTGGGAGACCCCATTGTGAGACGGCCCTTCGCCCTGGAGAGCCACTTGCAGTCACAGGTAGGAACAGTACCTGGCGAGATGGACCAGCAGTCTAACACAGCCTAGAGCAGCTTCCTGTGTCCTTACAGAGCTGCTATTTTTCATTCATTCATTCATTATTGGGAGGGATCTTCGTTGATCTTCATTAATTTCCCCTCTGAAATAGCATTAGACATTTCCTTCTGCTGATGTTTGGACAATCTGCATTGCTCTTTTATATTTATTATTGGGAGAAGTCTTCATCGATCTTCATTAATTTTCCCCTCTGAAATAGCATTAGGCATTTCCTTCTGCTGACATTTGGACAATCTGCATTGTTGGACCCGTGGCAGCTTTCAGTGCATAGTAATGACAGAATATGCAAAAGAAGTCATACCCTAGAACAATTCAATCAAATGAAAATGAGTCTTAATAAAAATATAACTAGGGAACCAATAGTTTAAGGAGCGTGCAATCTAGTAATCCCACTTATGTACCATTATAAGTGAATATTCACTAAACAAAATGCAGATGGTGCATTTATTTATTTATTTACTAGATTTATATCCCACTTGTTTCTTACGAACTCAAAGTGGCTTACATCATTCTCTTCCTCCTCCTCTCAATCTTATCCCCACAACAACAACCCTGTCAGGTAGGTTGGGCGGAGAGTTTGTGACTGGCCCAAAGCCACCCAGTTGGCCCCATGGCTGAGTGGGGACTAGAACCCAGATCGCCTGAGACCCAGTCCCACGCTCTTCACCACTACACCACACTGGTTCTATTTGAGATGCTGGTAGGCTCAAAAGGTTCACAACTGGCTTAAATTGCAAACATGATTGCATTGTAGGGATAGCTTTTTATTTGCATGCTTGTTATTGTTTATAGTGTTATCATAAATGCTTATTATTGTCTGTAATAAATGTATCATTACATGTTGTTACATGCCTGAGACTCTAACCACTTGCACTGTACTGGCTGACCTATGAGTATCTTCTTTTCTAAACCTCAAAGCTAAGTAGAGGAGAAGCCAAGTGCTGGGAAGCAAGTCATTTGTACAGCATTGCCCATCTCGTGTCTTCCTCCACGCACACTTCTTGGATCATCCATCCTCAGAGGTCAGCCCCAACATCTCCTTGCCCTATACTGACATTTTCTCCCCACCCTCTGACCCAAGAGCCCAAGTTCATTGATGTCTTCTGGATCCCGGAGAGCGAGAACCCTGATGATGACAAGATCTTCTTCTTCTTCCGGGAAACGGCAGTGGAGGGATCCCAGGGACTGGGCAAGCAGACCTTTGCTCGCATTGGCCAGATTTGCCGGGTGAGTGTGCTGGGCTTGCTTCCCCCGGGGCTGAGGATAATGAGAACGTCCATGGGGTTGGGCAGACTGCGCGTGGGGTGTCGGCCTTTGGGTTGCCTGTGGAGGGCCCAGCACCGGAACCAGCGACTAATGGTGCAGGTTGCTGGCACTGGAATTTATTGCAGGAGCAGGGAGACTCTTGCTCCACCAGGCTGATAAGTTACACCCTTCCGGAGGCCTTTTCACATTGAGGCCTGTGCCTTGATCCCCATGGTGGCAAGTCGGCTGCTGGTGTGGGGCCCTTGCTGGAAGGCAGGCACTGAGATTGCAGAATGGGGCCCCAGCAGCCGCGGAGCGGGGACGTCTCCCTGGCTAGCCCCTGAGAAGCCTCTTCTCTTCCCCCCCTGCAGAATGATATGGGAGGACAGAGGAGCCTGGTGAACAAATGGACAACATTTCTAAAGGCCCGGCTGGTGTGTGCCGTCCCAGGCAGTGATGGGAGCGACACCCATTTTGACCAGCTTCGTGAGTGACTTGGGACTGTTGGGGGGCTGGATGATCCTAAAGGAGGCAAGGGACATTTGAGGTTGCAGTACAGCAGGAAAGGGGCATGGTATAGGGGCAGGGGGCACATCCCTCATTTTCACAGCCTTCCCTGTCTTTATGTTTTTGCCCTGCCTTCCAGCCTCCAGGCAGTGGAACTTAGGAGCTATATTAGCATCTCTTACATTCTGGAACAGAAAGAGGTGCACGCTCATACATGTGCATACAGAGCCAAACTCTGGTGGGACATGTTTTAAGAATCTCATAACACTTTGAGGGGCCAGCTGCAATCTGTTTCATCATCAATGCCATCTCATTCTAAGACTTTGCAATAATTGGTGTAATAAAACAAGTTGCTTCTGCATTAATCATTTCCACAACCTCGCCTCTTGCAAAGCACAGTAAATGAACACATTTCCCTCTGAAACAACTCAGGTTTTCCTGTCCTACAGTCATAATCTTAAGATAGCCTGTTATTCTTTGTCTCCTGCCTCCATTACAACCAAATCCTGTGGTCTTAAGGGGTCTGGTTTCAGTGTCTACAGTTCTTGTTACTTTAGAGAGTCTGACACTGGGATATTGTGCAACTTGCAATTGTTTGAAAATTTGAGTTACTACCTCATAACCACTGCAGGAACAGTCTTCCCCAAAGCAGTGTCTTCCAGATGTTTTGAAAGGCAACCCCCATCACCTCTGATCATTGGCCAAGCTGGTTGCAGCCGATGGGAGTTGAAGTCCAGAACATCTAGAGGGCACCAGGTTCAGGAAGGCTGCCATAGGTTCAAAATAGGCAGGGACTAGATTTGCCTTCCTCTGGTGAATTTTTTGGGTGTGTGGACTAGAGAAGGATCACTTCCAAGTCAGGTCACAGTTTCCTTTGGGTGGAAAGCAGATGATCCATGCACAGGGTGGAGTGTTTCATGCCACCAACTCCTCCCCTCCATCTGCAATTCTTTTTGCTTTGCTCAGGGGATGTCTTCCTGCTGCCAACCAGGGACAAGCGTAACCCATTGCTCTATGCTGTTTTCACCACCTCCAGGTAAGGATTCCTGTCTCCAGTGGGTGCCTTACTTCAGGGGTAGACAGACTCCAGGCTTGTCAGATCACCTTTGTTTTTTTACTGGAGCTTCCAGGTCTGCTGTGCAGATCCAGGTGTGAAAAGTGTGCCAGGTGCACCCTTAGAATCCCAGAACAGGCTGCCTCTGAGCGCTTGCTGAGCCTGGAATTTGTTTTCAGGCCCAGAACTGAGCTGAGTTCCCAGTCCTTTCATGCAAAGGTCCACTCTGGTTATGCTGAAGCTTCCTCCCTCTCAGCAGCCCAATCTCGGTGGGGGCAGCTGTTTGATTGCAATGTTTGCTAAACATCTGGGAGTCAGAAGTCCTTGGCGATCTACTGTGAATCAGGGAACTACCGACAGATCATGACCTGCTCCCCACCCACCCCCTTTCCAGCCAAGCTGCCTTTTCCCACCAGGCTGCAGCAGCTGAGGCTGCCGTCACAATAACCACCTCTGCAGACCGTGTGGAGTGGTGGGTCGAATGTGGTTGCTTCCATCTTCCTTCCAGGCTTCCTTCCCTACCTTCCCCTAACGCTCCTCTTTACTCTGCTCCCGCAGCACTGTTTTCAGAGGCTCTGCTGTCTGCGTGTACCACATGAACGACATCCGCCGAGCCTTCCTGGGGCCTTTTGCTCACAAGGAGGGACCCAACTATCAGTGGGTGTCCTACCAAGGCCGGGTCCCTTATCCCCGCCCAGGAATGGTGCGTACCTTGGACTGGGTATCCTGCAGTGAAGCCTGGCTGTTGGCCATGGAAGCTAGCAGAGATGTGGGCATGCAGAGAACAATGTGCTTGAGGAATGCCTGGCCAGAGGAGAAGAGCAGGATGCTGGCAAGAGAGAGAGCAGGGCTGGTGCTGCAGGAAGGTTTCGCATCCGGACTGTGGCTGGTACTTGGCAGGAGTTTGGGGCTTCAGTAAAGAAAGGAGAAGGCCAGAACCGGGGACTTGGGCAGAGCTGCATGAGAGGGTGGGAAAATGAATGGTGAGGCACCATTGGATTAGAAGGAGAGTAATATGGGATTCACGCAGGCCTATGAAAAGGGTCGTCTAGGAGTAGACATCTTTTACATCCATGGGCTCCTGTCCCCATTCACCTCCCTCCTCTCTTCCCCTCACAGTGTCCCAGCAAAACTTTTGGCACATTTAGTTCCACCAAGGATTTCCCTGATGACGTGATCCAGTTTGCCCGCAACCACCCATTGATGTACAACCCAGTGCTGCCACACGGGCAGCGACCCGTCTTCCTGCAAACTAACGTGGGCTACACTTTCACCCGCATCGCAGTGGACCGCGTGGCAGCAGCCGATGGCCACTATGACGTCCTCTTCATAGGCACAGGTGTGTCTGCAGGCCTTCTCTCCTCATGGGGAGCGTAGCCCAGGGTCCCCACCCTTGTTGGGACAGCGGGCACACGTGGCACGCTGAGGGGGTGTGGCAGGCTCTCCAGGAAAATGGCTGGCATGCTGGGCGACTTGGCCGTCCATAAAATGACTCCGGTAGTGGGCAGGGTTAGTAGCAAAACACTCATTTCCCAGAAGGCGAGGCAGAAAGATGAGGAACTTTCCCAGTAACTGAAGTGCAAGGAAGAATTGAGAGCCAGGGTCCAAAACACAAAGCCACTCTCTTAATGCCAAAGGAAGGTGGCACTGAGGTCAGCCCTTTGCTATGTAGCATATCTGCCTCCCAGTTTAAGTTTTAAAAACCCTTAAAAGATAGCATAAAGGATGCCTGGTGGGCACTAACAGAAGTATCTGGATTGCACTGGGTTCTGTATATCTAATTAAGCACCACACGACTGATAGATGTAGGGGATCTGATCAGACATAGCAGGAGCTGAAATGTCTTCCACTGAATTGTGTTCAGGCCCAAACAAAAGTTGGACCCCGCTCAGATTATTCCCATAGAAGTCTCCATTTCAGCAAAGAAAATGGGTATTACGGGAACTGAAACCGATTAACCCAGCTCCAGCACCAGACTTTGCCTTGGGGTTAAGCAACATCAACAGGAGTGATCTGTGATCAGGATCCCGTATTGTTGTTGCCTTGATCTAATGGCTTGCCAAGGTGGGAAGTCAGACTGGGACCTGCCCAATTTCCCCAGTTGAAATAGTTGATTCTGCTATTTGCCCTGGAGGGAAAAAACATGCAGGGATCGGTATCATATTTGGAAGTCTTCTCCTGTGGGGTGAATAGAATCTTTGGGGAAACATTTTTCACCAGGAAAAGGGCTAACGTACACAGTCATCATCACAGCCCATAAGGCTGCCATTCGTCCTTCCCCACCCACCCCAAAGTCATGGATTTCCATCATGTCTAGTCTGCCCTGATCTATCATGCCACTTTTCTTCCTGCAGTTGATGCTTAGGTGGCTTTGATTTTAGCACAAGATCAAAGTTAGCACAAGATCAAGCATGGCTTGGAACAAGATCCCTGAGGTAGCTGCTGAATCCCCTAAACCCTTTCCTCAACCTGGTGTCCTCCAAATATTTCGAACACAACTTCCATCACTCCCCACTGGTACTGGGTTGAGAGGGACTGTAGCCCAGGCTATCTGAAAAGTACCAGGCTGGGGGAGGCTCTCTCGAAACCTGCATCAGAGTATCTGTTTTCAATCAGATTGGGAGGAGAAGCCACATCTGCAACTTGGAACTTGTGTCCTTTTGTGCAACCTGAACTGGCCTACTTTTCTTCCTTGCATGGCTTCTGCAGCTGTGAGCAATCTTTCTTGGGAGAGGTGGGTGGGGAGCAGGGAGAGAAAGGAGACATAGTTCTTCAGAGTTGTCTTGAGGACTCAGGAAGCCTCCACTTGCTGTAACCCCCTTCTGTGCTGAGTGGCTTTACTTTACCCCTCCTGGCAGACATTGGCACAGTCCTGAAGGTAGTCTCTGTGCCCAAGGAGAGCTGGCAAAACATGGAAGAGCTGCTGCTGGAGGAGCTGCAGGTGTTCAAGGTGAGCGGGGCAAGAGGAGAAGGTTGGCTGGGGCTGAGCCGATGCAGCTGCATTGTGAGCGGACCGCAATGCAGCAGTGTCCCTTCAGGGCAGCCCTGTTTCTCCTGTCTACAACATTTAGGACTTTGCCTGGGAAACGGAGAGAGTGAGTAACCTGGGTGCTCTGGAATGGGGTGGGATGAAGTTCTTTGGGTTAGCAGCCTTTGATCACTGGATGCCCACTGTTTTGAGGAATAAAATTTATATGAGCAATGACTTCCAACCAGAAGGAAGCCAGGGTGGTCCTCATTTTGTCACCAGCATCTGGCAGAACTACCTGCCTGCTTCTTATCAAACCTTGGAGGTGTCCAAAATACACAAAACATTGATTTTTTCTTGAATCAGTCTCACTCTCAAATCTACAGTACCTTTTCATTCATTAAACTGTACAGTGAAATCCAAATCCTTATTCCATTCAGCTCTGACCTTCTGAACATCTGTTTTACTACATTCCAAATGATGTTTAGAGGTGACATTGTAGGCGTAGGTTTTGGTTAAAAACCAGTTAATTCCTCTTACAAAATCTGAAGTTCTCATCACTGATGGACCAACTACTACTAGACAATGAATGGCATGAAATCCACAATTCTGAGAACTGCAGGAATTCATTTTCCAAAACTACTAGCTGATCTAAGGTATAAATTCCATTGTCAGCTCAACTTTTCCGCATAACAGTTTGCCTCTTTCTTTTAAAAACTGGAATCTCCCATGAGGTTAGTTTAGCATGAGAGATGGAACCAGCTGCAGCTGGTGAGCCATTTCATCCCAAGTTTGTCTTACTGTTAGCATTTGGAGGGAGTCTTTCCTTTCTTTTCAATACACTTGGAGCCTAATGCAATCCAGCCAGAAAGGGATACAAAATGATGGATTCCAAAACAGTCCATGAAGGTGTATCAAAATAAAAAGTTGTTCTCTGATCAAAATATATGTGCAAGCAATGCATACATTAGAGAAAACTAGATACAAAACCCCATCTGTTATTAAAAGATGCTAACAAAAAAACTTGTGCATTGGGTGAAATTGTTTAGAAAACAAATTCTTGTGTTCATGTAAACATCTACAAAAATGCACAGAAACTTCTGTGAGGACTTTAAAATTGCAAACTGATGCAGAGATAGGATAGGATTAATTTGTGTAGAAAAAGGTAAAGGTTATAGAAAGTGAATCAGGCAGGTTCACCATTCCCAGGCTTCCCCTGGAAAAGTGCTTAGACCCTGGCCCTCAGCGGAGGAATACTTGAGAAGGACATCTGGGATGCTGACACTCAGTTACATCATAATACTCTTTTTTCATTGGCAGGACTCTTCTCCAGTTACCAGCATACAGATCTCTTCCAAGCGGGTAGGTAGAACAACAGATGGACACTGGGGAGCCAAGAAGTGGGAGCAGAAATGCAGGGAGGCAGCAAATCTTTGAATGCAGGGAAGGCTTTTGTTTGATCCTAAAAGGTGGCCTATGAGTATTCTAAGCAAATAAACCCTTCTGGGTAGAGAGACCTGTGTAGGAAAATACCTGGGCAGGAAGTGTTATATGTATATATTTTCACTGACGAGGGTGCTTGTTTGGGTTTAACTATCATGGTGCTGCTGTAGTTGCCCCGACTCCTTCAGGACTTCCCACCACATCTTTGTTTGGTTTAGCAGTGGGACTTCAGGCTTCCCCGAGGGATGGCCCCTCATCAAGACTCCTAGAGCTGTCTTCTTTGGAAGTACTCTCCCTTCTTCTCCTCACCTTTGCACGGCCTCAAGAAGAATCCCTCCCCATCTGCTGCGTTTATGGGAGTCTCTGCTATATTGCTTGTCTGCTATTGGGGAGGTGCTTTTCTGGAGAACCTTGCATCTACCAGTGCTGGTGCAGGCTCTCCCACTGCCTGAAGCGAGAGAGCCCACTGCCACGCCCTCTCCATTGCTAGCCTGGCTCTCTCCTTCCCTCCCTCTCCAGGGGAGCCCCCCACCCCCCCAACGCCTTGCTTAGGGCCAGTTCTGCAGAAAGCCCTCCAGCTGTCTCACTTGGAGGATGCCTGGAATGAGCCAGAGGGCAGGGGGCAGTTGCAGAGAGGCCTGCCGGCAACGCCCCCCCCCCCCACTGCAGTGCTGCCTCACAGGCTGGCTGGTCCTCCCAGTGGGAGGGGGCAAACAGTTTGCCACTCCCGCCACCCATCACCTGGGGCCGAGGATCGCGCCATCCTCATGAGAAGGCCAGCCTGGGCACCTGCAAAATACACACCAGAGAGGCTGAGAAAGAACACTTGCCATGGTGCCCTTGGTCGTATCCCCGCTTGTCGAGGCTGCCAGTGGCCATGCTGTTCCGGGGGGGGGGGCACTTGCCTTCTCCCTGTCCCTGGGAGGGGTCAGTGTCTGTCTCTCTGGGGCTGTGGCACTCAGGTGGCTGAGCTGCGATCTTGCCGTCGGCTGGGAGCATCTGGGCAGGAGAGCGTGGCTGGGCCTGAGCAGGGCCGCGTGGCTTTGTCTCCCAACAGCAACAGCTCTACATGGGCTCCAGGACCTCCATTTCCCAGCTGCCCTTGCACCGCTGTGGGATCTACGGCAAAGCTTGTGCGGAGTGCTGCCTAGCGCGGGACCCCTACTGTGCCTGGGATGGCACCGCCTGCACGCGCTACATGCACAACACCAAACGGTAGGGCCAGAGCACCGCCGGGCACCAGCACAGCGCTGCCTCGCCGTGTGCCGCGTGGGGAAACGGGGAGGGTCCCAGCCCAGCGCTGGGCTGCCTCCGTCTGTCCAGGGGCAGGACCGGGCATGCACAGTAGGGGCCACCTCTGCAGCGCGATCCTGGGGGCACAGCCTGCGCAGGAGCGTGCTCTGTGTGGCTCCTGCAGGGGAATCTGGCCGCTAGCTGGACGCACCTCCCGACTAAACTTTGTGCTCTGTCTCTCCCTCCTTCCTGGCAGGCGGTTCCGGCGCCAGGATGTGAGGAATGGCGATCCCAATTTGTTGTGCTCTGGAGGTGAGTGCACTGAAGCCCGATGCTCTCGGCCGCAATCACACCCGATTCCACAAGTCTGCCATCAGACATATCCCTGCCAGAGCAAAAGCAGACTTGGAGCAAGGTTACTGCAGCCTTCCCCAGCCAGATGTCTTTTGCTACAGCTTCCATCACCCCCAGCAGGCACTGGCCGTACTAAGTTGCAGTCCAAAAGTTGTAGAAAAGATCGGGTTGGGGTGGACTGCCTTAATCCAATGAGAGCCAGATACTGTGAGTGAAAGATACACTCTCACACTCCCACACCCACACCTCTGTTGTACAGGTTTTAATGCCAGAGTCTGGGAAGTGCTGATAAAGGGAGGGCCTGCATGTTACTTCATAACCGCGGGCAGCTGCACCCTGACTAGGAAAAGATAAAAGGAATCAGCTGGAAACTACTTTCTTCTAACTGCTGTTCCTTTTCCATGCAGTCATCTGAAGAATAAGAAATTAGATACCCCATTTTACTGTGCCACCGAAAAAGAAAAAGATGGTAGAAGTCCTTTTCTAGGGCATCAAGTGGAATCCATCCTTGAAGCAGAAATGACTCACAGCTAAATTGCCCACTTCAGGCTGAAGCAATCCCATCCCTCCCCCTTCCCATGGACAAATGCTCCCTTCCAAGCAAGTGTTCCCTGAATCCTAGAGGTATTTCCCGCGCATACGCAGAGCCTCTTCCCAGATCCGCGTGCTGCTCCCCGAGAGGGAGAGCCTGCTCCAAGAATGGTGCCCCCTTTTTGCCATCTTGAGCTCCAGTCTGGTGCTCTTTCTCTGCGTGGGGCGCACGTGCACCTCTTTGCTCCTGCCTTCCCTCCCTCACCTGTATTAACAGATGGGGCTGGCTTCAGCTCACCTCCCTTGTGTTACCCCCGCTCTTTTTGCAGATCCCCAGCGAAGTGCCGTGCCGGAAAAGAAGCTGTACGGAGTGGAAGGCAGCAGTGCCTTCCTAGAGTGCCTCCCTAAGTCTCTGCAGGCGGAGGTGGTGTGGACCTATCAGAAGAGCAGCACTGCCCCCAGGAAAGAGGTACCCGCTTGGCTGCAAAGGGGAAAGAAGGCTGGCCAGATCTCGTGATCCTGCGTCACTGGGAATGAGTTCTGCCTTCAGGCGCTGCTACATACCATTCTCTGTTTGCACTTCTAGACAAAGTTTGGACAGTCCAGTTTTGATTCTGTGTCTAATCAGAGTAGAGAAAATAAGGCATTTAAGGGTGAAAGCACAAGCAAGCATGATCTCCCTTTGTGAACGTGCAGGCATTCTGCTGTTCCACAGCACCACCTTCAAGTTATTTTGCAGAAAAGCAGGAAAGGAAAAGATCCTCATGCAGTGTTCAAATCTCATTTCTGCAATTAAACTGGAAGTAGATGTAGCAAATCAACAACATCATGTAGAAAAGCTGTTCCTCCTTGATACCAGTTCGTCTCCCAACCCTCCTTGTCTTGGAAGCATCTTCCTGTCTCCCTGCTGGCCGAAGCTGAGCATGTGATGCGTGGGCCGAGATCCTTTAGCCTCCATCTCCCTCAGCCACAGTACCTGCCCGCCTTGCAGCCTGCTGCACAGGCCAGTTTCTAAGCAGAAGCACCATGGGTGGGATGCCCTCCCTCTATAGCTTTTGTGGCTCTCCTCTCAGCCCCTGCCCTATCTGGATCTCTCTTCCCCAGTTGTATTCTCAGGCCCATTTCTCTGTGCTGATCAATCTCCAGGTGCTGTTGGACGATCGAGTCATCCGGATGGAGCGGGGAATCCTGCTGCGCAACGTGCAGCGCAGAGACGCCGGCTTCTACCACTGCCACGCCACAGAGCATGGCTTCACGCAGAGTCTGCTCCGCCTCCGGCTTGACGTGATCTATGCCCAGCAGGCTGACTCTCTTTCCCTCTCCTGGGAGGAGGATGCCACGGAACCCTTCCATCGGAAGCTCTGGTATCAGGATTTCTTGCAGTTGGTGGACCATCCCAACCTCAGCACCATGGACCAGGTGTGTGAGCAGCTGTGGAGCCGCAAGAGCCACCAACCCAAGAAGAAGCCGCTCTTGCTCCCTCCACTGAGTGTCAAGGCCAAGAGTCACAAGTGGAAGCACCTGGAGGAGAAACGGAAGGCCCGCAGCCGGAGAACACATGAAGTGCCTCGTGCGGAAAGGGGGCCCCGGAGCACGGACATCTGGTGACCTGCGAGAAGACGGCTGGACAACCTTTTTGCTGAGGGGGCCAGGGGAGCAGGGGGCAGTGTGGGGAAAGGGATCAGGGGAGAGAGAATAGGACTGTGTGTGGCTCCTCCAGCTTGGTGAAGAGGCCTTCCTTCCACACCATCTCCCAGAATCCTGGCTGCTGCTTCAGTCGTAGTATGTAGGGGAATATCGCCATCATAGCAGTGTAGCTGCCGCTCCTCCGAGCCTGGCATAAAGCAGCAGAACCTGACAGAAGTGGGAGGTGCTGCACCCCAGACCTCTTCCCTAATGCACGACCAAAGATCAGGGCGCCAACTGAATGGAGAGGTGCAGCCTGTGTGTCCCTGTGTCATGGGAAGTACAGCTGGAGACGAATGTGGTGTGTGGAGGAGGCATCCTCAAGGATCTGCTGCCTGCCAAGGTGAAATTTAGGGACTGAGGTGGCCTTCAGCTCTGGAGCTTCCCATGGTGCTCAGACATCATCACCTGACAAGGAGAGAACCTTGATGCATCTCGCAACAGTGGCCAAATACCCTTGCCCCAAACTCTTTCTCGATAGGCTGGGCTTCAGGCCCCTTTTTTCTTCCTCTCATAGCTAAGCCTACTCACCTTGTGGGCCAAAGTGTAGCAATGTGCTCTCCGCTTCCAGAGACACACAAGAACCACTCGTGTATTTATTAACAATATTTGTTTACTGATGAATGTAAATCCACCACCAGGTGTTCCACCGGGATTGAGCCTTCGACTGAAGGAACAGGACTGTTGTTGGGTTGCCCAAAGGTCTGTGGGTAGACCTTCTGACTGAAATTTCTCTGACTGATTGTGTGTGTGCGTGCACACATGCGTGCGTGCATGAGGGTGGGTGAAGATGGGGAAGAAGTCTCTGCAGATGACCGGCTTTGGGATTTGAGGTGTTTCTGTGGTGTAAAATTCATCAGGGAAGGATGTGGTCCGCTCAGCTAGTCCAGCTGAAAGCCATCCTCTTGTGAGCAGGAAAATGAGACAAATCCACAGTTTTTCAGGAATGGAACAGAATGAATGATTATATATTAAATTCACACTGCAAAACTGTACTAGAATAAGGACGCAAGCTTTGAGGCCTGTTTAGCCCTCAGTACATCGTCCGACACTTGAGACAGTTGGATGTGAGCTGGCCCTCAGTTGTCCTGTCAGTGAGAAAGGTTGCAATGAGCAGATCATCCGAAGCCACAATGGATGTTGGAGCTGTGGGGCACCCTCTTGTCCTTTGCCTGAAGCAGCAAAATGTTCTGGGCTGGCCTTGATGCCCTCCTGGTATAAAGCAGATGCTGGGAAGAGGGGCTTGTAGTCCTGCCCAACTTCTTTGCAGCATGCTAGCATACCAAACGTAGGGTTTTCCTCCTTTTCAGGCCCCTGGCTAAAGCAGTATGTCCCCAGACAGGTTTAGCATACCTCCAGCTGTTTTGCCCAGAGAATTTCAGAGGCATCTGAATTGGCATGGCTGACCTACTATCCTCTAACCTACTTCGAAAGCACTTCGTAAGTTCTATTTGTTGCAGTAAGGAAAATGCGCCCATACCACATAGTTATACCATCTTCTTCCCCATTTCAGTTTATGGGGGAGAACTGTTGTTTGACCACTGCGTTACTTCTTCAGAATATTAGACCGCAAGTATGACCACTTTTTCTACTGTTAGAGCTGCAATCCTTCATATGTATTTCCTGGGAAGAAGCACCATTGAAAACAAAATTCTAGACAGGTAAAGGATTGCACTGCAAGAGACGTATGGGAGAGGCTTCAGGAGAAACAAGATACCCAAGAGCTTGGAGAGTCATATTTGTGACATGCTTCCTGTGTTTTGTGTGAAAGCTGCAGGTGACCTAGCTGTTGTGAAGCACACAGGTGCACATGACCTTCCATGTGGTCCATGGCTTGGCATCACAGCAAGCCACCCTGGCAATAAATCATGGCCGGGTGGGTTGTCATGAGCCCTCAGCTGGGCTCAGTGTAGGTGGTTGTCCCTGGGTATCCCAGTAGACCCTGCGGGAAGAAGGAGCTTTTTCTCCTCCGTGTTGCAATCACAAGTTGTTTCGGGTTTGCCATGGCTTTTTCCTTTTTACCTTTTTTGGCCTAGAGTTTGCTAAATCCAGGACAAGAGGGGGAAAGCCACAGTGAGCCTGAAACAGATTGTGATCTTGGGAGGGGCAGCTGTGCCAGTTGGCATTGGGGCTCACTTGGTAGCCTCATGGCAAAGTCAGCAAGGGTTTTGCTTTGCTTTGTTTCGTTTCGTTTTTGGTAGTGGGTTGCTAGCTGGTTCCCCCGCCTGGAACAGGTCAATGACCAGGTTCAGAGAACATGAGAACCCATTCTGGGTGCAACAATTCCTACAAAAAGCCATGGGTTGTTCAGGTGACTTGTTGCCAGTGCAGCCACCCCAGGGAAATCTGCCTGGGTCCACAGATGTCACACAATGGCTTGCAACCCCAGAAACAGCCAATAATAGGCAGGGCAGCTCCTTTTGATCCAAGACTGGTTTGTTTAAAAAGCATATAAGAGCTGAAACCTACTGGATGATACTTGGCAAGCATACTTGGATGTTCTTTTAATTTTTTTAAAGCTCAAGCTTTTCCACCTGTTCCATTTCTTCCAGTGTCCAGGAAGAATCGATAATATTGACTGTGTAGCATATGAGAATCCTATTTGGGATTCTTTCTATTTTTGGAGCTTTGTGGTGAAAAAGAAAGCCCAGAGGAATGTGCCATGGGGATCTGTAGGAACTAATTTGGGTATTATTTATGTATTTTATCTCAGCCTATGGCAAACTCTATAAGGAAAACAAACCAGACAGCCTTTCTGGGCCATGAAAAAACCTGGCAATTCAAGAACTGCCATGGTCATCACTACAAAATGGGACACATAGATAGCAGCAAAGGACAAGTCACTGGCCAAAAGTCAGCCTATGGCAGAGCAGGGGCCTAAACCTCAATGTGCTAAACTCCTTTTACCTCACAGTTTTCAGCACCAACTAATTCACAGCAATCCCATGGAAACATCTGATTTCATTTGATTTTGAATTGGAAGGGGTGGGTTACCTTGGTGGGCCGGAAGAAAACTGTCCGGGGCTGCGAGTGCAGGTCAAGGGAACAGGGAATGCGAGTAGTTGCTGGAAGAGGGATGTGGCCCTGCTCATTTCCAGATGTACTTGAGCAGTGTAAAGACTGTGCTGGATCCAATGTGGTGGGAATGTATTAATGTAATAAAGCAGTTATTTTAACTTGGTGCATCCTATGTTACACAAACAGAAACCTCAGAGAAAACTGCAATGCATACATTTCAGATAGTACCCAGAATGTTGCCTTTGTCCTTGCTCTAGAAATAGAAGGATTCTCCCGGAGGTCAATAAAATCCCACCTTTGTTTATGGCTCCAGTGATTAAAGTACAAAGAGTTGTTTGGTTTCATAAAGCCATGTACCCACCTCTTCAGGCTGCAGAGATCAGGCAGGCTATCGTGAATTAATTAGTATAATTATCTGGCTCAGCAATTTTGTGGAAGTCCTTGTAATGGAAAAGCAACCTGCACGGCATGGCTTGAGACAAATGGCCAGTTCAAAGGGTCCTTCCTCAGAGCTGGGCCCTTGAAGATTGCTGGCCTACCTAGCACTTGCTCTGAGGGGGGCCAATGGACTGGGGGGGCAGCAAAAGGACAAAGTGAATCATGGGAGCCTGGCAGCACTGGGGAGAGGGTGGGCAGCACACAGAAGAGCACACAACTGGCTGTACCTCCTCCTCCACTGCCTGAGGCGGATACCTCAGCCCCTTTCATGGGAGGCTGACCCTGGGGGCCACAGGGGACTGAACCAGGGCAACTTTCCAGAACAGCCCAATGAGCACCAAGAATAATCAGTGGGCATGAAATGCTGATTGACGGAATGGAATGCAATGGAATGGAGTATCCTGAAAAGGACCAGTCCAATCTACAATTTTCGTAGCAGGTTCCATTTGTATGCAATACAAATGTGCAGGAATTTTCTATACGATCTGTTTAAAACTCTCCATACAGAACATTCCTATATTAATGGAATATTGTACTCAACACATAGAACTGCAGTTAGGGTCTAAGCTTTGGAAGCTCAGAATTGGACCTTGTTATTTGGAATGGCAATGAGGCAAGCAGTAGGACCTACACGGACACTGCCTCTTATCCATTCTTAGTTTCCTGTATCTTTAAGGATGCAGTCATAATCACATATATTTACCCCAAGATAAAGCTTTGAAAACCAAAGTGATTTGATTTTCAGAAAGCATGGCTAGGGTCATGCCCCTACTTCCAAATTCTCCAAGCAGTGAGAACTCTACAGGTGCAGCACAACCCAAGTGTAGTCTTGTTTTGAATGAAGTCACTTAGATGCTTACAGCATTTTGTAGTATTTACATTTGTGTGCAAATATAGGGGGAAGTTCAACTCCAACCTCACTGTAACCCCTCTATCAGCTCCTCCTTGATGACACATTCCTTAGGGACAGCCAAAGAATGAGTCACTTCCCCACTATCTCAAGCCAGTCACAGCAGCTGATGATCGTGTCATGTTCAAAGAACAACCTTGTATCACAGTTTCCTGAACACTTGCTAATTTTGACTCTCTTGTAGTAAGATGCATAGCATGTAAGCTATGCAGGCTGGGTTGTTACTGCAACAACCCTTGGTGGGCCTAACAGATATTCAGGGTCATGTGGGTTGTTCCTCCATCTTTCCTCTTCAGGTATCCCAGGGGACTCTGTGCAAAAACCAACTTCTGCCCTCTTCCTGCTGCAGTTGTGACTCCATTTGTGTTTGCTACAGCTTTTTTTAACCCCACCCCCTTCAAAGGTTGCTTTTCAGGATATCTAATCTGAAAGGTAGTATAAACCCTTTCAAAGTGCCCAAGCAGCACATTGGAAGGGCTGGCACTGGTTCATCAGCCCTTTTTAAAATGCTTTAAGCACAAGAAATTTGCACATGCTTTTGAACATTTTAAAATAATTTTTAGAGTTCTGAATGTATACATTCACACACTTGCATGATTCTGAAATGGCAGACTTCACTTGGACAATGTGCTGAAGGGTGTCTGCTGTCATAGAGTGATAGAAATGTAGACTAGAAGAGTTGGAAGCGGCCAAGAAGGCCATCAGTCTTATCCCTTGCTGTTGCAGGACACCAAATTACACAAGGTGCAGCAGGCACACACCATGAGTTTTGACCCCATGATGCTGCTAAGAGATTCATTTTTCACTCTGCTTTCTCTTGACAGGTGTTAGAAAGTAAGCTGTCAAAATAAACCAAAGCTATAAATTGTCTTTATTTGTGAAGGGTGGTGACCAGTAGATTACCTCCTTTGTGATGAGATCCTACAGCCAGGGTTGTTGTTTTGGGGGGTGGGGGTGGAGGTGGGCTACCTGTCAAAACTCTGCTTCATTTTAAAACTTTTCCTTTTTTCCTTTCGTTTTTTTAGATAGGGCTGCCAATGGGTGTTTGACAGTGATTTATTCATTCATTCACTTCTCAAAAATCTAAGAGTGCCCTGCCCAAAATACAATATAAAAAGAAACAATTTTGACAGCTGTGAATTCAGAGATTGCAAAGGAGATTTCTGGAAAAGAAAATACAAAGGATAATTCGGGTGGGGAACTGTGGCAGGTGCGAAAGAACTGTACCAGTTGGACATCAGTTACTACACCACACCACCTGGACATCAGTGGCTGAGGTGGCCCAAGCTAATATCCAAAGAACAGCAAAGGGTTTCGATGACAAGACCCAAGTCATGGGTTGTTTTGCTACTTGCCCATGAACAAGTTACCCTGAGGTAATTGGTATAGGTTCATATGACAAAACAACCCACAGTGGTATGTCACCCATGGTGGGCTGTGCTGTTTTGTGAACGGGATGGTTTTTATGCAGGGTTTTCTCCAGGCCCTGAAACAGCTGTCCACGCCGTCAACAGTCTAAAATAGGAGCCTGGCTCCCTATGCGTGCACAATAGTCCTACTCATGTGCAGAAGGTAATCTATGGTTGGCTGAGACTTCAACTCCCAGAAGCCTCTGCCATTCTCGCCAATGGTTAGGAATTCTGGGAGCTGAATTCGGTCCACAGATCACAGCGCTGGGAGAGCGTTTGCTTAACAGAAAGCCACGAAGAACCACACTTCATTTCAACACAAGCGCCGTCTCCGCTGTTCGGGAAGTTTGTCCGCGCTGGCTGGGTGAGCCCAGAGACCTGCGGTCAGTCATGCAGCTATTTCAGCAGCTTCCCCTGGGAGAAGCGCGGCGCAGCCTTTGAACGGGATAGGGAGCTCTTCTGATGGGGCGGCAAGAAACCGGGCGGGCGGCGCTGCCTTCTGTGGCCTTGGCAATCTCATTTGGATGGTGGCACAAGCGCGAGGTTGGGGGAGGCCGGCGCTCCGCTTTCTTCCAGTCCCTCGGGCAGACCTGGCCTTTCCTTCGCCGCCACACATGAAAAGATCGCACGGAAGAGGAGAGCTGGGCCCGGCAATGGGGTTGGCTTCCTACAAAGATGTCCCGCCAGCGTCCCGCCTCTTCCTTAGATGCCTTGCCCCGGGCGCGAAACACACTAGCGCTTTCTTTTCTCGGGAACGGTGAGTAGGCAGATTAGTTGCGTTTTCCCCAGACTAATGAAAGGCTCGCCCGGGATGCCTTTAAGGAGGACTTAGAAAGTGCAATGCAGACAATATTGTCCGGCTTACACAATGCTTCATGCTTGTTCAGAAATGCAGAAGCTGAGAAACGGAAAGGCAACGCTATGCTCTCCATATAATGATTTTACAGTTGTCACGACGCTGCTACGCTTTTAAGTCAGATGATTAATGATAAATTATAAACGATTGATGATTAATTATGATTCTGATGAGGAAGTACAAGGAGAGATGATCAGATTTGCAGGCAATACAAAACTGGGTACAATAGCAAACACCCTAGAAGATAGAATGAGGGGATTCAATAAGGAGATCTCCCAGGAAAAGGAAGCCAAATGTATCAATACAAAATGGGGAAAACTTGGCTCAACAGAAATGGAAAGGGAAAAGACTTTGGAACTATTGTGGACAACAGGCCAAATATGAGCCAACAATGCGATGGAGCTGCAATAAGGGCAAGTGCTATTTTGGGATGCGTTAATAGAAGGATTACTTCCAGATCATGAGAAGTAATAGTTCCCTTACACTCTTCATTAGTCAGACTTCATCTAGAATACTGCGTCCAGTTCTGTGCACCAAGATTTAAGAGAGATGCAGAAAAATTAGGAAAGGTTCAGAGGAGGGCAACAAAAATGATCCAGGGTTTGGAAACAATGCCCTGTGTGGAGAGACTCTTCTTGCTGATACCAGTGTGTAGGACATGGAATAATCAAGTCAAGTTGCAAAAACCCAGATCAGGATACCAGAAGGAATGTCTCTTGCCCTACATGCCCTCATCCCCCTTAAGATCGGCAGGGGAGTCCTTGCTCTGGAAACCCTCTTTGAAGGAGGTATGGAGGGAGTCTACCCAGAGGAGGACCTTCTCTGCAGTGGCACCCAGACTATGAAATGTGCTCCCCAGAGAGGTCTGCCTGGTGCAACTCTCTACTCTTGTTAATTTGTTTTATATTTTGAATGTATTATATTTTAATTTATGTTGTGAGCCGCCCAAGGCGAATGGGGCGGCATAGAAATGTTTTAAATAAATAATACTCTTTCCAGTGCCAGGTAAAGACCTTTGTATTCAGCCATCATTTCAATAATTCATAATTTAAATAAAAATTAATAACATTTTATATAGTCACATTTTCTTTTTCTTCTTCCTCTCTTTCTTTTAGTTTTGAATTGTTGTTATTATTGAATGTTTTAACTGTATTTTGTATTACTAATCTTTTGTAAGCCGTCCTGAGGCTTGTGCAAAGGACGGGATAAAAATGTTTTAAATAAACAAATACTGCAGTGCTTTCACTGCAATCCTTTTCTTTTATGCCTATCATCTGATAGTACAAGTCTGGAGAAACATTCCCAAGCATCCTAATCTAGTCCACCTTAAATGCATGGGTGTGGCCTCAACAGCTGAGCAATAAAAGTCATCAAGCTGTGGCAAGTAGCTGCTTTTGCACCATGGCAGAGTACCTGGCAGAAAAGATGAACCTATACGATGTCCAAGCGAACAAGCTCGATGCTTTCATCGCTGAGTACCTGCAGCCCAGTGAGGAGTTCTGCAAGAATGTTCAAGAAGCTGTCAATAGAATTTGTAAGTTCCTGAAAGAACGGTGCCGTATGGATGCTCGGGTGATCAAGACAGTAAAGGTGAGTCTGCTCTGATCGGTGCTCACGAGTTATGAAATGCAGCGGTCAGTGGAAGAAAGGCATGTAGCGATGGCCACTTGTGCTAATTGTTTATTAAATTTATAGACCCTGCCTATAGTCCTGCTTTCCCTGTCAAGCTGTAGCTTCCTGAGTATTTATGCAATGGTGGAGATAAGGGATGGGTGATTCTGTTACACACACACACTCTGTGATGTCTTAGGCAGGAAATGAGTCTGTCTTGAGAGAAGCCAAACACTAAAGCTACTTCCCTTTTCTCCAATTTAAAATGAAGCGCTCACACATCCCAGCATGTTTTTTGGAAGTGTTTGGCTGTTTATTTGGAGAGATTGAACTTCCTAATAATCCAAGAAGGAGAAGCATCAGCAGAAACCAGTGTATCTAGCCCCAGAGCTAGTACAGAGCCCTTCACTAACAAACCATATAAGTGAGGTTCATAGAATCATAGATTAGTAGTGTTGGAAGTGACGAGACAGCCATAGCTCCTGCTCAGAACCTCAGGAGAGCTTCTGTACCAGGCAGCCAGGTTTCCAGCTCCCATGAAATACAATGAATTCTTTTTAATAAAACATACGATCATATCCCATCCATCATGTTCAAACTTTGGAATATCTCTACAGATATTACATAATACGGACCTAACCCTCCTGTTGCTTTAGATCAGTCTCTACTATCACATACTTGTTAACAATATGCCTCCAATGATGACATGTACATTGCATAGATGTGCTGGAAAATTAACATTTTAAGCAGTTTGAGAAGATTTTTCATGGGTTTCTGATTGTCTATGCCCCATTTTGTTGTTCTTCCTCCAATACATTTTTGAACATTATTTTGTACATTATCAATGTCAAAGAACAAAGAGTATGGCCTCTAGATCCTGTGAACTCAAAGACTGGCTTGGACAGATTCCCCCTTTCCATTGAGGTATGGTGGCTCTAATGGTAGGATTATACTCTATCCTTGTACTGATCCAGCTGAGGAGATGGAGATCCATGCAGGATTTCCCTCATGGGGCAAGGGTGAAGGAAGGTCTAGGAACGAAAAGTCCTCGTTCTTATTTTTTCCATTTAGGAACAGGGTAAAGTGCTCCCCTTTACCAGAATTCAGATCTGAGAGGTATTTGTTCACTAAGTGTAATGCAAGGGCAAGATGAATGCTAAGTGACACAGTAAATAAACCCTTCTGTCTTTGCAGGGTGGTTCTGCAGGAAAAGGGACAACACTGGAAGACAATTCAGATGCTGATCTGGTTGTCTTCCTGAACTGCTTCTTCAGCTTCCAGGATCAGGCTGACAAGCGTGAACGTATAATCTATACTATCGAGCAGAATCTCAAGCTTTGCTGCCAGAGTGTTGCCTTCAGTGTCACTATCCAGCCCCCGAAGAAGAAGGGCAAACCGCCTCGCTCGCTCACTCTCACTCTCCAGTCAAAAAGGAAAAGTGAGGCAGTTGAAGTGGACATTCTTCCAGCCTATGATGTTTTGGGTAAGAAACTGGACATGGTCCTTCTATTTGGTTTTGTCATTTTCAGGGCAAGTTCTAGGATATATAATGCCCTGATCAAAGAGTGCCTTCATTGCATCTCTTAACTCCTGGTCCATTTTGCTATGTTGTCAGCTTGTATGGCTTCTACAGAATTGCAAAAACTCCAAATTCAAGATGTTCTAATGAGTTGGATCTGGAAAAAATGTATCAAAGTGGAGACTGGGGAGAAATATGTCCCAGTTAGTAGATGGAAGTTCACTTTCATAGCAAGTATGGAAACAGCCTAGAGTACTTTGGATGGGGGGAGGTTAGAGACACCTGTTCCTCTCCCCGCCCTGCCCAACTCATACTCAACTAGGTATACTTGAGTATACTCAACAGGCACTGAGCTGTGCTTAATGTCCCCTTCAGCCTGGTGTTCAGGGCAGATCTCCAAGACCAGCTGTGCTGGCAGTACGTGAATACCATTTCCCAAGCACGGGCGTCACGTGTGCTTGGAGCCGCTTGTCATGCTGACTGTCTTCATTTCCTCACCCAGGAAAGAAGCATTTGGTTACCGCAGCTACCTGCGGTAACAAACTGGTATTGTTCCACAGTTGCAATAAGAACACAGCAGAAAAGTCAAAGAATAGCCTCACGATAATTTTCTCTTCAAATGCAGTGTGCTGCCTCTTACACTGTCAGGTGCCAATCATTTAGCAACCGACAATTCTTAATAGACGAATGGTTCATTCTTTCCTGACCCGGAAGTAATCAATAAGTCACCTGAATGGACTAGATTCAATGCTAATTTCTTCATTACCCAATTCCAGATCTGCAGATTGTGCTAAACTCCAACTCTGATGCCTGACTGACTTAGCTTCCCAAAGTAAAATTCCTTCTCCAAAAGCACGCTTCTCAAAAAAGAAGGGTTTGGAAAATAATTGCCAAGTGTGTTGATGTCCATGAGAACAGCCCTGCTGGATCTGATCAAAAGGTCCACCTGCTAATCTAGTTCAGCATTCTGTTTACACGGAGTCCCACCAGCTGCCTGTAGGAAACCTGGAAATGGTGCATGAGTGCCTGCATGCGCACACTCATGTTCCCCATAGGCTTACTGCTTCTTATATTGAAATAACCTATAGCCATCAGGACTAGTAACCAAGCCTTCCATGAATCTGTCCATTCTTGTTTTAAAGTTGTCCACATTGGTGGCCATCACCATATCCTGTGGAAGTGAGTTCCATGGTATAACCATGTGTTGTGTGAAAAAGTGATGCTTTTATGTATCCTAAATCTCCTAGCAATTAGCTTAATGGAGTGAACACAACAGAACAGATCTTGTGTACTGGAGGTAATATGAGACACCAGGACTATTAGCCATGGCTAGCCTTATCCTCCACAATGATTTCATATCAGCCTAAAATACATTTTTAAAGTTTCCACTCAATGCATAGCAAATAAATGGTTACCATAAAAGTAATGTAGCCATGTTGTTCACCACTTCAGTGAGTAAATAGCTTTGTCTGAATGAAATAAAGACATCTCAGTCCAACTTCATTAATTTCCAGCTACTGTAGTCTCAGCTTTTAGATCAGTTGATAAACTGGAATTTAGCTTCACATGCTGTGGCAGCTGCAGTGCATGGGTGCCAAAGACAAAAGGAGAGGCAGAGCTTTAAGTGTATATTTGGGGCACATCTAGGAGCATTTTTTTCTAGTGTCACCAGAAAAAGGCTCCTAGCCAAGAAATCTGCTGGCAAAAACTTTTCCTCTCTCCTCAATGGTCAATGAAGGGCAAAGCAGCTGATCACCTGCCTGGATTCCTTCTCCTCACTCCAGGTCAGATAACCCATGACAGCAAGCCACCAGAATGGGTCTATGTAAACCTCATCGAGACCAAAGGGGAGCCCGGTGAATTCTGTACTTGCTTCACAGAGCTGCAGAGAAATTTTGTGAAGCACCGTCCACCCAAATTCAAGGGTCTTTTGCGGCTGGTCAAGCACTGGTACAAGGAATACAAGAAGGTAAGCCTTTTTCCTCAGTAGAATTGAAGTGAAGGAAGGGTTGCCCACCCCTGCTTGGCTTCCTCTCCAGACAGCTGCATACTGAATTCTTAACCCTGTGAGCCCAACACAGGGCTATCTAAAGATACTGGTCCTTTCTCTTCCAATCCCCATAGACACCTGTGAGCACAGAACACCATCAAATGCCTTCCTTTGTACCTTCCTACTTCATTAAAAAAAAGTTTTCTTATTTATAACTGTATTGCACAAATTTATACGCTGCTTTCCAATGAACTATCAAAGCATTTCATATCATTCCTATAAAAATATAAACCTAAAAATTCCAGAGAAGAATCACTGGATAACAGCTGGGGTCATTAGCAGCTGGGTTGGCTCCAAGACACAGCGAGGCCCTCCAGCTTCTGCCATCTTCATTTCCTTCAGAGATGTTCTCAGGAAATGAAGATGGCATTTGGCTGCAGGCCAGCACATTCCTTCACAGTAGGCTGAGCTGAAAGAAAAGGAGGGGGAGAAGAACGAGGGACTTATCTCGGGTAATTTGTGTAGGGGGAAGCCAAGGGAACAGAGGGGGGCTAGGGAGATTCTGGGAGCAGGAAGGCCAAAAGTGGACTAGCTCAGGGAAGCCAGCCAGATGCCAGAGGGGCTGGGGAAAGCAAGCCTGGGGCCTAGGAGAGCCAGCTAAGCACTGCCTGGAGGCAGTTTGGGAAGGGCAGTGTGCTTCTAAGTCTGTGTGCACGGGGTCTGTATGGGTGTGAGAAAGAGAGAGAGCACTTAGGAGGGATTTTGGAGGAATCTTGAAAAAAGAGTGAGCGTGTTTCTATGTTTTTGCAGGGAAGAGAAGGGATGGGTGTGAGTGTGGTTGGACGTGTGTGATGGATACACGGAGGCTTGTGCGCATGCGAGTGGATGGAGGCTGGTTGTGAGCTGTCCAGAGAGGAAAGTGATTGGACGGGCTAGAAATATCCCAAATGAATAAATAAGTCTATAGGGTGGGGGAAGTTATTAGAGTGTGTCTTTGGGCGATGCTGTGGGATGTGAAAGCGATTGTGTGTGGGTGGGGATCCAGAGGGAGAAAGAGAGGAAATGAGTAGGCTGGCTTGAGTCACAGGGGAGAGGAAAAGAGTTTGCCTTCTGTGAAATGAGCTGGCAATAAAATCCATGAATTCTGAGCAGTTGCTTAGTGGGCTGGGGCTTAGACACTCCACCCCTGGCCCTGGCCCTGGCCTTGTGCTCAGTCTTTTGGGCAGGTGACCTCTCTGGGGAGCGGATTCCACTTGTCCTCAGTGACTGCAATGCCGCCCGTGTTGTAAAGAGCCTAGGACAGCTTCTCAACTTGCCAGCTTGCCCACAGTCCCAAAAGGTGGCCTCCCGCTGCTATAGGGGAGGTGGCGCACAAGGAGCAGCTCCCCGTGGCCCTGCCTTCCTTGGACCTGGGAGTCCTGGAGAGGGTGAGATGCTGCTGTGCCAGCATTTGGACCAGGGCTGGGGAGACAGGGCTTCAAATCCCCACTCAGCCAAGGAGCTCAGGGGGTGGCTTTCAAGCGGTCACTCCCTCCCAGCATAGCCTACTTGAAGACAGGACCACACTGCCACCTGGAGTTCCCTGAAGGAAATATTGGATGTAATTGCAATAAAATAAATGAATGGCTGCACCTGTGACTCAGCTTTCCCCTTTCTCTGACAAACCTTGGGCCTGAGCATCTCTCATTTCATAAATCAGCCACTGTGCCTGTTATCTGTAAAGAGATCCTGCTAACAGTTAGATTTACACATGAATGGACACCAAGAGATGTCTTAGCACTCAGTTGGCCTATTCATTTAGGCCTTCATTTTTATTAATTAATTAAATTCCAATTCCAAAAGGTGAAACAGTTATGTAATTTGCATGGGCATTTTTCCACAGTACACTGTGCTTAAGACAGATCATAAAATAATCACCCTAATTATAATACAACATTAATAAAACTGCAGTTCATTTAAAACATATCAAAATTTAAATGAGCACGAAGAGTGCTAGTAGGTCAGCTAACACTTTTGAGCACCAGTAATAATATATAATCACATCAAACAGTGCACTAAACAGTTCATGTTAGAAAACGCTACAGTAAAGCTATTTCACCCGCAGCAAACGCAGCAGAAGAAAGTAAAAAGCACCAGGCACATCATCCTAGCCGCAGAAAGAGACCCTCCTCTCACCAGGCTCCCATGCCCTGAGCCAGGAAAGGGCACCCTGCTCCTCAGGGCGTCTCCCCGCCTGGCTGGCCCTTGGGAGGCAAGATGGAAGAAGCTGTTCCCCAGGCAGGAATGCCGCCAAGCTGTCCTGGAGGCAGCCCAACCCCAAAGGCGCATGCAGCTTCTCTATGAAGGCTCCCATGACTGGGAGTGTGGAAACGCGAGTGGAAGGCAGGGCTTTGGTGTCAGGGCTTGGCTCTTGATAACAAACTGAGTCTTTCTCCTGTAATTGTTTGTCCTGACAAGTTTCTTGGCCTTGAGGTGTGGCAAAACAGGTGGAACCAGCCAAGCACTGATGGTCAAGACAAGGAGATGCTCCACATGTAGCGACAAGCCAGCACGAGCTAATTTACCAATGAGACTTGTCATCCTGTGCCATCCAAATGTTTAAATGCAAACCACAGTGAGAAGTACCCCATAGCTTGTCGTTACATGTGAACCTGGCCAGGGTGAGCACGAAATAGCCCACAGCCCTAGAACAGGCCATGGGTTCTGGGTTAGTTGAAGAACTAACCCACTTTCCACTCTGGTCAAAGTCAAATGTAATGGCAAGGAGCACCACCCCTGCCACAGCTTCATTTACAAAGTAGCAGCCAAGGCCATGGGGGCAAGTCACTCGGGAAAATCCCCCAGGGAAGCTTATTGTTAGGCCCGAGACTCCCTCCCCACTCACGAAATGTGTGGAGGGGTAGAGCTGCTCCACAGGCCCCAGCACTGCAGAACCCTGCCGACCCAGCCTCCACCCGTCTGCGCGTAGAGCAGGACCTCTGCGAACGAGTGCCTGCGTGCACACAGAGGCACGCGCAAAGGCGCCCCATGCCATGAGGGCCTCCAAGCATGCAGAAGCCCCAGTTGCATGGCACACTAACAAGCAGGCTCATCCTTCTGCTCTCTGGCGAGGCCCTTCTCCGTGTATCCCCGTGAGAGGAAGCGCCTCACGCAACGACGAAGAAGTTTCTCTGCAGTGTCCTCCTGGCGATGCAGTGCCCATTCTGTGGCAGTGCAGCGCTGCATTCTTCAGGGTCCAGGTTGGAACGTTGTGTCTGCCCAGGCATTCTCATTTGGTAGGGTTGTGAGTCTGTCCCCGTTCGTGCTGCCCTTCGGTGTACTATCACAGTGATTGCCTTGTTATTTATCTTCCTTGGTTTGGCTAATTTTGCTCACTATTGCTTATTTTGATTGTGCATTGCTGATTGCCTGCTCTTGCCCTGCTATCTCTATGGATGAAGTGTGGCTTTGTTGTCACTTCAGTTAAACAGAGAACATTACATAAGTGCATCATAGACACCCCTTTCCACATGTCTGGTTCAATGTGTAGACAGGGTGCAGTAGGGGGTGCTGCAGCTTCAGGGTCATGTCACGGCTGGCAGTGCATAGTCCTTACGGTGCCATTCCAGAAAGGGTACTTGCCCAGCAAGTGAGGTTGCACGCATGCATGAACACCTGTCTGTACGGAAAATCCTTCCCCAACCTGATGCTCACCAAATATCCTGAAGTTCAACTCCCATCAGCCCCAGTGAGCATGGACATTGGAATTGGTAAGATATGTGGGCGAGGGGTTAATCTAAAATGTCTGAATTTGGACATTTCCTCTACAACAGGAAAGCTGTTGTAGAGAGATAAAATATTTTGCCACACTTCTAATCTGGCTGACATACAATGAGAATGCAAGAATATGTAATATCTTCTATTTGGATGGCTCTCTCCCCCTCCCTCTCTCCCCCCTCCCCCCCCACCTCAACAGAAGCTCAAGCAGACTGACCCATCATCAAAGCTACCCTCCAAGTATGCCCTGGAGTTGCTGACTGTCTATGCTTGGCAGGAAGGCACCAAGGAGGCAGAGCAATTCAACACAGCGGAAGGGTTTTGTACAGTGATGAACCTGCTGCTTCAGTATCAAGATCTCTGCATTTATTGGACTAAGTACTATGATTTTAAGAACTCCATAATAGAGGCATATGTGAAAAAAAGGCTGGGAGAAAAACGGTAAGAACTCTGCCTTCACAACATGATGACCCACCTGCAAGAACAAACAAGGCGGGTTGTTGTGTCACCCAGATCAGGTCACTCAGTGTGGCATATGCTGCTTGCTTCCTGCCCATCTCAGTGAAAAGTTTAAGGGTTGGGTCTGGAGTCAGTCACTGGCACACAAAACCAAGCCAATGTTAGTTATCCATGCAGGCTTCATAAAACTGGACAGATTCTCAATCACCTGCATGCATAGCGTGTAGTCTCTTTGTGGTTGGTTGGTGTGAGCACTCACATCAGTTAATGGTTAGCTGAGACTTTCAGAGCTTAGCCAGGCCCAATTTTTTTTTTTTAGTCCTGTCTCAGTTGGCCAATGTTCCAAATCTTCTGAAAATTGATAAGGAAGGGGAAGGAAGATCACCCTCTCCAGCAATGTTTCTGGGCAGCTCTACTTAGGATTGATTGGTGGCAACTGGCACAGCTCAGTACAAGGACAGAAAAGTCCTGATACTTTCAAATGATAACCTAGAAATTTTGGGATATATCTGGGGACTCTGGACTATTATTTTGGGGATATTTTGGGGATATTTTGGAGGCTTGAATCTTTTCCAGGTCTGGCAGGTAAGCCTCTTGTATATAGATCAATGATTATAGGAACAATAACATATTTATAGCAAGGTGTTACCCTCTTTTCTTTCTTCCTGCATTCCCAAGAACCATCTGTCTCTCAGGTGAAAGACAGATTGCTCTTAATTGACAACTTGAAATCAGGCAGAGGGTGACAGGTTGGTTACGCCTGGTGTGAGGGGACAGTGACAAATATAGAACAGCTTATTGAGAAGTAGGCTTCATTGGTAATATATTGGAATAACCAATTCATTTATTCGTTTAACAAGATAATATACTCTGTGTTTCTTGTTGTTATCCTGTGAATCTATGCAGTATTTTGTAATTTGTTAAAAAAATGGGAAATGTTTGTGTTTGCAGTCCTGTGATCATGGATCCTTCAGATCCAACAGGAAATACAGCCATGGGAAAAGGCTGGAACCTGCTGGCCGAGGAAGCTCGCCTTTGCCTGACTTGGGCATGCTGCAAGAACAAAAATGAGCCTGTTAAATCCTGGGATGTGCAGGTATTGTTGATATGCAGGGCTCGTCCCCATATCCAGCTAAGAAAATCATCTGCATTTGGGCCGCTTTGGATGTAACATTTAAAACATTGCTACTGACTATTCCAAGATTTTTAAGTAGAACATGTGTCTCATATTGAAGAGGCTATCTGATTTTCCAGAGATTATCCCTTGTGCCTAGTTTTAGGAGTGGTAGCCCTGTTCATCAATATGTCCCATGAAAAGCGTCCTTAGACTCACAGCTGATGCTCCTTACAGAAAGGGTGGCAACTTTTGGTCTGTAACTTCCATAATGTCTCACCACTGATGCAATGACAGAGTTCATAATTTAGGGTCACTCCCTTAGTATTAAGGAATTGGTCAATTGAGAACCGGTCCTAAGATCATGTGACCTGGCCAGCTCCAAAGGTTTGTCAGTTTTTGTGTAAGAGGTTCTGAGGGGCTCCTAAAATGAAGTTATATCTTAAGTCATTCCTCTAGTCTGCATTTGGATCCAGAAATAATGCATGGTGTAAGAAGGAGAAAGGGATGCACATCTATTTAACTTGCAGCAGTTATCTGGCTATGCAGCTGGAAACAGAGGAGAATAAGGCCCAGATAAGGCCATTTTAAGTGCTGTTAAATAAGAAGGATCTTTGCAAACATGAACGGCAACAAGTGTGTCTGTCTGCCCTCCACAGAAATGTCCCTTGTTTAGTTAACATCCTTTGTTTATACAGAGAAAGTTGTCCCATTATTAGCTATGTAAATTACAACACTCACAGATAGGCCAATTCACACCCACTTAGCTGCTTGCTTGGATGGTCAGTCACAACCAGCACTGGCTCCATCTTGTATCAAAATCAAATGTAAGATAGAACAGACCAGGATTACATTGTGGGTAATCACAGGCGATTTACTACATCCTGAGTCTTCTCCAAAGTATGTACTAACTGCATTTCATCATTTCATCATATACACATAAGCTAGTTTCCCATCAGGCCTAAATGTCCCACCAGGACAATCTTCAAGGCCTAAATATTTCCTACTTCTGAACTTTCTGTAGCAAACTAGTGAATTATTGTGTATTAAGTCAGCAAAAGATGATCAAATCAGATACAGGATTTTGCTGTGATCAGACACATGTTAGGTCCCTGTGGACACACCTTCCAGAGCTGTTTCCCCCAAATCATTGCTAGCAGACATTACTTTCTTATCAACATTATCACATTGCATTTATATACTGCTTCTTTTCCTCATGGGAGGAACCCAAGTGGTTTACATAGTTCTGTTGTATCCTCATAACAACCCTGTGAGGTGGATTAGACTGAGACGGAAATGCAAGCTTATGCAGATTTGCTTATCATTTCCCTTCCAGTGGCAATTGAAAACAAACAAACACAGAGGAAACTGATACTGACCCTTCACTGCAGGACCTGAAGCAAGCAATGAGTAGTGGCTTGTCTAAGGCTGAGGACAGCTGCTAAATGAGTAGCAGCAGCTACTGGAATTGTAGATGTGACCTGACAGTGACAGGTGGCCTGATCTTCAAGGGGAGCAAAGCGGTTATACCTTGTAGCCTCCATATGGAGAAGCAGCAGAAAATCCACAAGTGTCAGCTAGGCATTCAGAAATGTAAAAAAAGATGAGCCTGGGAGATGTCTAAGCTTAATCAGGATAAAACAACTCTGGCAGAAGGTGGCTTTGCCTACTTAAAGTACAAGTCACATCAACAATGCGAGCCACATCCTGTCCTGGGGAGGGCCTGCTAGAAGCTAGTACCTGACTTATTCCTGTGGCATACGAAAGATTATTAAGAGCCACAGGGCATGTTCACGTATCACACCAATCTTTATCTACCTATCTGATTTTATTTATATTTGTTATGTTATAACAATCATTTAATTTTCTTTTTAGTACCATTTGATGTTGAAGGGGAAAGATGTAATGATAGAGTTTGCAATTTAGTAATGCCCCCTTAGTATTAAGAAGCAGGTAATTTGCAGACTTGTTCTAAAGTCACATGAAGTAGGCAATTCCAAAGGCCTGAAGGTTGTTGTACAAAGCTGTAAACAAACAAATCACCTTGCTTGGTATCAGTTCTGAAAAAGTCATGTGGGCAAAATTACCAGGTGACTTGCAAAAGCCAGCCAGCGTGCAAAAGCAGCTGTCCATGCTTCCCCAGAGGTAAGCCCCACTGTGTTCAGTGGATCTTTCTCCTAGGTAAAAGTGTACACAGGTATGGAGCTTCCCAAGCGTCCACAAGCTACCTGATCCTGTGAGTTTCAACATGTGTGTTCCTAACCAAATGCATTTAGTGCTTTGATCACTTGCATGCCCTTTCTCTTCCAGCCAGCCAGAGCCATTCAGGTGACGGTGCAAGATGGGCGAACACGAGCAAGTTTGGCTAAACTTACAGGAAGTCCTTACACCGCCATCCAGAAGATCAAGGAAAGCATGGGAAGCAAGTGCTGTATCCCTGTCAGTGAGATGGCCCTGACCCTGCAGAAACCAGACTCAGGGACAATAGACCTGCAGAATGAACAGACTTTAGCAAGTTATGGCCTGTTCTACGACACCACTCTCCTGCTTAAAGCACAAGAGATGAAGATTAACGTGAGAGACTACAACAGCAGATCATTAGTGTACACAGTCTCGCCCAATGAAACTGTTATGGACCTGAAAAGAAAGATTGAAAAGCGAACAGGTGTAGTTGCAAACCAGCAGCGCCTGACCTATAATGACCAGGAGCTGGATGACACAAGGATGCTAGCTTCTTACAAGATTAGCAGCCAAGACACTGTCTACCTGCTTTTGAGGCTTAGAGGTGGGCATCCCTCCTTTTGAGTAGCAATGCCCAGCCTTCCAGATACACCACATGTAGCCTTCCAGATGCTAGGCTGAAACTCCCATCAGAACTCACTGTTGGCTATGTTGGCTGGGGCAGATGGGAATGGCAGCCCAACAAGAATCTGAAAGGTTGGTGTTTCCATTGTTGCTTAGCTTTTTCAAGATTATCCAGAACTGCAGTTGCTGTTTTTTGCTTGAGATCTTAATTTTATCACCAGTCTTACGACAGTAGAAATGTATCAGACAATGCAATTTATTCAGCAAGAAAAAACAAACATTGCAATTATATCAATCACAATACCCATGACCATTGTTGGGCAGGTTAAATCAGTTGGGCTTATTCCCATGCAAGTGGATATGGGACTATAGCCTAAGAACCTAATTCAAAACAGATAAAAGACATATTTGGAATTAATATTTTTACATATTATATCTTATAGGATAGTGAATCTCCAGTATTTTATGCATTTGTATGGCTTGTATTCATTTATGATTGGAAGCTGCCCCAAGGCTTATGTGAATGGGGTGGCATATAAGTTGTCCAAATTAATAATAATACATAATAAATACATGCATTATCTTGAATCCTCATCTGCAGCTCAGGAAAAGCTGACAGGTTATAATCCTTCATGTGCTTGGGCATGTCCTCATTTCAGCTCTGTACCAGAATTTTTAATCACACACTTTGTACTTGACATTTTTTCCATTGTGTATATTCCCTGTATATTCTTTGCTGCGCTTAAGGCATCTCTTAGTAATAATCATCTTTCTTGTACACTCTGGCTGTTGTTTGCTAGGAGGTGGGGGCATTGCCTAAACTTGTATAAGAACTGCATCCAAGTGGTTGTTTCTCAAATAAATTCTGTTTCTGTAAAATATATTTCATTTCTATGATATAACATGCCATCTTTACTCTTTGGAAACCATCCTGAAATTCTTGGAATAAATTATGTTTATAGAAGAGACTTAAATGACTAATTTTCTACTGATCTGCCTTTAGTCATAATGATAATTTGGCTAGACATTTCCACACTGGCTTCCATTTGTCCACCTACATCTCAGAGGTGAGAATGAATTGCTATTGCTGTTTGAATTAATCCATTTTAACATCTTTCAGCCCTGATTCTCCATCTTTAATAAATACAGAAATAATTATAGTGGCCTCCCACATGGGCATATTGCAAAGATTACTGAGCTAAAGCATGTGAATTGCTTTGAACACTGAGCAAAATCATTCTAGACAATATTGTGGTCCTTTCAAGCAGGTCTCTTCCAGCTCTATAGTTCTCTGAAAGTGAAGAGGAAGATTCTGCTGTCAGTCTCAGCTGTAATGAAAACAGACAATTCTTAGCTGTGTTTGTGTCGAAATAATGAGCAGCATAGTCACAGTTCACCTATGTAAGTAGAAATCATTCATGCTTGCAGAAACAGATCTGAGCTGATTGGAAGTAACCACAGGGAGGCATAGGAGCATTGCTGACGTTCTACAGAATTCTCTGTTTTATTTTAAAGCTACTTATTTTGACGGTGTAGCTGCCATGCTACTACTGCTGTGCACGTACAAGAAAAGCAAAGTACAAGTAATGTGCCAAAACATTGTGGACTGGAGTATTCCAAGGACTGGAATAGCAAGTTAATAAAACAAGATTCGTACATAAAATGGGTTGGATCCAGTTCTGGTCATCTGTCAGTAGAACGGATTTTATCTTCTCAATTCACCCCCCCCCAAAATATATATATAATCTGCACTGGGGAGTTAGGACAACCTCCGCAACAGATCTGGAGATCACATAGCGGGAAGGAAGAATAGGAAGTCCAATTTATGACACTGGAACTAGCCCACCAAATAAGGCAATCCCCTTCTATGCACACATACAAAAATATTCATGTGATTAACAACTTCTCACTTGACCAAGAAGCCCACAACATGTATTTTTCTAAATGTACATTAATTTATAACTTGGCTCAATCGTCAATTCAAAGGAAAACTGCAGCCAAGAAATTCAGAAAAGACTGGACTGGCGGCAGTGAAGGAACTAGGAAAGATCGTCAGATGAAAGGTGTAACAATATTTCACTGGAGACCAAGGCCAAGGTAATCAACCCTATTGTATTCACTATATCTAGGTGTGAAAGCTGAACGGTGAAGAAAACTGGCAGGAAGAAGATGGATGCATTTGAAATAGGGTGCTGGAGGAGAGTTTTGCAAATACCTTGGACTGACAAGTGGGCCTTAGATCAAATCAAGTCAGAACTTTCCCCAGAAGCAAAAGCTGAGACTGTCATATTTTAAGACATCATGAGAAGGCAAGACTCACTGGAGAAGCCAGTCATGCTAGGGAAATTTAAAGGCAGAAGACAACTAACAGAGGTTAAATTAGCCACTGATTGTGGGGTTAGGAAGAAAGACCTTGGACTCTGCTCATGAAACTGAATTGGTTATTTCTTGGCTCAGATGATCAGTTTCCCTGCAAGTTGCCCCCTGGTGGCCTTCGTGTTTATATGGCCAACATTAGATCCCTTTTTAAAGAAGGATAATAGAAGATAAAATGAACACATTGCTGAACATCTAATAATTAATATTATACTGTCTTGTGTGGATCAGGATAGACTGCATTCAGCTTCACATCTCACCTTTTGGACCTTGAGACCTTATATCAGCCTTCCCCAACCAGGTGCCCTTCAGATATTATAGACTGTAAGCCCCACCCTCCCATTTAGAACGGCCTTTTATTTCAAGAGCCTTCCTCCTTACATCCATGTCAGCTTGAACACTTCTAGAGAAGTGTCCAAGACACTGGAGATCTGGGAACCCATATTATTATTTTTATGGTCAACAAATGTCCTGGAAACCCACAAAAATATTCAGTCATGGTGGGAAAACTGCACATTTCTGGGAGGGAAGCAGGAAGGGAAGGAGGCATCCATCCATCGGCATCACCATCATCACCATCACCTTCAGCTCAGGTAACTGGAAGAGGGCAGGGAGAGAGACTGCAGGGGGTGATGGACAATGTTACTAGGAGCATGATGAAGTCTGAGTTGAGGTCATTATTCTCCCATGTGAGAGGGGTACACCCAATTCCAGACTAAGCTATTGGAAAGCTGAGGTCTCATTTCTAATGAACAGGTGAAACAACTACTAAACAATTTCCTTGCTTGAGCAAGCAAATGTGCCTTCTGGCACAACTGCATCTAGAAACTGCAATAACATTGTAAAGAAGCCAAAATACCAGCAATAAAAGATTATCTAAAATATTTACCCACTAAGGCAGACAAACATTAGAAACTTCTTGAAATAAAAATATTTGCCAAGCGCACTGAAGAAAAAGATGGAGGATCTGAAGGAACTCACAACACGGGGACTCATGTACTTGTGGTCACCAGTTATTTTTTGCCAGGCTCCTGTGTCTTTAGCACCTGAGTGACAAATCGAAACCCAGCTTTTCAGTGGAGAAGACAAAGCTAGGGGAAGTCAAAGGTAGAGGAAGAAGAGGAAGACCAACTATGAAATGGCTTGGTTCCATACAAGAAGCCACAGCTTTTTGTTTACAAGAGCTGAGTAGGGCTGTGAAGGACAGGAATTTTTGGAAGGCTTTCATCCATACTTTTGCCATAAGTCAGAGATGCCTTGATGGTATATAACAACAAAGTTTTCCCCATTACAGCATCTGCCTGGAGGGAAAAATGTACCTCTTGCATTTCTTTTTTTTTTTTTTTTTACAGAGCTACTTCAAGCACACCGAATCCTTCTGGAATGAAATATTACTAACTGACTTGAACTGGAAGTAAATGAAGTTTTGCAGAAACTGTGTCTGTATAAACTGCAATGTTTCCATTTGTCTTAGCAGAAAACAAAATGCTGAAAGTCACATCTCTAGTTTGACAATACATCTGAAATTGTTTCCCATTTCCTTCCTGAACACAGGGTGGCTAGGTTGGAGCACAAAAGACGCAGCAGCTGTGAATTTAGGAGCCTAAGAACTGCCTTCCCGAATTGGATTGGGATCCACAAGCATTCGGTTTTTCAGAACAATCATTCAGATGTATCTGAGGGTTCACAAGCAGAGCAAGAAACTGGGGGCTGCCCCTTCTTGTTTGCCTCCACCCTCTTGCATACAAAGTTCCACTGCTTCTACGAAAGGAGGTGTTATTGTTATGTGTCATCAAGTCACCTCTGACTTATGGCGACCCAGTGAATGAAAGCTCTCCCAAATGTCAGCATGAGGGCCAATCTCAGCTTTTGTAAATTCAAGGCTGTGGTTTCCTTTATGGAGTCAATCCATCTCATATTTGGTCTTCTTGTTTCTTGACTTTCCTAGCATGCCTGCCTTCTCCAAGGATTTTGCCATGGAGGTGCTCTTTACCTATTTCAGCCATCCCCAACCTGCCCCCCCCCCCCCCCCCCCACATGTGTTGGGATACAACTTTAACAATCCCCCAGTCATGAGTTTGCCATGAAATAAAATGGGTTTGTTTCAGAAGAAAAAACCAACTATAGCATCTTTTGCTAATAAAGATTATTAAAATAATGAACCATTGCCCATAGAAATGTGTTATCTGGCTTAAAAACCTGTACTGATCTTGTGCTAAACCATTTGGTAACAAAAATCCTAACATAATATGCACTCTATCCTGCAATTAATGGGAAGGAAACTTATTTTGGCCTCTACCTTTGCTTGTCATTAATTAAAGAAAAAACACCAATCTAGCTGCACACAGCTTCATATAACATCTGGTTTGGCCCTAAAATGCCTGAAGAGTGGGTGGAGGTGACAGCATACTGATATTATGCAAGAATTGCTTATGCTGCTTTGTTGGTGTTCACATATACTATGCTATATTTTCATAATTTTGTCTATTTCCTTGAGATAGGTGAAGAAATCTCCTAATTATCATTAAACAAACATGTTTGAGTTAAGCCGGTTCTATGCACAAAAATCTCAATGCAGAGGGTTAATTAAAAGCGTTTACATATAAATTACAGTCCTTAACAGAATGGGTGGGTTTCCATGTCAGTAACACATCCTACAAATAACTACACCAGGTGGGTTTGTGAAATAGCCCACGGTGTGCCAAACAGACAATTGGGCTCACGATGAATTGTTCCCCCTCTGCCCTCCCATTGGGATCCCAGCAGACTGTGGCAGGACTAGCTGGTCTGCCCTCCCACCACTGCAATCATGAGCCCTCTTACAGTCAGACAACTTTTCCCCCTTCCTCCCCTTTTCCTCTTTTCGCAGAGTTTCACAATATCCAGTTTGGCAGCTAAGAAGAAGCCCTTCACAGTGACCAAGTGGCACATCACACCTTTTTTAAAAAAAATATGTTTTTGATACAAGAAACTTGTGCAAATGTTTTCAAACACTTTAAATTAGCTTTTTGGTCAGGCTTACACGTGTGTGGGTTCAAAATGGCAAGCCTAACCTGGGCAATATCCTGTGGGCTATCAAAATGCAACAGGCACTCACCATGGGCATTGAGTTAAGGGGTTAAAAAAAAAACCCTTTGTTTTCTCTGTATAGCAGTCAAGAAGAAAGCCATCAAGAGAAACCAAAGCTGTCAGGGATCCACAAGAGCCAGTGTAGTGCAGTATAGTAGAGTGGCTAGAGTGCTGGGATGGGATCTGGGAAATCCAAGCTCTAGTTGCCACCTGGCTGCAAAACTCACTGGTTGATTTCGGGCCATGGCTGAGTCTTAGCCTAACCTATCTCAGGGGGTTGTTGGGAGAATAAGACTGAGAGGAGGAGGAGGAGGATTATATGATCCTTGTGTTCCTTGAAGAACAAAACATGTGATATAAATAGAAGACAGACAGATGGACGGACAGATGAACGCATGAACAGGGATAGCCAAGATCACCCCCTTTGTGGCAAAATGCTCCAGGGTTTAGGGGGATTTTCAGGTTCTTCACATTCTCCCTCTGTTTCTCAATGTTCTGGGTGCTTTAGAAAGTGGAAAAGTAGGATCCACCCCTTTTACAGGAGCATGGCACTTGGACAGCTAGTTGTCAAAGTGTGCTTTGTTCTGTGTAGTTTTGTTTTTTGTTTTGTGCATTTTTTGGACTGGAACACATGCACAGTGAACAAACCGAGCAAATGTTTCCGTTGCATATATTGCCAGGCAGCCATAGCTGGTAATTTATGTTTAGCACACAAAGCCAATCCCCCCCACCCTTAGAACTGAACAACATTTCCAAAGTAAAATCAGCCTGGTCATTCAGATATGCCAAAAAAAAAAAAAAAAAAAAAAGGTTTTTAAAAAAATTTTTAAAACAAAATTACCCTAAAAATTAAAATTTAAAAAAAAAAAAAAAAAAAAAAAAAGGTTTTCTCATCAATTTTTAAATCCAGATTTCCCCAAAAAGTTAATTTTGCATATGAGAACACATCAAGTTGCAATTGATATGAAAGTATATGTCACAGCTCCCTAGATGCCACACTATCTATCATGATAAAAGCCTAAAGATAATTGGAAAGAGGGTACAGAAATGAAGATTCCAGAATTGATCAGAGAGAATAATCTAATCTAATTGAAAAAGACCAAAATCTAGTGCAAGTCAAGAAACCCTAATGATATGAAGCCAAACATGAGAGGCCAAATTCATCCTCTTTAAGTGAAAGTTGCATTATTTTCAAGGATATTAGTGATAGAGTGGAGCCCCTTAAAATTTATGAAGCAAAACATTAAGCTTCTAGAAATATTTGCCAGGTATAAATAAAGGAACACCACATGAAACAAACAATTTGAGGTATTGACTTTAAGTGTATTTACCCTATCCCATTGGCTTAGCCCATTTGTCAATGTACTCTGGGATCCCATTAATGAACATACTCAAATTTAACTGGGAACAAGTATTTACAAATATGTGATAAACTCAGCACAAAATTTAAACTGCCAATTAGTTAACGATCCATGGAGTGTATTGTCTCTGACAGACATAAATTCTGACTTTGACAGTTAATAGAATAGCCAGATAAATGTCTGAATTCATTAATTGTCTGCATCAAAGCCAGATCAGATGACTGGAGTTCCTGAAATAAACAATACAAAACCATGTGCTTAGAAAATAAGTTTATATTCTGTAATGATAATTGAACTTAAAAACTGTTTTCATATGGAACTGTTAAGCACAATAATCAAAAAGTTTTATTACAAAAAGTTAAATACAGCTACTGAGGGATTTTTTGCTATGTATAAAATGTGATTAGTATTGGGCTCTTGTTGGAAGCCAATTTCAATGTTTAATAAAAGAAGACTGCAAAGACTTTCTAAGGGCATAAGACCTTATTGGCTTAGCAATTAACTTTATGCCAGTTAGATTAATGCAAGAATTTATGTCAGTTAAGATTTATAGAGCTGTCCAATAAAGTAAAATAGGTTAAGTGAGTATAAGCCAGCCAGGTTTATAAATCTTGAAAGCTGCCCTCCTATGCACACTTACCTGAATATAAATCCCATTGAAATTAGTGGGATTTACTTCTGAGTAAATGCAAGGCTCAGGCTGTGCGCCCCATTGATAACACTGGCAGAGTTACATGTGCACATGTTTAACTCAGCCCCAATTAAGTAGTTTGAACTTTGTGACGCTTAAGTTTGCTCCCTTACTCTTTCAGTCACTGAGTGTTTAGTTGTCCCTCTTGGAGTTCAGGGCCACTGGAGGTGTGCCCGCCAGTGCAAGCACGTTCAGCTTGCCCTCCTTTTGGGCAGCAGATAGTGTTTTCCATTTTGCATCCAGGCGTACTGCTCCACCTTCCCACAGCGAACGACTACTCAGCTCCAGAGAAAGGCCTCTTAGAGCAAAAGAAACTGTTAAACAGAACTGCAGCTCGACCGAGGCCTTCCTGTCCAATATGGCCAAACTTTTTAATTTCTATTTTACTTGTTGTTTGTTGTAAACCGTCCTGAGACACTAGTATAGGGACAGTTTATAAAAGCTTTAAACAAACAAACTTGGGCCTCTGCATTTGCACTGCTGTGTGTATTTGTGTGTGTATAGAAGAACGTGTGTGTGTCCTGCCGACAGTGCCAGAGGACCAAGACCTAGACATGGGAAACAAGGCATGTGCGCTAACGACCCCGTGGGGCTGTGTGTAATGCCTGCCTCTAAAGGCCTTGGACGTGAGCGGGGGCCAGTGGGGTGACGCAGGGGAGGGTGTGATGCCAGTTTGAAGGAAAACCCGAGAGTGGTGTCAGAGAAGACCAGGAGGAGGCAGCAGGATGGTGAGGGAAATTCAGGGAAAACTGCAGTGTGGTGAAGAAGGGAAAGGAACAGTCACAGCCACCTGCAGCTAGAAGAGTGACCCCCCACCAGAGGGGATGGCAACAGATGAGGAAAGGAGTTGTGACAGGCAATGGTTGTCCACTCTGCAACACTATGGCTGCATTTTACAGTGATCTGTGGTTTAACTTTAGAGCTGCTGGTATCTGGTTTACAGTTCTAGTAGTTATTTTCTTAATACAGTTACTTACCACACATTCTAACATGGAGTAAAAACTGTTAATTGTTTGTCTCTGCAGTGATTGCATTTTGCACCCCCTCCCATCCTACTTATAGAGACCCGGAAGATGACATGTGCACAATGGAGGTACTATTTTTAATACATTAATTTTAATTAATTTGAATATGTCAGTAAGTTTGCAGCCTGGAGCACATCTTCAGCCACCAGGGGCAGACTTCCCTAACGTTTCGCAGTTGGTACAGTTCGCAGCAAATAATTTAATGATAAATGGAAAGCTTATTATACACATTTTACTTAAACATTGAGAGGAAAAAATAGAACTTATGTAAGGATGACTTAGCTGAAAAATTTACTAACTAGCAATATAAAGAGAAAACTGGTTAAAGAACTTTATGATAAACTAAAAGCCTATTATACCTATTTTATTCAGCAATTCAGAGAAAAAAACAGAACCTATAGGTATTATTAATTATTAGGTATACAGTGACCAAATTACTGTTTATAAATGCTCCTTGAATTTAATTTACTTTTAATATGATATTGTTTTATTTGGGGAAAAAAGAGGAAAAAATAATTATTGCTGTCAGGGTTGTGAATATGCCCTTTATGTGATACCCATGTTAAAGCAATGTTTATGTAATACTTATTAGTCTTAATTAAGTAGTAATGAATTTAACTAAGTATTATTTTTGTTGTTGTTCAGTCGCAAAGTCGTGCCCAACTCTTTGTGACCCCATGGACAACATTTCCTCCAGGTTCTCCTGTCCTCCACCATCCCCTGGAGTGCACCCAAGCCCACGCCCGGCTCTCCAGTGACCCCATCCAGCCACCTCAACCTCTTCCATCCCCTCCTCCTTTTGCCTTCAATTGTTCCCAGCATCAGGGTCTTTTCCAGTGAGTCCTTCCTTCTCATTAGGTGGCCAAAATATTTGAGCTTCAGCTTTAGGACCTGACCTTCTAAAGAGCAGTCAGGGTTGATCTCCTCTAGGACTGACTGGTTTGATCTCTTTGCAGTCCAAGGGACTCTCAGGAGTCTTCTCCAACACCACAATTCAAAAGCATCAATTTTTTGGCGCTCAGCCTTCCTTATGGTCCAACTCTCATAGACATACATTATAACTGGGAAAACCATAGCTTTGACTACACAAACTTCTGTTGGCAGGATGATGTCTGCTTTTTAGTATGCTGTTTAGATTTGCCATAGCTTTCCTTCCAAGGAAAGAGCATCTTTTATTTCTTGGCTGCAGTCACCATCTGCAGTGATCTTGGAGCCCAAGAAAATAAAATCTGTCACTGCTTCCATTTCTTCCCCTTCTATTTGCCAGGAAGTGATAGGACTGGATGCCATGATCTTAGTTTTCTTAATGTTGAGTTCAAGCCAACTTTTACACTCTGCTCTTCCACTCTCATCAAGAGGCTCTTCAGTGCCTCTTCACTTTCTGCCATTAGAGTGGTATCATCTGCATATCTGGGGTTGTTGATATTTCTCCAGGCAATCTTAATTCTAGCTTGCAATTCATCTAGCCCAGCCTTTCCTATGATGTACTCTGCATATAAGTTAAATAGGGAGAGTGACAATATACAGCTTTGCCGTTCTCCTTTCCCAATGTTAAACCAATCAGCTGTTCCGCGTCCAGTTCTCACTGTTGCTTTTTGACCCACATTCAGGTTTCGCAAGAGACAAATAAGATGGTCTGCTACTGCCATCTCTTTAAGAACTTGCCACAATTTGTTGTGATCCACACAGTCAAAGGCTTTAGCATAGTCAATGTAGCAAAAGTAGAATTTTTTTCAGGTACTCCCTAGCTTTCTCCATAATCCAGTGTATGTTGGCAATTTAATCAAAAGTTCCTCTGCCTCTACGAAACCCTATGAAACTCTGCAAAAAAAGTATTATTTTTAGCTAAGTATTATTATATTAAATTTGTAGTTGTAAATTTGGTAGATGTAGTAACTATTACCATTTTTTGGTGATATTTCCTACAACTAGTATTATATGCAATGTTTGTGTAAGGTCCCTTGGGAATTTTTTCTTTTCATTTTTAACATTATTTTTCTTTTTTCTCTATCTATCTATCTATCTATCTATCTAGTACAGTCTGAAGCCAGGGGAGATCAGCAAGCTGAGAGACAGGAGCATGGAGTGGCCAAACCTGCAGGGGTGAACCATGGCCGGGATCAGGCTTAGGAGTGGCAGTGGGCATGGCTTCACTCAGAGTGGATGTGTCCAGCTCTCTGCTACGAAAGCCTGCTTGAATGCTTCACCATATCAAATGAAGTGTCATTCTAGCACTTCCAAAACTGGGGCCATCAACAAACATGTGTTTGTGCGCACATCCATATATATATCCGTCTCTCTCTCCTTGCTTCAAGAGCTACGTGTATCTCTTCCAACACAAGGAATGGCACAATACTTTGGAATCTAAGTAGACCAGATCCAGATAAAAATCTGAATCTAGGTTTACCCATGCAAGTAATCTTTTGATACCACAGTAATTTCTATGTGAATATGTCCAGTGTATTTCATGTGTGGATTAAGACATTCTGGAATGTATATGTGTTTTCATTCAATCACTTCAATCAATTTTGTAATGAACTTTTGAAAGGCCCAAATTCAAACAACACAACTTATATTCACCACCTTTAAGGAAAAGGTTAATTACTGTGATTCAGTCTGTGATGGAGGCATTCCTGACATTCCTTTACATTATCTTGATTGCAGGATTTGTTATGCCATGGCAGTCAATATGTACATGCAGCAGCTGGATAAAATTATACCAACAAGCTCTCAGCATTCTTTTACAAGGTTCCTCATCACAGGAGCCATTTGGCATCTCATTATGCAGCAAGACAATGCTCAGCATTCCCCTTAAGTAATTAGCTGGGCGCATCATGCCACGCATATCTACCACACCTCGGGTTGCCATATTTGTTTCTGGCAGTAGGTAGACCTTCCACAGAAACAATCTTTCCTGACATGGAGATGCAGTAATGTGGAAAACTTGATCTGATAAATTTCCACCTTTCATGTGGTGATAAGCCATAGGAACCTTGTTGGAAATAAAAAAGACAAAAGGTAACAAAGGCTGCTTCCAGGTGAGGCTGTTATTGTGCAATCACCCGGCCATGTTCACAGAATTTGAGTGGGGGAGGGGGGCAATTATATCATCTTCTTCAATTTGTATCTCTCCCACATTTTCCCAGTACTTTTTCTCTCCTGTTTTCTAGTGGGGGTGGGGGCATGAAGGAGGGAAAGGCAGAATGGCTACAACAATGCTTGTTGAACAGTAGCACTAGGAGTCCTTGGACTGGAAGTACCCAGAGGAATCAGCCCTTGCACTTCAGCATCTAATAAAGGGATACATAGTGACAAGAAAAACCAGAGAGAGCAGGAACGCTGGGGGTGTACAATAAAAAGAACATTTGCAGTTTATTCAGGCATATAGAAAATACATGCAGCATGTAGGCAGCCCCTGAAGGGACCACCAAGATGGAGGCTGTACAAGATGCTTTTATAACCTATCAGTTACATGCACAGTTTGAGGGAGGGTGGGGGATCACATAGGCAGTTTGCTAGAGGCGCATGGGAATAAAACAAAAGCGTTGACTGTGATTAAGACAACACAAGAGAAAACAACCTTAGGAGAGGCAAATAATTAGTATATCTAAGAATGTACCTGAGCAGGACAGGCAAACATTAGCATCTCTAAGGCACGGGTCCTCAAAATACGGCCCGTGAGCCAGAGCCAGCCCACCATGCCCAGTTATCTGGCCCGCCTCAGAGGTTTTGGACTCGCTCGGAGGAAATGATCCCTGAGCAAGTCCAAAAGCTCTGACCCAGCGCAGCAGTTCTTTAAAACTGAGCAGAGAGGGAGCTGGTGCATGTACTACATTGCAACAGCTCAACTGCATGTGCGCTGGACCTCCACCCCCACCCCCCAATTGTATGCATATACAGAGCTGGAATACAGAGCAGGAAACAGAAGAGAGGCGGGCAAAAGAGAAAGGGAGATGAAGACAAAAAAACTAAAAAAGGATTGAAGATAAGAAAAATACCTTTTTAAAATCTATTTTTAATTAAGTGAGCCTGGGGGTGGCCAGGCCACACGGCCTTCTTCGAGGGAACAAACCACCGGCCCACCGCTACCTCTGCTGCCTCGCCGAACTGGTGGGGTAGGGGTGCCAGGCTGCACGGCCTTCTCCAAGAGAGTGAGCCACCACGGCCACCTTGCCGAGCCCGGGGCTATCAGGCTGAGACAGAGTGGCTTACTTGGAGAAAGCCGCGGGTCTCCCGCACCTCCACCATGGCCTTCTCCAAACAAGCAATCAAACATTTTTAATTTTAATTAATTTTTAAATGTTAATTTAATTTAATTATTTTTAATGTGCAGTGTGCATAGGAATTCATTCATTTTTCCCCCAAACTATAGTCTGCCCCCCCCAACAGCCTGAGGGACAGTGAACTGGCCCCCTGTTGAAAAAGTTTGAGGACGTCTGCTCTAAGGTGTATCTCTATGTGGGAAGTAACACTTGTAACATGGATTCCTGATGTTAAGTCTAAAGCTGCTCTTACAGGCTTTTAGCAGCCATATTATGGCAACTCTTTTGTTTATTTGTCCTGACAAAAGATATGTGACCCACATGCCACAGCACTCCAAAACAAAACAAACCATCAAGGATAGTGGATTCACCATATAGATTTAGCGAAAAGATAAGATATTTTGAAATGTAAAATGTTTTGGTGCATGAGTAGGCATGCATGGGATTGCACAGTAGGTATTCTTTTTAGCACTTAAGAGGAAGTAATAAATTGAGCTAGTGGAAGCAATTAGCTTGAGGAGTTACAGTGGCATTTCTGTTAAATATGGGCATTTCCATCAGTATTTGAAATATTTTTGCTATGGGCCTAAGACTATTAAACGGAGAGGTTGTTCCAAACCAAGGGCTTTGAGAGGGGAGACTCTGTTCCATGGATGCACATGTGTGCACAAGCAGGTGCTCAGGGCTTTTCCATTGGCTCTTCTGACATCTTCTCTTTCATTGTGCTAATTATTCTGTTAAAATCATAAATAAATAATAAGGTCCCTGATCAAAGGGTAGATTTCTTGCTGTGTGGTAGAGATGCTAATGTGGCAGTTGAACTCACATGACAGAAAGGCAACAGGTTTGTTCTTTAATTACAGGGAACAGCTTGGGGGCTCCTTGCACTGGGCCGACTGGCCTTTCAGCTCTCATTATGCACCCCCTTGTTCATTCATTCATGTGTGTTTGTGTGCGTTCATGTTCTTTTTCATAGCGCTCCTGCTTTGCTTGCCATAGGAACAAAAGCTGAACTGAACTTTGGGCTACGGGCTGTATCTTATGGAGAGATGCACAACTTCCAGGATGCTCAGGAAGCGCTCATCTTTCTTGTAATGATGACAGGTGGAAGGGAAGAATCCCAACTGCACCTCTCCAAGAAGTTTTACCATGATCCATGCCCAGGACAGGGATACCCAAAGATTTTAAGGGGGCCCAGGGCACGGGTGATGCTGCCTACTCTGCCATAGGCCCCACAGGGACCAGTTGGCATATGGAGCTCTGGTGACCAGTGTGGGGCTCTGGGGCTCTTTATCCCAGGAGGGACAGTAACTCTATTGCAGTATAACTGAGAAACAAATGCAGTACATGGAAGGGTGCCCCAATTCAGAAACGGGGGTTTCTTGGTGTTTTCTTTTTACTTATAACTCTGACTAATCTTGTGATTCAAGAATAAAAGATTATATTATTGTTATTTATCACTTACCAGTTGAGATTTCTAGCAACAGTACTTATGATGTGGGGTTAACATTCTAATTTGTTTAAAGACAGAGACCTTGGACAGAGACCTTGGAAACAGAGACCTAGTAAACTTTTCATCGAGTGGCATGTGCATCTTCTTTATTGTGGAAAGCTCTCGGGGGCCCCAAACTAGTGGTGGGCAAGAGGGGTGGAACCAACACTCCCCAAATACCACCTGATGCAGGTTAAAGCTCTTACTAGTAGCAACTGACCCTTGGGGGAAACTTTTTGATCTGTTAGAAGGGGAAGTGGAGCTGCAGAACAGTCAGGAAACCACCAAGTGGATACTTGAAAAGGGCATGGCAATCTGGCAAACCCCAGAAGGTAAGATTTTACACTGGAGCCTGAGATTCTGCACCCTGCCTTGACCTAGGATGATCAGCATTTCATTCATTCATTCATTCATTCATTCATTCATTCAATTTATAAGCTGAAGCTCTAATGATGACAGAAAGAATAGAATCAAGAGTAGCACCAGCATTAAGTGTGCAATCCTGTGCAAAGGTCGATAGAGAAGAGGTCTGCTGCTCCTGGAATGTCCCAGCCAGCATGACTGCAGGCCGTTTTTCTGTCTAAGCTTGCATAGGAATGCCTTTAAAGTATTATTTTTAAAAGAGCAATAAAGATTCAGCATTGATTTACTTATATACAAGATCCATATACATTCCATAATTCAGTATGGAGATTTTAGAACAGTGAATCATAAGAGATAAAACAAATAAAAGAATAAAACAATATGCTATAATCAATATACCCATTTATCTTTCAAAAGTATTTAAAAGATAGATAACTGGGCAGCTAAAAGCAGATTATTTTAAAATGCAATATTATACATACTAAAAATAAAGCAAGCAGCGTTTTTTAAAGGGCTGAGAATATAAAAAGGTATTTGTCTGGCATCAGAAATAAAGAAAGCAGGTGCCAGGCAGACCTCTTTAGGAATAGCATTCCACAATTGCAGCTGGTGGAGGATATTGTGAAAAAGTCCTACTCACAAACAGGCACCCATGAAATCCCAATATGTGGCTGCACCTGGAGCAGGGTATCAGATGAAGAACGCAGGGCATGTGCAGGAATACATGGGAAAAGACAGATCTTTAGCTTTTTGGCTTTGAGGAAGATTAGCATGGAGACTGAAACTCTAGGAAGAAATCAAACTTGGGATTTTCAGGATGCTGGCAGGAAAGTGGTTTTGGTTTTTGCAAACCACATGAATAACATCAAAAGCACCCTTTTGTCCTCAGGTCTCAAGTGCTCATTCTTGCTTAATCTGATTATGAAGTGCTGAAGGTTTCATTCTGGGAGTGGGAAGAGCATAAATGTAATTAGGCTGAATTTAAGGGAAACAGAGGTATTTATTTTTACCATAGGATATACATCAATGACTTAAATTCCCTGGGCAGAGATTGACGATCAAGTTTTGAGATATGCCTCTGCTAAAATAGATGCTCTTTTTCCCATGCACTTGGAACTGAATTGCTTTGATTTCCCTGAGCACAAAATAATAAAGCTTCAGAATTATAGATGGAATCTTTGCCTTTATCATTAGCAAAAATTACTTCTGTCATGAGCAAATCCAAATGGACAAGTGACTCTAATAATTTGCTTCTTCTCACTTGCAAAATAGTTCTAATATTAATAACTGGCTCAAACTCAGATGGTACAAGTCAGCCTGAACATTTTAAATTGCATAGTTTAATCATTTGAGTAGGACTGGGTGAAGGAAGATTTATGCATTCATTGAAAATTTAAGTAGTATATTTTTCTTTTCTAAACCTTTATCAGTTTTATTCCACAGTCTAGTATGCAACAAAGGGGGGGAATCTTAACACAGGAGGGGACAGGACATTTCAGAAAATGAATTAATGACACTGGTACTATGAAAACAAGAAAAGTTCACATTTTGAGCTCTACTGGGAAGTGTGATGCAATATTCTAGATTGATTTGACGCATAATCCAGGCCTGAGGATGTCTGCTTCTCTGAGCAAGCAGTTGCTTGAAACATCTCTGCCCCTAGTTAGCGAGTCTGATATAATGGATTGAGCACTCCGGATGTGGTCTAAACAGGCCTGTGTTCAAGTCCTTATTCAGCTGCGAAGCTCACTGGGTTACCTTGAGCTCTCTCACTCACCATAACTCACTTCACAAGGTGTTGTCAAAGGTACTCGTAAAGTGGGATGCCATTCCAGGTTTTTGCAGAGAAGGATGAAGAGACATGTCATGAAAAAACAAGCAGCATTACAATCCTTATGGAAGGGTAACGCTACTTTTGTAATTGAAATATCAGGTGTGTATATCAGGAAATCAAATGCTGGCTCAGCCCTCAGTCTTGTTTGTTCCCTGCTGTAAGCAGGTTCTCTGTCCTTTGCTTAACTTATAAAGTCTTCTATTTGCTTTCATTAGTTTATTCACTGACTGAAACTTTTTGAAGTGCAAAATTGCTTAAGAAATTGAGGAAATTTGTGATCCCATGGACATTGGTCAACAAAGCTGGGCACCCACAGACCAGCTTAGCCTCAAGATTAGACCTGTGTTTTCTTCTCCTCAGACTACAGCAATATCATCAAGACTGAGTGTAGTGAGAATGCTTCCAACCTGGTCTCACCAGGTTATGCAACCCATTGCATCTTTCTCCTGAAGGGTAAAATACAAATGCAGAAGAATAAATAATAATGCTGTATTTATTTATTTATCTGAATCCCAGTCTTCCCTGCAAGGGACTGTGTCCTCTTTTGCTTGTTCACTGGCTGTGTCCACACCTACTTATGCTAAATTGGGAACTTCTCCAGTCCCACTTTGAATACATGCTTCCCGATGTCATGGGGCATAGCCATGACCCTTAGCCTGATGAGGTCAGGAACATAGTCACAGGTGCTGATGTCGTCCGGCCCACAGGTAGTCACTGAAGGGCATTTTGACCAGGGTCCTATCAAACTTGGAGTTGGTCCTGTGGCAAGGCAGTGATCTGTCTTGGCTGTGGAACCTATGGCCCTCCAGCAGTTGATCAGCCACTAATCTCATGTCACCTCATCATTGCCCAGGCTGATGGGAAATGGAGTTCAACTATGTTTGGAGAAGTGCATTTGCTCCAGCCCTACTTTAAGCAGAATCCAGGGACTGGATTCGGAAACTTCTCAGTCCATTCTGTATTTAATATACAGCTGGGAACCCTGTGGCCATCTAGATGTTGCTGGACTCAAATTCCCATCAGGCCTGAGAGATGATGGGTGTGATAGTTCACCAATAGCAGAAGGGCCACAGGTTCCTCACCTCTGGTGCAATGTATGTCCCGGGGGAGAAGCCAAAGCCCAGTGGAAGAACAGTTGCTCTGCATTTGGCAGGTCCCCAATTCATTTCTTTGTTAAAGGAATCCCAGGCAGCACAGGGTTAAGAAAGAAGCTGACTGGGCAACCTGGCCAGTCAGAACAGACAATCCTTGGTTAAATCAGCCAATAGCCTGACTCAGAATAAGTAATTTTGTATATTTCAGTGTTTTTATTGATCACTTCTAACAGCAGCAGAATGTGATATATCAGGAATGATCCCAGACATTTTGCTACCTGAGGCGAAAGACAAGATGGCACTATGTCCTCATCCCATGTATTGAAACCAACTGGACTAGTAGTGGAATCTATTTCTGTTGAGGAAACAGTGTAATCCACCACACCTGAGAACAGCTGACTTGTGTACAGGGGTGATGACAGTTAGTCAAGAGGAACACTTCAGAAAGAGAAGCTAAGGGGACTGCTGAGGCCATCAGCTGCCTGAGGCCCTACTCTCAATCGCCTAATAATAGGGCTGATGCTGTGCTACACTCATGGATAGCTACTACTTTTCACAGGAAAAGAGCTATGTCCATGTCTTCTTCTGGAGAGTCAGCTATGCTGTTTAGATCTTGCAGATGACAGAAAAACAGTATGTAAGATATACAATGCATCTTTTGGCACACTAGAATGCCAGCTGCCATTATTGGTGACAATTATCAATGTTTTCCTGCATAGGCAGTTAGCTGCTAGCTTTTTTAATTGGAACATTTGTTAACTTCAGCTGCAGGGATACATTTGTTGCTGCTAGCATTTTCTTCCATTTAAATAATCTCTCAAATCTCCTCCTTTCAATGAAGCAGCACTAATAATATGCATGGTTCAGCTGATCAGTTTCAGATCTCATGTAGCTGAAGCCATTTGCAAAAATCTTCCTTTCAACCAGTAGATCTTGTAGGATAAGACCGGGTTTAATAGTTACCCTTTGCTACTTTCTGGTTGGCAATAAAATAAGGCATAACAAAACACCTCTCAAAATTCTTAATAGCAATTAAATAAGTAAGTACAAATTTCATCCATTATATCAGTGCAATGTATTTTACAAGAAATGCAAGTTTGGGGGTTTAGGTTTATTTCAACAAGGGTATAGCAATATGAGTGTGCAAGTGTGTTCTGTCTTCTTGGAACTCAACAGGGACCTCTCTGCTGCAAACATAGTAGCCCCATTGAAAGTAACTGGCTTAATTTAAAGGAAAAAAACCATAGAAAACATAGTTAAAGAAAAACATAGTTACTGGTGTCTATTGCCAACACCCAGTCAAAAAGAAGACAAGGATGCAACCTTAGATAAGCAACTTGCCTGCATTTCCAAGAATGATGTAGCCATCATGGGGGAAGTCAATATCCCTATGAAGGGAGACAATTTCTGCCAAGCATGGCCCCTCCAAGAGATTCACAATATTCATTGCTGACAACTTCCTCCAGCAGAGGGTAGAGGAAGGAATGAGAAGAACAGCTATCCCCAATTAAATGCTAACTAAGTGGGAAGGCCTAGTGGACAAAATAGTAGCCACAGAAACCCTGGGGGAAAGTGACCATTGATACTTGCATTCTCAATTATAAAGGAGACAAAGGTTAATTGCAGCTAAACATGAACCCTGGACTTCACGAGAGCCGACTTTAAAGAAATCAGAACAATGATAACTGAGGTGCTGTGGCAATTCACTCCTAAGCGAAAGGAGTCCAAGAGTGGTGGGAAATCTTGAAAAAAAATATCCAAGCAAAACTACGAACAATTCCAACAAGAAAAAAGTAGAAGACAATAGAGGAAGCTTATGTGGCTCCACAAAAAGTTAAATGACAACCTGAAAGAAAAAAAAAAACATGTACAGGAGGTGAAAGCACGGACAGGCCTCAAAGGAAGAATATAAAAAAATAGCAAGGAATTGCAGGGATGGCATCAGGAAGGCTAAAGTAGGAAATGAACTAAGACCAGCAAGGGATGCTAAGACCAACAAGAAAGCCTTCTTCAGATGCACCCAAAACAAAAGAAATGTGAAAGCGAAAGGTGTCAAGCTACCTAAAGTGGATGGAAGAGTGATAACAGACAGCAAGAAAAAGGCTGAGGTGCTCAATTCCTACTTCTCCTCAGTCTTTTCCAACAAGAAAATCTACCACAGAGAGGAAATACAAGCTGAAAGTGAGAGATGGCAGCCCAAGATTGACAGACAGATGGTCAAGGAATACCTAGATGGAATAAATATGTTCAACTCTCCAGGGCCCAATGAACTCCATCCCAGAGTCATAAAAGACCTATGTAGCAGAGGAACTCTCAGAACCATCTCTGACAAATCCTGGAAAACAGAAGTGCCAGACAACTGGAGAAGGGCTAACATTGTCCCCATCTTCAAAAAAGAGGGAAAAGACAAACCTGGAAATTACAGACCAGTTAGCCTGACATCAACAATTCTGGAGTAAATTATTTAAAAAATCAGTCTGCAAGCACTTCAAAGAAAATGCAGTGATTAATAAAAGCCACAATGGGATTTATCAAGAATAAATCCTGTCAGACTAATTTAATCTCATGGGTAACCTCCTAAATGGATAGAGGGAAGACTGTGGACATAATCTACCTCACTTTAGCAAAGCTTTTGACATACTGCCCCATGACATGCTGATAAGCAAATTAGCAAAATAGGCTGCTAAATTGGACAAAAGGTGTGTTCGTCAATGGCATCTTCTCAGACTGGAGGAGAGTAACTAGCAGGGTGCTGCAAGGTTCAGTCCTAGACTTGGTGCTCTTCAACATCTTTATTAATGATTCCGATAAGGAAATACAAGGAATGATAATCAAATCTGCAGATAATACAAAACTGGGTGAAATAGCAAACACCCTAGAAGACAGAATGAAGAGATTTAATAGTGATAAATCCTCCACCTAATGAAAACAAATTAAATGTATCAATAAAAGATGGGGAATACATGACTCAACAGAACAGAAAAGGAAAAAGACTTTGGAATTATTGTGGACAACAGACTAAATATGAGCCAACAATGCGATGTAGCCACAAAAAGGGCAAATGCTATTTTGGGATGCATTAACAGAAGTATTACTTCTAAATCATGAGAAGTAATAGTTCCCCTATACCAGGGGTCGGTAACCTTTAACACTCAAAGAGCCTATACTCTTCTGTAGTCAGATCTCATGTAGAATAGTATGTCCAGTTCTGTGCACCAAGATTTAAGAGAGATGCAGAAAAATTAGAAAGGGGCCAAAGGAGGACAATAAAAATGATGCAGGGTTTGGAAAAACTGCCCTATGAGGAGAGACAGAGAACTGGGCATGTTCAGTCCTGAGAAGAGAAGGCTGAGGGGGGACATGATATCCCTCTATAAGTACTGCAAAGGCTATCACAAAGAGGAAGGTCAAGATCTCTTCTGACTGATACCGGAGTGTAGGACACAGAAGAATCAGCTCAAGTTGCAACAACCCAGATTCAGGCTAGATATCAGGAAAAGTTTCCTCACAGTCAGAGCATTTCGACAGTGGAGCCAGTTGCCTAAAGAGGCTGTGGTCTCTCCCACACTAAAGACATTAAAAAAGAAACCAGACTGTAATCTGAGTGGGATGGCGTAACTTGGTGTCCTGCAACAGGGGTTTGGACCCAATGGCCTTTAGGTTTTAAAATTGTATTTGGGTTGTATTTGGGTTGTATTGGGTTGTATTTCTGTGCTTATCTGTGCATCCTGGGTGGTGCTTAGTTCTGAGCAGACGTGCATAAGACTGTGCTCTTACATTTGTAGGGGAACTGTATCCTCCTCAAGGAATGGACAACCAGTCTTATTTATTTATTTATTTATTTATTTATTTATTTATTTATTTAGCAGACTTATATGCCACCCCATTCGCCTAAGCCTTGGGGCGGCTTACAAATAAATAAATATCATTAGTACAATAAAATACAGTTGGAGACATCCTGGCCAAAGTTGTTAAAATCAATAAATAAAATCAACAATTAAAACAATGTTTATATAAAAAGGTCTTGGCCTGGTGCCAAAAAGCAAACAACGACGGCACCAGGCGGACCTCTCTGGGGAGTGCATTCCATAGATGGGGTGCTACTGCAGAGAAAGCCCTCCTCCGGGTACTCACCCTCCTAATGTCCTTCACGGAGGGCTCCCGGAGAAGGGCCTCTGCCGCCAATCTCAAGGGGTGGGAGGGCATATATTGACGTAAGCGCTCCTTTAGGTAACCAGGACCCAAGCCATTAAGGGCTTTATCGGTGATAACCAACACCATGACTTGGGCCCGGACTTCAGTGGGAAGCCAGTGAAGTTGACAGAGGACTGGAGTTATGTGAGCACAACGCCCAGTCCCCATCAGCAACCTGGCAGCTCTGTTTTGCACCAATTGAAGTATCCGGACTGTCTTCAAGGGCAGCCCCACATAGAGCGCATTACAGAAGTCTAGTTGGGAAGTTACCAATGCGTGTGTCACTGTCGCCAGGCAGTCGTTCTCCAGGTAGGGATGCAGCTGGTGAATCAGCCGAAGCTGAAAGAAAGCGCTCCTCGCCACCGCTGTTACTTGAGCTTCCAGTGAAAGCTCTGGATCGAGGAGCACTCCCAAGCTGCGGACCTTGTCCTTAAGAGGGAGTGCAACCCCATTCAGGACAAGATCAAAGTCCCCTTCCCCGAAGCCCAAGCCACCTACCAACAAGACCTCCGTCTTGTCTGGATTGAGCTTCAGTTTACTGGCCCTCATCCAGCCCATTACCTCGGCCAGGCACCGGTTCAGTACTGCCACTGCTTCACCTGGATTGGTGGAAAATGAGAGGTAGAGCTGGGTGTCATCAGCTTACTGATGATTCCGCAGCCCACACCTCCTAATGACCTCTCCCAGTGGTTTCATGTAGATGTTAAATAGCAAGGGGGACAAAATGGATCCCTGCAGAACTCCATGGCATAACTGCCATGGTGCAGAGCCATAGTCCCCCAGCACCACCTTCTGGAATCAGCTGTTGAGATAGGAACGGAACCACTGCAAGGCAGTGCCTCCTACTCCCAGTCCCGCTAGCTTATCCAGAAGGATACCATGGTCGATGGTATTGAAAGCCACTGAGAGGTCCAGGAGAACCAACAGGGACGCACTCCCCCTGTCTTTCTCCCTGCACAGGTCATCGTACAGGGCGACCAAGGCAGATTCAGTACCGTACCCGGGTCTGAAGCCGGACTGAAATGGGTCTAGATAATTAGTTTCATCCAAGAGTGCTTGGAGTTGTCCCGCCACCACCCGCTCTAACACCTTGCGCAAAAATGGGATGTTGGCCTCCAGTCTATAATTGGTGGCCATCTCTGGATCCAGGGATGCCTTCTTTAGATGCTTTTTTTTTTTTTTGGTTTGTTGCTCAAAATAGTCTAATGAAAATGAATTATATCTCAGACTAGAAAGTCTATGCATGAGATTAAAAGAAATGAGCAAAGAGAGAAGCTAGATAAATTCCCACAGGAGGAGTGTTTTAAGTTTTAAGCACACATAACTCATTTTCTGACAATTAGGGGCATAATCCTATGTATGTTTAGACAGAAGACCTATAACTTCTACCATTTCCTAGCCAGCTTGTGGCATGCTGGGAAATGCAGGCCTTTTTTCCTCTAAGAATGTATCAGATTGTACTATGATGTACATAGGCAGCAAGTCCAGTGAAAATGGAACATAATTTGCTTCAGAGATGTTTCAGGGTTGCCCTCTTGGCAGCTCTCACATCCAAGACTGGAAGTAAATTTTACTGGTAGGACATGTAAATGTGGCATAAGTTTAACTTTCTTCTGCTTATATTATTTTAAATCATGTTTTAAAAACAATTAGTTGATTATCAATTATTAACACTGTCACCCAATTATAAAAACCTTACATGATTTACTACACAATCCTATGCATGACTTCTCAAAAATAACAGGCAGTCAATGCAGCTTGCAATGGTCTGGGATGTGCTCTCTAGGACCAGTCCTTAATAGCCGTTCTGCTCTGTTTCGGCTTAGGTGGAGTGCCTGGACTGTCTTAAAAGGCAGCCCCTTTGAGGTGACATTGCATCCCTACTTTTAACATGCAGGTTTCTACAAGCACATGGCACCAACTATTAGGTGTGTGTGTGTGTTGATAATTAAGTTATCAGAATAAGCAAGGGGGGATATAATTATTTCCATCCTGTTGGGTTTTGAGGAAAATACCTCCTCTAAGCTGGAATTTCTTTTTGAGGGGAGGTCCCTTATTGGTGTGAGCCACAGATTTTCTTTGAAAGCAAAATTCATTTTAAATGAGGGCTTTTCCTCGAGATTACAACAGGGTGTGGAAAGGGTTTGTTCCTTCTTCATACCTACTCTATTCCTATTAAGTGTAAGTCCCTCACAACTAATGTTTACAAGAGCTGGGCAGGACTGTCAAGGATAGAACATCTTGGAGGGCATTCATGTTGTTGTTATGTGCTCTCAATCTGTGACTGTGACTTGGTCACCACAAGACCAAGCACATAACAACAACATGGCACTTTTCACAGTACATGGGGGAGGGGAAATGGGAAATCTAATGGGTAATTCTAGCATATGAAATTTCATCTAATGTTATTATAAAGGCACTATTGCTGCCTGTGAAGAGATTGCTAGTATGCTACACAAGTATAACAAGACGCAAAAACACATCATTCTCAAGCAGTAGCAGTCACAGAGCGGGCTCGTGTCTTTGCTGGGAATAGGCAGCGCCCAATCAGTGTGTCCCATCTGTTGGCCGGGCAAATGGTCCAGGCTTCGGAGCACGAAGTCCTCCGTACTGTTTTTGTCGTCCTCGCCAGCTACAGTTCCAACACATTGGTCAGGCCAAGGGCAAAAATAGTGGCGGTCTTCTCCCATTGGCCGGGCCACTAGCAGTGGGTGGGAAAAGATGGTGAAGTTAGCGCTGGAGAGAGGACGCGCTCTGCCGCCTCTGGAGCAAGGCAAGCGAGGGGGGAACGAGCCGGCCTTTCATTGGGCGAGGCCTGCATGTGCTGGAGGGTGGAGTGAGGGAGAAGAGACTCCCATTGGCCAGATAAATGGTGGAGGGAATGAGCGCAAGTTCCCATTGGCCAGCAAAAGGGTAAAGCAATTGCAAGGCGTTCCAAAACAGGGCTTCAGGGGGGAGGCGCGGAAGCTTGTGTTTCGGACCGTGCTTGTGCGCTTGCTGGCAGATCTACAGGGGCCGCTCGTGTTCGGTTTGATGTTCAGACTTGGCGCGTGCTCGCGCTGGCGGGAAGGCTGAGCGGGGGAGGACCGATTCCAAAGGCGGGAGTAGAGAGACGAATAGCGGTTGTGCGTTTTCATTGGTTAGGTCACGCACGTGCTCACGGTGGGCCGGTTTGAACTTTGCGCGAGCCTCCATTGGACCCGGGTCGCGCGCTCGCAGCGCGCGCCCTCCTCTCCCTATGAAGCGCGCCCCCGGAGGGGTGGGTACCGAACTCGCGCCCAGGTGAGCGCATGCCCAGTGCGGATGGGGCAGGCGGCGATGGTGGAGCTAGGCTGATGGCGGCGCAGGCGGCGCTGCGCTGAGGACGCTCAGGGAGCCTGTCCCCATCCCGGCAGCAGCTGCCTCGCTATGGGCAACGAGGCCAGCCTGGAGGGCGGAGGAGCTGAGGGGCAACTGCCCCCCGGCTCCGCCGCTGGCCCCTCCACGTCGCCTGGGACTGCCAAGCCGCCTTCAGCACCAGGCAGCGGCGGACAGCTCCCCCCGGGCAGGGCTCCAGCCGCCGCACCGGGCCCCGCGCAGCCGCACGGACCCTCCGCCAGGTGGGAGACGTAGACCGGCCGGGCGAGCTTAGCGTGAGGGGTCGCTCGGGGGCAACTCGAACTGACAGTGCCGAGGAGGCGAAGGGAGGGCGGCTGGCCGCCTGGGCTGCAGCGGGAGCAGGGATTAAGGGCGAAGCGCAACTGGGGAACCCTCTGCCGCGGGGGCGCGTTGCGGTGCTGAGTGCTGAGAACTGGGGTCGAGGGAGGCATGGGGCAGGTAGGGCAAGGTTCAGGCTTTGGGGACGGCGGAGAGAAGAGGGAGAAGAAAACAGGGAAAGACCCCGTGAGGCTCTCCACGCTTGTAGAGGAAGCTCTGGCATGGAAGGTTTCCTCTCCAGAATGGATGGGCATGAAGAAATAAAAAGATGGTTTGGCAACTGTGGCCTGTGTGGGAGTTTTGCCGTGTACAGCTAATTTTAAGATAGTCTCTGGAACCAAAGGTTGTCTTTTTTCCAGGGAGTTAGGATCCCTGGACCATGAGTAGTGCACTCCGTAATGCCCTGTAGTTTGGTAATGTTGATCAGGAAACAAGCCTCCCTATGGTATAATTCTGGCATTGTCTAAAGTGGGGACAGCTGAAGGTTTTACAAAGGTGTGGTAGGTGCCACTTGGGATTCATCTTTTTCAGACTGATGATGAAGGAGTCTGCCCATGTTTAACAGTATTCAACAGTGAGTAGGAAAATCAATCTAGCTGGATGATGGTGGAGAAGATAGCAGCATGTGTACAGCCACAGATGAAGACTTTTTCACAGAGTGCCGTAGTGCAGGCTAGTGTCAGGGAGAGGGGAGTAGAGAAACATGAATGGGATGCTGATTACACAGCAGAGGATAGAATGAATGGCTTGCAAAATAGAGAGGAAAGGACATGGATTGTGGGTGAGGAACCACAAGTAGGTTTTTTCAGTCTTTGGGTTGTCAAGAATACTTCGAGCTTGAGTTGTAAGCAAGAACAAACATTTCCCTATTCTTCTCCTAACACCTAGTTATTCTTCTAGACCTTCTTCCTGGAGCAGTGGTATTGCTCTGATGCTTGCTTATAATAATAGATTTGATGGTGTGTAAGCCTGATATCCATAGCTGTGTAGTTCCATAGATATATACACCCCAGATTATAGCCTGTTTGTAGTATATAAAAAAGAATATGGTTATGTAACCTACACATGGTACATTAGTGTAGATAAATAATTAAACTCAAATGTTCTATAATATCTCCCTAAGGAAAACAAAACATGTTGGGTGGGGGAGTAATATAATGATTAGCTATCATGCAGCAGAATTGTGTATTTAAAATAAATTACAAAAATAATAGGCATCCTCAACTAATATAGATAGTGCATTTTGGAAAGCAGCACAGATGTAAAAACAGAAGCAAGTGAAAAATTGAGGAGAGTAATATTTTTCAGTGTCCAGTGTGTTAAAATACAACATATATCTATGCAGATAGATACTGAGCCATGTTTTTTGCTTAAAGGCTCAATAGAACTATATTTAATGATTAAATTAAGAAGTGTATCACCCATGTCCACAGGTTTAAAAAGACTTTTGTTGCTGAATTCTCCATTATTACAGGGTGGTTGTTACAGTCGGTTCTGGAAGAAATCAAATTGCAGTGCTCAGGTTGTGTTGGGATTAACATTGGAGTCTTCTTCATCACCTTTTAATGGTCAAAATGTTTCTGGATGAACTGATTTATCCAATTTGCTCAAAAAAGTTTATAGAAGAAATCAGTTAAACTGCAATTTGATGTTCAGTATTAATATCTTTATATTTTTTCAAGTGACCTGTATCTATCCTGTATTTTAAAATTGTATAGATATGTGTTTTGATAATTGCTTATGAAAATTGCTTATGAAAATGTAGATCATCCATCTGTAGAATTTGCATCTGCATAGATAAAATTATGTCAGTTGTGATGTGGCAGCTCTTTCCATTATGCAGGATCCTAGATTTGCACATTATTCCCCAACTGAGCTTAAGGATGAGGTAGGCCAAGCACCAATGCATAAGCAAGGAAAGTTCACACAGTCAATGGATGTTGAATTGCTTAGACACATTGGGTTTGGATAAGGTATGACAGGTGAATGTTTGTGTGACAGGGTATGTTTGTGTGTGTGTGTACAGATGGATTTCATAGAATGGCAAAAATAGTTTTGTGTTGGGACCTGTAGCAGGATCATCTAATTCCTGTGGGCCAGATGTGTGTGCCTCTGCAACATTTCCTGAATTCAGCAGCTCAGATTCACTTTTACACAATCAAGTGTTACTGATGGAAAGCTGAGTATCTTGTTTTGAGGCTTCTGCGCATTGAGCCTTTTCCGTGACACTCCTGCCATGGTGTGTCGAAGAGCAGGGCTGGGAAGCCTTCCAAGTACTAATACATCTGTGCAGAAATACTGGACTCTTTTCCAAACCCAGACAATCAGCAAAACCCTTTTCTCTCAGAGCAGACATTCTATCATATCGCTGCCCTGATGAATAAATGTTCCTTTTGTTAGTCTACTTCTTCTTCTTAGGAATGTGCTGGAATAATCATGAATATGGGCAATTTCCATGGGAGTAGCCATGTTAGTCTGTTGCAGCAAAAACAACAAAGGGTCTCGTGGCAGGTTTAAGGGAAATACGAATATGGAATTAAGGATGTTAATTGAAAGAGTAATTTAAATACTAGAAATCTCTCTGTATGAGAGTGTATTTATGCCTTGCTTGGTATTAAAAAACTTAATGAAAAATATGTCTGTGGATGAAATGAATGTTTAATGAATATATATATATATATATATATATATTAAAGTGCTGTTATTGCACAGTATAATTGAGATGCATTTAATTCTACATCTTTAATACTATGTATGGCTATATTTCAGAAGCAGGTGATCCAAATCCATATGGAACATTGGAATGGACAATATACTATTTCAGCTTTACTAACATGGGGCAATATCAGGAGGCGGTAGCAATAGCAGGGGAGTGCTGTAGCTTAGTAGTGAAGGCCATGTTTTCAATGGGCAAGGAGGAGCCCAGGAGGTTCATATCCCAGCATCTCTAGTAAGGGCTGGAAAATGTCTGGCCTGAAATCCTGGGGAGCCACTGCCGGTCAGTTTATTCAGCTTGATGGGCCAGTGTTCTGACTCAAAGGCAGATAATGATGTTACCAGGCTTATGATCCATCCTGATGCATTTATATTCAGTGCATACTTTGGACTAAGCCCTGTTGAACACAGCAGGATTTATAGCTGAGTAAGCTCACACAGAAATTTATTTATTTAGTTTTATTTCTTGCCTTTCTACCTAAAAATGTCACTCCAGGTAGCTTTCAGACATAATTAACATTGATTAAAGCAGTAAACAATATATTAAAATTCGTTGCAAACATTGCAATTACAGAATTAAACAAAAAGCACCAAACCCAACCGACACACTGACAGGCCAAAGCCCTTTTTGTATAAGCTGGTTTTAACTGCCAATGGTAGAGTGACAGAGAGGGAGCAACCCTAGCCTGCTTTGGGTGGACATTCATTCCACAGCCAAGGTGCAGCCACTAAAAAGGCCCTCTCTTGGGTTACCAACTGGGCAGGCTTGTGTGGAAGAAGACATTTTTTCAGGAAGCCTTGCCCAAGCCAGATAGAGCGTTATATGTCATAACCAGCACATTGCATTTTGCCTGGAAACAGACTGATATTTAGTAAAACTGTCCTGGTCAAGACTGTGGACACAGCAGTTTGGATCAGCTAAAGTTTCTGAACAGTTTTTGAGGGCAGCCTCACATAGAACATGTTAAAGAAGTCTAAATGAGATATAACTAAGGTGTGTGTGACTGTGGCCAGATTAGATATCTTAAAGAATAAGCAAAGTTGGCCTGGGCATGCAGGTTCAGGGCCACGTGCAAGAGTACACTCAAACTTTGAGCCTGATCCTTTAAGGGAAGCGTAGGCTCATACAGCACAGGTAGAATCCCTATTCCTGATCTGTCTTTCCAGTGGCCAAAAACACCTTTGTCTTGTCTGGATTGAGCTTCAGTTTCTTTGCCTTCATCCAGTCCAGTACTGACATCCAGCTGCAATTTCAAACCAGGACAGCTTTCTTTGATTTAAATGGAAAGGAGGAATAGAGCTGGATTTCATTAGTATACATTAGTCTTAATATTCATTAGTATACTGGATTTCATTAGTATTCATTAGTATACATCAAACCCCAAAAGTCCAGACAAGCTCTCCCACCAGCTTTATATACTGTATATGTTAAATAGCAAGGAATAAAACAAAACCCTTTGGGATACCACAGGCCAACAGCCTCAAACTTACTAAGATCTTTGTTAGCTTTCTTGTAGCACCCCAGTTGTAGTAATCCTGTTCCTTCAAATATTGAATATATTTAGAATCATGAGAATAGCTGCCTAGGTAGAACTAATTTGTGATGGGTCTGCAGTTTAAGAATGCAAATTACTCTTTATTGCCACCTGATCTCAACTTTCTTTGTATTCAACTTCTAAGCAAAAGATAGGAACAGTGATTCTAGGGCAAAATCTAGCCAAATGTAAAGAATTGTGATGCAATCTAGACAAAGATAAAGCATTTTTGTCCCATTTCTTTCATTATGACTTTAATGCTTAACTCTTCAAGTTTATTCTTTTACAATAAGCTATAAATGTACTTCACCTGCCTGTTGCCAATGGCATTCTCATACATCACCATCTTGACAAACTACTGATGGAGCAAGTCCTATGAAAGGGAGCGGGGCTAAAAGCTGGTGACCAAAGGAAGCAAAATACAGTAAATATGGGCCTTACATGGAGGGTGTGGGGAAAATACAAAATTGAGGTGGATACATGAGTGAGGGCCTACAAAAATTCCCACAAATTCCAGCAGAAAAAGTCCTACCATTCCCAGTAGTCCCCAGTGAACATCTAAATAACTGTAAAAATGATTTTTTTCTGTCTAATTATTCATTATTTATGCATAGGATAAATCATGCATAGGATTGTGCCATAAGGGAAATAAAATAGGAACCAAATAAAAAGGTAGGGCTAGTTAAAATCTCATGTGACATCTGGTGGTTGGAGAGGAAAGAGCCAGAAAGACTAATGACCAAACAAGTGTCGGGTACCTTTTCAGTATTTTGATGTGAATTAGGCTGTTTGGTCTCAAATCTCTAGCTGGTATGTAATTCAGGAGTCAATAACTGTCGATCATATGCATGCATATTTGCAATGAAAAGGATATAGGTTTCAGTCATAATCTTGCAAATACACAGCACATGTTCCTCATGTTTGAGTCACAGGCATCTTTTAAGACATACAACTGCAGTTTACTTATAAAAATCAAGCATATCATTGGGATTAAAATGCATTTTCCAGTTTCTTAATGCGACTTACTGTTAAGCTCTATTTCCCCACAGTATCAAACCTATCATCTCAGTACCATTCAGCAGTAATCTTTAGAAAAATGTTTTTCTACCCTGTTCCTTTTTAAAAGAAATTCTATTACCATAAGAGTAATAACAATATAAAAGTGTGTGTGTAAAACAATAATGTTACATCACCTAAAAAAAACATATAGCCATCTACATATTGTAAACAGAGTTGTGAATCTCTGGCTTTTTAAAAATCGGGGGGAAAAAGAACAAGTACTCTCTACTCTGCTGGACCTGAACATGGGAGGGCCCAGTTCAAATACCTGCTTAGGTTTCTGATCGGTTTCAGACAGGACTTTGGCCTTGTTTTAGTTTGGAAACTGTTTTCATCAACCTTTGGCAGCCTTCCCCAACCTGGTACTCTCCAGATGTTTTAGATTCCAATTCCCAACATTCCTGACCATGCTGGTGTGAATTGAAGTCCAAGGCATTTAGAGGACATCAGACTGAGGAAGGCTGCCCCATGGAACAATCTTTGCCAAGGATGAGACAGGATGTGGACGGTGAGTATGCAGTAATTCTGTTGATTCTTCTAGACCTTCCGGCACCTTTCAGTGCCATCAACCATGATATCCTTCTAGAGAATCTTTCTGAGTTAGGAGTTGATGGTGGTTTGGCTTATACTTGTATGGGTACTTCCAGAAAGTGGTGTGGGGTCTGTCTGCTAAGCTTCATGACATCCACTCTTCAGGATCCTGCAGGGACCCATTTTATCCTTATGCTGTCTAGCCACTGACTGAGGATATCTAGAGATTTTTTTGGGTTTGTAGCTGAAGCAGAAAAGAAAAGGTGGGGGAGACACTAACTGGTATTGTACGCAGTCCAGCTGCACTTGTGTATTTTGGATTTTACTAATTTTAACAATGAAGAATTGTATATGCGTTTAACATCTTCACTGAAATCAAAGTATTTAATGGGGTTATACATGCCCTGTATTTTGTTCATATGAATATGAATTGCTAAAATGCTGATTCCATAGTACTACACTACTTTCAAGAAAAAATGTGAATTTACATAACTTTATAATCCTGTGGATAGATCATGGGAAGACTGATTCTTTGTCTCAGGGTGAGGATTTTTTTTTTTTTTTGAGAGTTTCATGTCCTTCTGGTTAGTCAGCTGGAGGTAGCTTAACAGTTATGGATCCAAATAGTAGGTGAGATCAAACTCTTTCAGCCAGCCCTTTGTCTCTTTGTCCAGAAGGCTGCTAGATGAGAAACAGATAGCTCTTTCCAGAACTGTCTTGCCTGAGTACTTGTAGGGGGCATCCCATCTCCTTGCAGCACTTCATCTGCTTCATTTTTCTCCACACACACATCCCTACTTCTGTCCACTTTCTCTCCATTTGGGTTTCCCCATCCCAAATGAAATTTGGCCACAGGCTGCGTGAAATAGAGTTAAGAGCTGTTTGTGGCCTTTCCTTTATGTCTAGTGACTTTGTGAAAGAGGGGCTACTTTGGATTATTTTTCATTTTTTAGTTCACATAATTATTGCATTGGACAAAATGTCTGCCAAATAAGATATTGGGAAGAGACAACATTTCTAATATCTTGTTTTGATGTGACAAATCAAACAGCAACCAGGAACCATGATTAAACCATGGAATTTCATGCATGTTCCTATCCTTAGAACGGTCCTTGACAGTTCAAGAGTTGGAGCCTGGCCTGCGGCACAGGTATGACATCTAGCACTATCAAACCAAAGACATTCTATGCAGAATGCATAGATTCTGTGCACACATTTTTTGTGGAAAGAAAAAAGATGGAAGAAGTAGGAAAACATTGGAGGGTTAAAAGTGGAAGATTTACAAGTAGAAGATGACATCTGCCAGATTCCCTGGAAAACTTCATGAATGAGGCACAGTGAGAAAGCCTTATCTGGAGGCACCCATCACAGGTATTAAGCACAATGCTCAGGGCATTCACACTAATGCTTAGGGCAGGAGCGAGCAGCATGTGGCCCATTGGCCACATGTGGCTCCCATTGTCACCAAACTGCAGCAGGATCCCCACCCTGTCCTGTTGCCAATTTGCCTTAGGGCATCCCTAAACTTGCACCCTGAAGTTTGCAGGAGGTCAGTAGGATTGCCAAGCAGAGGGCATTTTGAAGGTCATTCATTCATAGAGTTGCCATAAGTTGGAGAAGACATAATGTCAGGTAGCAACGAAAACTCCAAACCCAATTTCCTCAGAGGCTAAAAACTGTACTGCTTCATTAAGTACCTAGATCTGGACGCACAAACCTATGTGATGTAGGAGGCTTTTTGCTGTTCCTCTGACAGAACCTGCCCCACCAGGGGGAGTGTGTTCTCCTCTGATCCTCGAGTATCTTTATAATTTCCAAAGTCCTGCCACTGTACAGCAAGACATCATGATTTTATTTTTCATCCCAGAAGCTTTCTATCATAGCTGTCATACAGAGTTGCTAACTAAATGAAAATGAAAAGAGAAACCTTTTAGGCTGGAGAACCACTCACTGATGACTTACATTTCTTCTCCACCCATTTACACATTTCTCCTCATTTGGAACAGCAAACACCTTGTTCTCTAGTGCATGTCCACTGCAGTTTTATAAACACATATTTCTGCTTCTCATTTTATTTTACAATGTTTGCTGCTCTAAATATCAGTGTGACACGGCACCCTTACCCAAAACCTTTCCTTAAAAAATTACCCTCCTGTTCAGAGCTTTCTGCTTGCAGTTCTATAGCTCTTTACACTGTTGTCCTGTCTTAGATTGTAAACCCCTAGACAAGGGCCATGCCATTTCTGTAGTATTAAATGCATGCAAACAGAAAAAGTAGCAGCAGCAGTTGTGCATTTTCAGACAGGAACTGAAGTGAAGTTGCTGCAAAAAGTAGGAGATACCCTATGAAGACTCAGTCAAGCCCAAGAGAAGAGCCCAGATGGCTGGCTAAGATTAGAAATAGATTCAATTAATCCATGAACAAGTCATTAATAAAAGTAATTGTATAGATTAGTCGATTAATGTTGTTAGCTTTCATTTTATTCCAAGAAAACAAAATAAACTTCCCATTATGGCTTATCTCTCCATTGTTTCTGTTGTAGTCATTTTCTTCCAAAAATGGGTTTGTTATTCTTATAACCTGTGAATTGTATTGGATGTTCTCACATATATGTCCTTTTGTTCATCACAAAAGGCTTGCTTCTTGTAACAAGTTTGTAAGATACGGGCTAGGCAATGCTGCACTTAGGTGCATTTTACTGGTTGAGAGACTGTACCCACCTAGAGAGATGTGCCAAGTGTAGAGGCAGTACCTCATGGTTCTGGCCTGGCTGCAGTTTTAGTTAACATATTTATAGAAGATTTTGTTGAAGGTGCAGGGTAGATGCTTATCAAAGTTTCAGGTGGCAACAAATTGGATGAGACACCTAATTTATTAGAAACAGGATTCAAGACTGTGACAATATGGAGGACTGGAGCCAAAACTATCAATGAATTTAAACAAATGCATTTAAAGTTCTGCATTTAAGTAGGAAGAATCAGTTCTGCAAATACTCCTGGTTTGACAGCAGCACCTGTATAATAGCTGCTCTCATAGAACATCAGATTACATATCAGTCATAGTATGACTGGCAGTGAAACAGGCTAAGGGAGCAAACCTCTGGCCCCTAAACATAATCTGCGGGCTGCAGCATACTTCAGATGCCAGGATCTGAAGTCACAAACAAAGCTTCCTCCTCTTGGCATCTGGGGCGAAGGAACCATCCTGGTGGGCAGCTGGAGCCTGCAGAAGCCTGGGTATGAGACCCATCTTGTGCCCTCTGAGCCTCCTTCCCTTTCCCTCCAAAGGGCCATGTGTAGATGGCTGAAATGACCATATAACAAAAAATGCAATGCTTTCCCAGTCCTCCTGCTGTGCATAAGATACCCACAATCCTCTGAGTTTAGAGGTTTGTGGATATCCTGATTGAATAGTGCCTTAATCAAATTCTAGGTTGCGTCTACAGGAGTTCCAGGTACCTACAATTTTTTTCTTCCAGTGGCTGGCTGCTCAGTAAGAATTATTTAACCTCATTAACATCATATTTAGAGTACAAAAGACTAAAGCAAGCTCTTGGAAGACTTTTGTTTTCAATGTTTTGGGGTGTATTGGAGAATAGTAAGATTACTAAGCTGTGCCATGGACAGTCCCTGAATTTGAATAGACTGGGAACTAGTTTTTCCCTTTTGCTCATCTAGCAAAAGATACCTCTTATTAATCACTGGAGTAGTGTGAGCTCACACTTTGGGGTCATGCCTTCCACGCAAAGTTTACTGAGTCAACCACAATGTCAGTTGTGTGAGTCTCCTGCCCCCACATTATATAAACAGGCTGTAAGATAAATTTACTTTACACATGTGTAAAAACTTTACCTATTTTGAGTCTGAGGGACCAAACCTGCATTTTCTAACAGTAATTTGCTGTGTTTTTAAAATATTGCTTTATTGTGGTTGTCAGCTGCCCTGTGTTCTTTGGGGACAGACAGGTTAAAAACTGAAAGTGGAACAGAGCTCAACAACATAGCTTGGATGTTAAGTAATAATTGATCACCTAGTGAATTTCACAAGTGAAGGAACGAGTGGGCCTCTACCCACTTCCTCAGAGTGTGCAGCTGCTCCTACTACCACTGAGACTGCAGGCATTGCCTAATCTTTCCTGCACCTTCATTACAGCTTATTATTTTTGGGGAGCGACTGGAATCTCACTTCCACTCCAGCAAGCCCTGCTATGAATGGCCAGTTCTCCATTTTGAGGAGCATTTCAGATTTATAGGGATCAATATCTGATTTTTTCTTCTTTTCTCATTTCTTTGCAACAGTATCTGATATTTCTTCTCTTCTCCTTCTCCACTTTTTATTCTTTTGCTCTTCTGCTTTCTTTTCATATTGTTACTGTAATGCCTACTGAAAGGTTCCAGTGAGCACTGATAATTCATAGTGAGTATTTGTAAAAACTTGCTTGAGTTTGATTGTGATTTCTACTAAGGCATTTATGAGAAGAAATGAAGATGCAGAAAATTCACATAGCAACTCATGCACTTGTAATTCATATAACCAACAAAAAGTAGACTAATTGCTACATATAGCTACTTGTATAGATGGGTGGCCATTTAAAATGGATGCAGTTCCACATGGTTAAATAGTTATGTGAGCTTTGGGCAATTTTAACCATGACATATTTACTCACTGGTAATGCCTCTGGATGAGATAGATAAAATTTCCATTCATATGAATTAAGACTGGCACTTTGTGGTTCGATCTCAGGTAGATGCTGAAGCAGGACACTGTTTGGAGTCAAGTGTTTTGCTTAATCAATCACATGGTTATGTTGCTCTGCACTATCTGAGTTTGCTCTTTCTTCAGCCTACAGCTAAGCTGATAAAGTTTCACAAGGGTACTGCACGGAATAGAGCCAACAACTTTCAAACTATGTAGGCTCCAGCCTTCTAGCAAGTAACTGTAATTTACCTGGACAATATGACAGTTCCCACTCTAGTGCCTGCAATATAGGAAGGGTTAAAAAGAAACCGCTTCTGCAGCTCCAAGGGTAGAACTTTGAAAAGGAGTTAGACATTCAGGAATCTAAGTATTGTTTATAGTGGATGTACATGTAGCATATCCTTTAAGGTTTGATTATACAAGAAAATGGCTTTTGTCATACCTGTTGTTTGCTACATTTTTTGTCACAGGAGAATTTACTCTCAAAATGCACACGTCGTGACTTACATAATTCTGTTAGCCAAACCAAAGGGGAAAACCCCCCCTGCATTCTAGTGATGTGCTCTGCTTAGCACAGCAGTCATAATCTGCAGCTGCTGCAAGCCAGTGTGACTTTTTATTTACTGCTACTTCTCATACTCTGAGAAAGGCAGCATAGCTGTCAGGTGTCAGTTGTTACTACAGTGCTGGTATTTTACCTGTGCTATCTGAAATACGTTTTCATTTGGTGTGCACTACTTATATACATGATGATATACACGAGTACAGTAACTTTAAATTGAATTATTTTGCAATAGGATATTCTTGTGTGTAATTTTGCTTCCATTGAGAAGGGACTTTAAAAAAAATAACAGTAGTTAAACAATTCTGTTCTAGGCAATTTTTTGGCTGGCTGACAGGTTCAGGCTGATATAAGAATGCCAGCCAATTCAGCCTGGTCTATAGTTTCCTGATTTTCTCCATTTCAACACCATAACGCCCCACCTTCCCTTGAGCATCCTGAGAATTTTTTTCTAGTCCCCAATTTTTCTGTTTAGAACAATTTTTCTCAAACCCTTCCCTCGTTTGACTTCTTTCTCCCTCTATACCTCTGCATCCTCCATCTACAGTTCCTTCCAGGTTCTGTTTTCCAGGCCACTGATTGCTGTGTCCTAGTTTCTTTAAGCATCCTTATTCTTAGCTTCGTTCACATCAAGCTCTCTACTCCTTTGTTTCCTTGCTTTCCTCGTACTACTTAACAACAAATCACAATACACCTATGTTTTGTCCTTTCTGCCAGTAGGAAAGAGATAGCTTCACCTGTACTTTGGATGCCCATGCTAATGTAATAGGTTTTTCTTCCATCTTTTTTCCATTGCCCCAGTTTTCCTCCATCTTCTTTGCAGTTATACTCCTCAGCTCATATCATAAGATAAGCCTTGATGGATCATACCAAAAGCCAGTCCAGCATCCTCTCTCCCAAAACCAGATACCTCATCTGGAAACCCATGAACTGGAAATAAGTGCAGTAGCACCCTCTTGCTTGTGTTCCACAGCAATAAGCATATTTATTTATTTATGCCATTGTTATGTTGGCCAATAGCCAAAGGCTATTGCCTCTGGAGAGTGAGTGTGACCTGGTGACACCGAGAACCTTAATCTATGTCATAAATTTGCCTATTCTCTTATTAAAGATATCTAAGCTGGTAGCCATCACCACATCTCGAAGAAGTGAATTCCATTTATTAACTATGTTCTTCCCTTTATCTTTCCTGGATCTCCTGCCATACAGCTTCTTGGCATGAGCCCAAGTTTTTGTGTGATAAGAGGGATGAAATGTTGTTTCTACTTTCTCCCCACCATACATAGTTGTATAAACTTCCATCATGTTCTCTCTTAATTTCCATTTTTTGTAAACTAAAAAGCTGCAGACTGTAACATTTGCTGGTAGCAGAGTTGCTCTAGCCACTGAGCTTTTTGGTTGCTCTTTGATGCAAATTACAACATTTATTTGGAGAACTGTCCAATTGTACTCCAACTGTAACCTATCCTCATATCTTTCTCAGACCACTGCCTTCTCTTTCTCCATACATGATTACATCTGCATTACAGCTGGTCTTTATGAGATATGTATGTCATTGACAATAGGTACCAGAATTTGCTTGTTTGCTTTCCTCTTTTCTTCCCATCCTTTCCCCTCTTTTGTGTCATGTCTTTTTAGATTGTAAAGCTGAAGGCAAGGACTGGCTTGTTTATATTGATCTGTAAGCCACTGTAGGTGCCTTTCAAAATTAAGAACAGGGTATAAATGCCTCAAATAGATAAACAAATAGAGATGACCATAATAAAACGATTAGGAGAAATTCCAGATGTGGAATCTACAGTTTTCCCTTGAGAACAGTTCAAGTCCAGTGGCCCAGGACTCCATATTAAAAATGCTGAGAACATCCTACACAGCAATTTTATTAGTCTCTGAAAGAGTGCAGTAAGCTTTCAGTGAGAAAGGAACATCATGAGAACCACATGGCTAAGGAAGAGCAGAAACTAGAACAACAGATTATCAGAAGGCAGCACCATAAGCTACGTGGTTGTTTACTGGGAAAGAGCTAGACAGTTAGAAATGGGAGGACCCCATCTGAGACATATCACTGGGTGTAAAAAAGAGAGGAAGTAGTTTAAGTCCAGAATTTTGTCCCAAAGAGCTATACTTTCACCTCAAGTCTGCAAGAGAGACTCTTGATGAAACTTGTAGTTTCCCCTAGGCCTAGCCCATAATATTTCACCTTTCCTGGTCCTCAGCCTTATCATCTAGTTTTACAAATCTGGACTGAATATACTGCTTAGAGAAAAGGTATGATAAGGTGTGTACTTCTGTGACAGTGCAATGTGATAACTAAACAATGTGTTCTATGCTGCCTAGGAAGCTCATTTTATCTGTTTGGTGGCTTATAAAGGTAACAAACGTATTGAGTAATGCAACGACTAGTGGACTTAACCTGGCTACTCTCATCCCACCCCACTCCCCTTTGCTAGTGATCTAGTATTAATTTTATGATTTGTTTTGTTTTGATTTGATGTGTATAAAAGCCGCCCACTAGCATTATGCTCTCTGTAGCAAGAATGTGGTCAAGACAGAGACACTTAGCTGTAATGGAGTGTTGTGTCAGTGAAACCTGTTGCCCCACCTCCCATGATATGCCCCCTCATTAATGTTGCTGAGGTGAAAAATAAGCATGGCTTTAATGGAACAACTTTAATTAGGGGGTGAATGATTGGCATTATCACAGAGGCTGCCAGTCTTTTGTTCTCCAGAACCCTTTGCTTTTGAAGGCTGCATGACAGAGGGGTGGCAGGTACAAATTCCCCATCACTGCTTCTTGTTGCTACATTTCTGCCTATTGTGCAGTCATTACAGGAGCCCTGTAACCACAAAATGATGGCAACCTTATGGTGAAACAGTTCGCTTCTCCCTGGTCACTACCACTGCGGAACATTGGGACTGAGAAGCATCCTTTGTACATGTGGGATGGTTACCTGGTGGCCTGTAGGGAAACATGGTAATAGTGTTGACTACTGGACAGTGGCTAGCTAATAATGCCTATCGCTAGGGATTGATTAGGGGTTTTTGGAAGTGATATAGCTGCTCTTCCTCTCCACATGCCACAGCTCTACTTCCTGCTCTCTCAGTGGTTTATGCCTGGAAGGTTACCTGATAGGGAAAATAATGTAGAAATTATACTGCAAGTCTGCCTGCAGTTCTGTTTGTTCTGTTCCATGTGCCCTGGGTGGTATGTTACAGAAAGTTGAGTAGGAGTCTGACTTAGCCCAACATCTGGGCAAGTATAAGATTCTGACGAAGCCTTATGCCTTTCCACCATGCCCCCAGATCTACCTGTCCTTGCCTCCCATTCTAGCAGTATTAAGCTGGTAAAGCAGTAATGTCAGCACAGCACAGCACAGCACAGCACTGGCACATCCGTGGTGTCATGCTAGCATGGTGCACCTTTGCCTTCATGCCCCTCCAACACAATGGTACTTAGTAGCAATCCAGTGGGCATATGGCATGGATAGGTCTGCAGTGATGAGGTGGTGAAACTGAGGCTGCTACCTTGCTGTCCCTCTGCACAGGACCAAATGTGTGGCGGAACAAGAATATTTCTAGGTCACCAATCTGCCTTTCCGTAGACACAGTTCCTAGTACAAAGGCTTCAACAGTTCTTTTCTTGATTTTCAAGAGGCACTCTTGGAGCCAGTTGAAGAGAACTTGGGCATTTGTCCAAAACTCAGTGAATACTTTGCTTGTGCTTTTGTATGCATGTAATATATCTTGACACTATGTTAATAATTGATAGCAAACTTCAGTCTTAATTGACTGCAGTATTAATAATTCCTTTGTTTTTACTTTTAAGTAGTCATGTATCTATTTTAAAGGAATCCTACTTACTTCTTTGGTCTCCATTTTTGCGTATGACAATATGTATCAAATATAGTGAAATCAAGAAATATTAACTGTTTTTGTTCATTAATGAATAACTTTCACTTGGCTTTCTAATGCATGTAGTTCCATTACGTTCATCTTAACTTTCTGAGCAAGATTAGACTTTATGGAGTACTGAGATAAACAGTTAAAACACATACTTAATTTTATCAGTACATTGAATCCATTAATTGTTCTTCATTCCTTTAGGTACCGTATTTTTCGCTCTATAAGACGCATCTGACCATAAGACGCACCTAGAGGAGGAAAACAAGAAAAAAAATATTCTGAATCAAATGGTTTATTAAACTATTTAATAAACTATAACAGAATACAGTAATACCATATTTCAACCTTGTAAAGTGAACAGCAGTCAACAGTGGCATTAAGAACCATCATCACTGCCATTAACAAAAGAGAGATTTTAAAGTTCGAGTACTCTTCTAGTTTTCGTTGAACCCATAGAACTCATCATCACTAGAGTCAGAATTTATGAAGCTCTGTTGCTCACAATCACTGACATCACTTTCTTAGTCAGTAGTGGAATTATTGAAGGAATCCACAATCTACACTAGTTATACAAGAGCTGCTGCAGACAATTCAATAACAAATCTAAAAAAGCCAGTAATGTCCACGCTGCCCTACTAGTAAATAATAGAAAAAAACTTCTGACAAAAAATGAGATATTGTACGGTAAATCAAACACACAGCGGACTAAGTAGCCCTTGAAGAATAAACTTCATACACGAAGGTAATGCTGTTCAAATATCCACTGATCCTAAAAAAAATGTGTCTGATCAACTAACAGATAACTGATCCATGGAAAGCTTCCTGATAATCACAGGCACATTCCCCATCACTTCCCCATGGGCTTCATTAAAAGACGGGTTGCCATTTGAAAACACACACCGACCTGTGATTAACAGCTCTCACCTGCGCCGGAGAAGGGGGGGGCGGAGCAGGGCGTGCCGAGCATGTGCCAGCCAGGTGGTGCCACATGGGGCCGGCAGCGTGCCAGCGGTGGTCTTCCAGGTGGTGCAGCAGCAGGTCTTTCCAGGCGGTGGGGGTAAGCAGTTCCCGGGCAGTGGAGGTGAGCAGTCCATCTCTTGGTGCGGCCGGCGGGTTAAAGCCCACAGCTCCTCCTCCTCCGCACCTCTCCCCCTGAGCGGCACAGCTCTCACCTGCGCCGGAGGGGGGGGGCAGAGCAGGGCACGCCGAGCGCGTGCCAGCCAGGTGGTGCCACGTGGTGCAGGCGGCCCGGCAGTGTCCCGGGCGACGGGCACACACACACATTCGCTCTATAAGACACATAGACATTTCCCCTTACTTTTGAGGGGGAAAAAGTACGTCTTATAGAGCGAAAAATATGGTATTTCCTAAATTAATCCTTTATTATTTTTTTCAGCAATTCTCTACTTGCAGTATTTTTGATCAGTTTTAATTGGTTTGTTTTGTTGATAAACTGGCATTAGCTTTTATTTAGTATTTTCCAGTGGGGGAAAACCCTGGGACTAATTAAACCCCATCCACATATGCAGGTCTGTGTGTGCAGAGGAGTGGAATCCCATTAAGCTCTTCCTTTCCTCCACCTACGCTTCTGCACACAGATAGTGACTATGAATTTTAGGCCTCACAGATAGGCATCAACTACACTTCAGAATTCTGTGCACGGGAAAGGCTGGCTTGTGTACTTGACTTTTTAAAAAAGAATTCAAAATAGATTTTAATTGGACCTTTGGGGTTTCAAATTTTTGCTATAATATACACCTCTTTGGTTAGAAAAAAATATTCTGGTTTAAAATCAAATACAAATTTACTATAATCTTTAAGTAGTACATTCCATGTAATTAATACTAAGTCCAAGGACTTTCCACCAGGTATATGACCTAGCATCAAACATATTTTCACACATTTGAGGGGTACAGTAGCCATGGTGGCCTCTTTTCCCTGCTTCCCAGGTGTGGGCACTATGCCACACAGTCTGCTTAACTAGCTTCACAATAGGCAGTTTCTTATGCCATCTGAACGTGGCAAGGTGTGCAATGGGGAGTGGCTTCTAAAAAACCACACTAAGTACAGACAGTAGTTCCAAAGCACTGCAACCAGAAAACACTACAATAAGCCATGGGATCTGGGGAAGTTTCAGAGCTAACTATGACTGCGTTCCTACCTTGTTAGGTATGAGAAAACACTACAATAAGCCATGGGATCTGGGGAAATTTCAGAGCTAACTATGACTGCGTTCCTACCTTGTTAGGTATGGACAAAACAAGAAGTCACGCTCTGAAGGTAATTAGGAAAATGACACAGCATGCAGCTGGTGTGTAGTAGGGGGAAGGGGCCATTTTGACCTCTTTTACCATGATTGTGTGATCCTAGTCAGTAACTGGGTTCACACAACATGGTAAGCCATGATGGCTTATAAATCAGCATGGCTTGCCATGTCATCTGAACCCATACAGAATACAGGTTAGCAAATGATACTGCTGGGTTCAGCCAAAATGACAAGCTACCCGAGTTTATAAGCCACTATGGGTTATCATGTTGTATGAACCCAGTGACTGAATTAAACATTATTAAACATAATTCAGTTTGTAAAGAACAATCTGTGGGTGAAGTAACCGCCTCTCTGAAGTCAGTCTTTAGAAACATGCCACAATAGAAAATAATTCTGGGAGCCAGGAATTGGCAGAGCTAGCTCCCTGCTTAAGGCAATGCCAAATCATATCTTCTAGGACTATCCACTGAGCCCAGCTGGATGATCTTTCACTCCTATTTTATTCCCTCTAACTGCTGCTATTTGCCCAGTTTTTCAAATTATGAATAATTATGATTCTAAACAACAAAATGTGTCCTAATTCAGCAAGAGCGATCACTTCACATTGCTGCTGCAGATGTATATTTGAATACACTCATACCTTCATTGTAATGCTCATCCAAGTTGTGTTGAATTTGCATGTTTTGATGCAAATTGGATTCCCATCTGCATTTGTGGCCACCAGTAGTTCCATGTGCCTGGTTGTCTAAAGGATTAATATATTGTTAGATATTTAAACAATAATACGTAGTTAGCCTCCCAAGTAGTATAAAAGCTTTATTGAGTTGTGGATTAGCATGTTTCAAAATAGTTCCTGAACAAAAGAGCTACCTTGAATCGGAAATCTATTACTGAATTGGTGCCCTCTCTACTATGTAATTTTAGCTGGAAATAAATAGTATTGGAAATGCATAGATACTACGGAAAACAAGAACCCTGTTTCTCCTTTGTGACTTGCAGTAAATATTTATTTTATTTATTTAAACAAACATTTATATACTGTCCATCAGCCAAAAATTGCTCCCTGGATGCTTTGCAGCATTAAAATATAACCCAACAATCAATATAACTCAACCCAACATATAAAAGCGCAAAAATAGTAAATCAAATAAAAATATTATACCCACAGTATGCCCACTACAAACCAAGGAAACCCAACCCAAACCACAGCAAACCCACAACCAGATTATTCTGGAGCATTTCAAATAAAATATAACAGCATGATATAAAAACATGGATAAAAAATTAACTATTAAAATATTGGGTAAATAAAAGTTCTTTACCTGGTGCTGAAAGTAGGCACCAGCTGAACTTTGCGGAGCTGATTCCATAACTGGGGTGCCAAAACTGAAAAGGCTGTTCCCCTAGTAGCCACCCTCTATGTTTCCTTTGGAGTGGGCTTTCTCAGAAGGACCTTGGATAATGATTTCAGGGCCAGGTAGATACATACTGGAAGATAGTCTCCTTTAAATAAGTTAGCCCCAAACCGTTTAGAGCTTTAAATGTTAATGTTAGCACTTTGAATTGGGCCCAGGCTTCACCTGGTAACCAGTTCAGTTTGAAAAGCAGTGGCATAATATGTGTGTTGGCCAGTCCCTGTTAGTAGCCTAGCTGCCACATTTTGGACCAATTGAAGTTTCCATACCATTTTCAAAGGCAGTTCCACATAGAGCATATTATAATAGTCCAAATGAAAGGTTGCCAGACCTTGAGTTACTATCGCTAGTTTCTGCCTGTGCAGATAAGGTTGTAGTTGGTAGATCAGCCTAAGCCGATGAAAGGTGCTTTATGTCACTGAGTCCACTTGTGACTCCTGTGACAGTTCTGGATTCAGGAGCACCCCCAAACTAGGATCCCTGTCCTTTAGTGGGAATGCAAGCCCATCTAGAACAGGTTGAACATAACCCATCTTTTCTGGATTGTGTCTCAGTTTATTGGTCCTCATCCAGTTCATTACCATTCCCAGACAGTGATTCAGAAGAGTCACTCCCTCACCAGGGTTAGATGAAAAAGAGAGGGAGAGCTGAGAGTCATCTGCATATTGATGACATTTCAGCCTCTATCTCTGAATGACCTCCACCAGCAGTTTCATGTAAATATTAAAAAAGATGGGGGATGAAATAGAGCCCTGTGGCACCCTGTGGCATACCTGTCATGGCACAGAGCAGTAATCCTCCAGTACCACCTTCTAGAATAGATCATTCAAATAGGAGCAGAACCACTGCAAAGCAGTACCTCCTATTCCCAACTCAGCCAGCCTGTCCAGAAGGTTACCATGGTTGATGGTATCAAAACCCACTGAGAGGTCCAGGAGAACCAACAGGGTCGCACTCTGTCTGTCTTCTTCCCAGCAAAGGCCATCCCACACAGTGACCAAGACAGTCTGCATTCTGAAACCTGATGGAAATGGATCCAGATGGTCATTTTCATCCAAGAATGCCTGGAGCTATTCAGCCATTCACCACTCACCTTGCCCAGGAAAGGAATATTGGCCATAGGGCTACAGCTCTTAACATCTTCTGGGTCCAGAGTAGGTTTTTCAGGAGTGGTTTAATCACAGCCTTTTAAAGAGACTGAAACCATCCCCTCTTTCCTTAATCCTAATGAAGACCCATGATGGGCAAGGGTCGAGCATATAGGTGGTAGGCAGACCTGACTAAGCACCTTGTCAACATCCTCAGGCCTCAACTAACACACTAAGAAACCTTAAATTTTGGCTCCCTTTTATAACCAGCCAAATATCATGGTCACCTCTGATCCTATCATTTTCACATGGATGCACGTGGAAATAGTGAATCAGCTTGATAGTTCCAAGCTTCTCCTGAGCTAGATAAGAGGAAAACATCTCTCAGTTTGGGCTCTCTAACATACTTTTTATGCTGACCACTGGTGGAAATGTGAATTCATTTGTAAACTTATGGATATGCCATTTCCCTATCCCCACAAGGAGCAACTAATGGGGGTTGCTCCTTGTGGGGCAAGGACTGGGGGTAAGAATAATCAGAAAGTAATCCCCCCACATGTGTTACTTTTACTACATATTTTGAATTTGTTTTGTTTTATGTGTTTAATATGCTACATATTGTCAAAGAATCAGTGGTGAAGGACATTATACAAAAATAATTAAAATAAATGCACCTTACCTTGAAGAGGGGAGAAAAAATTTAGGATATTTGTTTTCAGTAGCAATTTGGCATTAGTATTCGGTTTGCACTTCAGGTAATACATTTCTTCTGATGATTTTTTGTTTTTGACCCTGACTTGTTCATATTTCATAAAATAATTCAGTATATTATATTTACACAGGCATGTCTGTGCAAAGTTCCAGAGCTAGGTCCTTGCAAATTTTGGCAAAATGTCACGGGTTCCATGATATTATTCTAGCCTAGAGATTAGTACACCCTAACATTAACACTTGTTTGTTGCATAGAAGTATTTTGAAAATCAAATTATTAGTAAGTAAGTAATATATCCTTTTTATTTCCGCTTCTATAACTCCCCCACCCTATTTTGTACCTATAACTAAATACATATAATTAGGGCTGGAAGAAATCCCAGATACCTAATAATCCAGGCACCTAGAAGTGTAATATTGTTGCTCAAGAGTTTGAAATATTTTCAGCCTTATTATTAAATAGGAAGCCTGTGAGAATGGATAGTCATGGATCTGCATTCCTTGTGAAGTGCTTAATAAATGTAACAGTGCTTGAAATAATAAGTGTTGATGCCCAGCAAAGTGATACTGGCTCTTAAAACATTTGATGCCAGCCTGCAGAAGTGGTAGGGAAAGAAAGGTCATTTCAGCTGGTCATACTGCTTAGTCCCCGAAACGACCTCCTCTTCTTCACTGCTGCAAAATAGCTGACAGGGCAGTGGGAACCAAAATTGCCCCGGAATCAGCTCAAGATGGCTGGCAAAGATCAGGAGAAGCCTCTGACAGGTGTCCCTAGATGCCACATGGACACTTTAAGGGTGGCTATTGGTGGTCATTGACTAGCCACTTGCCAAGAGTAGCAAGGGGATGTCATTACACTTGCAAAGCAGCTCACTTGTAATTTGTATTGACCCACAATTGGTCATGCCTTCTGGGTTTGGACAACCTGGCAATTGGTCATGAGTCAGAGAACTCCAACTGCAAGCCATTGATTATCAGGATGGTTAATCAGCCAAAAATAAACCACCATGAAAAACTTGTTCTGGGTTTACACAACACAGTTAACTGTGGATTGTGTTGTATGAACCTAGTTCATGGATTTTCATGTCATGTGAACCAAGTCATTGGGTAGTGTCCAGGTCACAGAACCCAGGGAACTATGGGTTATGTAGTTCTCTTATGGGCTTTTGCACATGGGGCAGGGCAATGAAAGGGAAGGAATGTAGTGGTTCACTGCTACAGTGAGCCTTATCCTTTCAGCTTATGCAGACTGTGTGAGTTTATCTCTGTTAGTGCTCTCAGAGGAAAGCAACTGGGAGTTCTATTATTTCTGTCCAGCTGCTTCCTTTACCCTCAACGGGGAAGAGAGGCTGGCAACTTCTCTGTGAGTACCTGACACGAGAGATGGGGCAAAATAGAGACACCCTGTTTGGACAGGGGCTTTCTTGATGGGCTAAAATCCTTTGCCACTAAATTGTTCAGTAAGAGAGCCATCACAGCTACACAGTTACTTGAAACGTGGGTACCCTGACTGGGAGTCTTGGCCAGTAATAGTCTCTTTACTGTCTCAAATCCTCTCTGTTTGGACTCCTTCTCTGTCTCATCCACTTTGAACTTTTGTGTCTTAAACTCTAAATTGCTAGCAAGCTGCCATGAAAAGAGATCCCTATACTTTTAATGGAATTGAATTCTTGTTTGCTATAGATTATGTATCTTCATCTCCAATAGTACAGAGTTGCCAGAAGGCTTGATGCAAACTCTTGGACTTTTCTGTGCCTGGATCCAAATAGCACGGGGATACCAAAGCAGAAGTTGTGGTTATCAAAATCATAGTATCTGTGGTATTACTCTGGATTTACTCTTCAACTTGTCTTAACTCATGCATTTGATAAGTCTTGACCTGTTTAGTATTTCAAGGTTGGTCTAAACCTCTCTCTGTGTGGATTTGTTTAGATTTTTTTTCCAGAACACTTGTCTTTGATTACCTTGAAATTTTAGCCTCAGGAATCATTTAAGTCCTTGCCCTGTATGCTCAGCCAAACATACTTCAGTGGGAAGACCAAGCTGTCTGGATTATTGACACATTTATAGTTATTAACTTTGAATCCTTTGAGAATTCCTAATGGAGCCTATAGCTATTTGTTACCTGCTTTATGATTTCTGAAGTGTGTAACTATTAAGCTTTTACTATGGCTGCAATAAAAGACTCTCAGTGATTAGAGGTGTCCTATGTCAGAATGCCAGAATGTGTATATGAAGGATCAGGCCCATTACAAAGGAAAAAAAATCACCTCCTCTCTCTGCTGTCTCTCATTGCTTGGTCAATAGGTAAAGATGTTTGGTGTTTGGGGACATGGAAGCCAGGTAGGAGTTTCTTTGAGGATCATAAAGGTCACTGGAGATGAGCTAGGATCTCTTCTCTGGGCTGAATTTAAATGCTAACCAGGTAATTTTCTGGGTATCCAATGCTAGTCTAAAACAAATCCAATTATTTTCAATAGGTCTATTCTAAGTAGGACTAGTGCTAAATACAACCCATTGTCTGTCCTTTGAGATGGACTCTTACAAACTCCAGAAGTTTGTTTCTAAACCAGAGCTTGAAAAATTTTGCTGGGATCCTTAGCCTCCACATCACATTTCAGATCATCCAATTTGGCTTATAGAAGAGCAGAGTTCCTTTTTTGCTATTCTTCATTCCAGTGTGCCTTTGAACCTTTTAAAATCCCTTACTCCTTTCATAATGGTTGATCCATTTTGTTTCCCTGCTATGCTCTGTGAAGCCAAATCAGCTGGAAATGGTGGAGTAACCTGGCTTCTATATGAACTGTGTGCTCATTTTTAGATAATAAAACCATTTTAAACCTTCACCATTTTAGGTGACATGGTTTATGCCAGCATAAAAATGCTTATAAAAATGTTGCTTTGGCACACTTGCGTATTAATTTGGTAGGTCTACCATAGTTTTTGTGATATAATTAAATCCAAACAATGCCCATGTGGAGACAAAGCATAACATTACCTTTTTAATGCTATTTAGCAAACTAAAGGCAAATAATCAAGCCATTGAAGTGTTTCTTTACAGTGTATTAGGGCCATTCAATGGTTGCAAGAATAATCAGAATAAATAAGCTTTGAAATAATCCAGAATGGATAACAAAATGTTCTTGCTCATGTTGTAGGTAGGTTATAGAATATTTCCCCTACTATCTGTGTGACTGTTAGTTACACAGTGAGAGGAGAAAGATCCTTATTTTTCCAAGAATGATGATTTTAGACTGTATTTTTGTGCATATATATCTGGGAGTAAACTTCTTTTGAATTTAGTAGGATTAATTTCTGAGAAAACATGATAAGATTTCACTAAGTTACTTTTCAGTTTTGGGCAAATTGTGGTTCTGAGTTCAGTGATATGAGTGTGGATTTTTATTTTGGGGTTTCAGTGCTCACATTTTTTATAACAAAGAAAAATAAGTAAAATGATTTGAATTTACTGGGGTGTTGTTTTCTACTGCAGTTTGCTAACAATGGAGAGGAAAGTTTACATGCCAGTTTAATCCTTTCAAAATGGCAATTCATACTTTTCTAAATAAATATAAACTTTAAAATCCTGTGTCTAAAAGAAAGCAAGAATTGTTTATTCATAGTGTGATTCCAGGTCTTCTATATACTGATTTTACAGCCTATTTGGGAATTTCTTGTTGGGACTAGTCTGCCAGACGAAGCCAGATGGTTGTAAATGGTTTTAGAGTCTCTCATCCAGATCTTTTGCTAGTGTTTCTCTGCATTCTCACCTGATGTGAAATTTCCTTTATTTTTCCATTAGGTAAGAATCTAGCTTAGTATACTTTGAATGTCATGGTTTGCATTTCAATATATGTACAGAATGAACACCGTATATTGGGATGCATACAAATTAAATGGTCAAATGAACAGGAAATAAAATTCCTTTTCAAACATTAATAGATTTTTAAAAAAATTAAAAAATCATGCACAATAACATGGAACCCTTTTCTGTGGAGATGCAACAGTGATGATACCTGGAAGGTCTACAGTAATTGGAAATAAACTTCATTTACTATCTCTTAGCAAGATTGTTGTCAGACTTCTCTAATATGAAACAGGCTTCTGCTAATTCATTTTATATAGTATTGTTTGCAGTAAGATAAGGGAAAGATTTGTCTCACACTATCTTCATTTTCTTGTTAAGAACAGTTGATGAAAGTTACATGTAACTTTGCTTCTGGGGTTCTGTGTACAAATGATTTTAAACAGCATACATAATAAACCTCTGTTATATTTAAAATTGTTTCTCATAAATGGAAGGCACTTGCATTGGTGATGCAGTAACTCATGTAAAAGAAAGCAGTAACACTATGAAAGGAGCTATCATTTTCAAATCAGTATTAATTAGACTAGTAGCTTATTTTTAATCTTCTTGATACTTCACCCATTACAAACCCATTCTTGTTAGAATTTCTTTTTTAAATATCAAGGGGAGATAAAGTATGCTTTTGGTTAGTAGATACTATTGAAATGTTTTGTAAGAAAAAAGTGCTGAAGCTGAATTTTCATATTGTAAGAAATACATTGAAAATGGAAGCCCTGTGTCACATGGGCCTCCTATGCTTTGAAATGTTTGGGATCATTTACCCCATGTCATGACATCATCACATGGTACATTTCTCCATTCACTTTCCATGTCATTAGTTGCTCCTGGGGGTTTGTGGAAATGGACAGTTTAATGATCTCACAACATTAGGTAAGTGATCCTACATATTATTAAGGAAGGGGAAAATGAAGCAAGGGGCTGCCATGTTCCGCTTCAGCTCTATGTTCCACTCAAATAGTCAGAAGAAATTGTATTACTAGAACAGCAGGCATACATTCAGATGTTTAGTTGAACAGTGTAAAACTGTGTAATTGATGTATTCTAAAGATGTACCATGCTTATTAAACATTCTGGAAGTCTTTGGCTTTGTTAACTTCAAATCTGAGTCGAAGAGCAAATAAACTTTTTATGCCTGTTTAATATTTCTTGCTAATTTTATCCTGTTTCTAATATAATTCTGGTTGCAGAAGAATTCAGAATGTATTTGGGACAATGCCAATCCATTTGACATAAAGGGCTGAGCACAGAATAAGCAGTAGAGGATTTTCTGTTTCTGAATGATAGGGAGTTTATTAATATGACTAAGACATGAAGAAACATGAAATTGCAATGTGTCATTCTGAAGAACTTCACCAGACTTGAATTTCAAAAAGACCATCAGTGATTGATCTTGTCATATAAAATAGATGAGTGGAAGCAAGTGAAGTTGTAATTCATTCATCTGAAAATACACGTAAATTTAGATGTTCTGGTTTGTTGGACATTTCTTTTATGAAGGATGCAAGAATGAATTGCAATGTACACACATGCTTGTGTTCTAAAGAAGAAGGGATATTCTTGCAGTCCATTGACCTATTCTCAACTGTGAACATTGAACCAACAGCAACAGCCCCAGAATCTCATTTTAAATGCCTTTCCATTTTTTGGCAAAAAAGTGCTTTTTAGAAATTCCTGTAACAGCCTACCTATTCCCTAACCAGTTTGTGCCATGTAAGCAACATAAAGTGGATGGGGTTTGTTTCTACTGGTAGCCTGAGAATTCTTCTGTCGCAGTATTGTAAACTACCTGATAGCATTCTCCAATAGTGGGAAGCTATCTGGTCAGAATACAGTATGCCTAATTCATGTTGGTTCCAATGTCCCCTATTCTTCTTTGAGAGTGTGAGTAAAAAATAGAGCACACTTTGAAATTCATTGACACATACTATTAGCTTGGTCAGTGTGATACAGTGTTGTTGGATCTTACTTATTTTATTGTATTATCACCCTGAGACATTGTGAAGGGTGGAATATAAAAGCCTTAAATAAATGAATGAATGAATAAATATTTAGAACTGAATCTTGAAATGATCTCCTACTTTTAGAAGTTCTAGGAAAGGGGAAGTGATATTAATGTGTGTCTGAACAACCTTATATAATGTTTTCATGTATTAACTTTGAATCTTATAGATTCTTGAATTTCCTTTCAAGAATGGTCCTGATGAAATATCCAAGAGAGTTTTGTTTATCTTATGTAAATTTTCTGTGACCTGGTGTATAATATATGTGTTTAATATGTTTCAGCACACCAAGAAGACCAGATCAATCAGACCCTTCCTTTGGACAGAGAGCAGCATCCCCATCCCTAAAACAAGCTGCTCAGACCAGTGAAAGCACAAGGGAGATGAGGAGCCATGGACAGACCCCGCAACAACAGGCTGATGGGCCAAGGAGGACTCTCCAGGTGGACAGGAGGGACCAGAGATCAGGACGTTCGCCATCTGTGTCACCCGATAGAGCCAGCACCCCTACCTCACCTTATTCTGTCCCACAAATTGCACCTCTCCCTAGCAGCACTCTCTGTCCTATATGCAAGACAACAGAACTCACCTCTTCTCCTAACCAGCCAAACTTCAACACCTGTACACAGTGTCACAACAAGGTCTGCAATCAGTGTGGATTCAACCCCAACCCTCACCTGACTGAGGTAATTGGTATTCATATATGTATGTCTAAGCCTTCTGGTTTGATCAAGCACATGTGTCCCACTAGATGTGTTGTCCTACAGGTTGTAGGGCAAAACATTTGAAGGGCTACAGGTGGTGCATCCTCATTAAATGATATAAGTGTCCATATAAGTTGCTTGACTGCTGATAAGGCTTCTATATTTTCTATATCAGGTTTATGCCTAGGTAGTACAGCTTATTTTTTTAAAAAAGGAACAATGAAAAGGAACCTTTAGGAGACAATTCTAGGTATCTGAAGATTATATATGAAGGTGGGATTTTATGTATTTGCTGATGGGATCTGAGTTAGTGCTGACTGATCAAAAAATGGTTCTTGGGGTTGTGGTGGACAGCTTGATGAAATATCATGTGAATAAGTGGCTGCTATGAAAAGGCAAATTCCATGTTACGTGTAACTAGGAGAAGAATTGAAAATAAAGCTGCCAATATCATATAAATCAGTGGGGTGACCAGAGTTGGAACATTGTGTACAGTTCTGGTCATCGCATTTAAATAAGGATATTCAAAAAAATGCAGAAAAAGGCAACTAAAATGATTAAGGGGCTGGAAGTGGAAGGAAGCTACAGTCCTTTGAAATAACTTCCCAGAGTGATCATCAAAAATGGAATTAACAGCAGATCACCTTGAGATACAGTTTATGCTAACTGGTTTGAATCAAATTTATCTATTTGAATCAAAGTTATTGATTATTACATATATATCATTCATTTTCCTTTTATTAGGAACTGAAAGTAGTTCACATGGTCCTGTTCTAGGGATATCATATTTTCCTAGGATTCCATCTGCAAAATTTGGTACCAAGAAAAATTAAGTGTTTCTTTACCATTTCTTCTGAAATACATTCAGTTGCCTCCCTTTTCAAGTTGGTGACAATGAAGACACTTGGTTTTACCTTCAGCAGGATATCAATTGAGGAGCAATGACCAGATCTAGGGCCAAGCCAGACAATATGTGCAATGTATGATTGCATTTCATATATCTGTTTTTGAACAGGAGCCTTGGAAGTAATCAGCATAAAGATTGAGAGTACGAAATTAGCCATTTTCCCCTTTCACAGCCCCAGAAAAAATGGTTCCTCCAATGCTTTTGCTCCATGGCAAATGTCAACTTTGGATTGTGCTTACTGGTGGAGGTATGGCCCATGGGAGGAAGTGAAATCTCATTCCTGCACATCACAGCCTCAGTCTAGCACCTTTGACTGTTATATTACAGAAAGCAAAGAACCAGATGTGTGAAGGGCAATCATGCAAATCTTGGTAAACTCTGGTATGAAGCCCACACACCTCTGAATCCTCAGAAAGGAATGAGGGAGAATGGAATGGGAAGAAAACTTGAAGCAAGGTGAATAACATAGGCTAGAGCACCTCATTGTATCAGACTGGTTCTACATGATTTCTTTCAACTGGTCTAAGCATGAGAGCTTAGATAATTAGATGTCTTAATTGTACAAGGTTCCTATATAATAAAAAGTTGCTTAGTATCAGGCAAGGAAGGAGACCATCATATGCCAACCTTGATCTAACACCCTTTCATTTGTGATTAAAACTGGATTAATGATTTGCTGCAACATTTGCTTGTATCCTTTTTCATTTCAAAATTAGTTATATATGAAAAAGATGCAACATCCTACTGTTCAGCCTCCATTTATTTCAATGGAGTTTGAAATTAATGGAGTTTTATGGCAGCTGTGTTTGAATTATACCCCTGTTGGGTTAATGCATATTTGCCTGAGTATTTGGTGTGAAATACATTTTCTAATGAATGTTCATTATGCTTTTCCATTTAGAGAAATGAAACTGAATTTCCTGAATGGTATTAAAGGGCATTAAAAGCTTGGGGAAAAAAATAAAAGGATCTCGAAGTTAAAATGAGTTAGCATCAACATATTTTAGAATTTCCTCATTTCATTTTTTGTTCTTTCTTCCTCTTTGTTAGGAGGATTTTAACAGGACAGTTCAAAATGAGCAAACAGCACTCAGGCTGGTAAAGTACTAGGTTACTTTAAAAACTATAGCAAAATATAATAATGAGCCTAATTATTTTTAGCAAAGGAGGAGTTGTAATTATATGATGCTTGCAAATGAAGGAGACCAATCTGAAAGACAGAATCTAATAATCATTTACTTATATGAAGTGCTGGTTATCCACACACAGCGAAGTGCCCATTATGTTCCTGCAGCCACTCCAAATTTTAGAGAATGGCTAGAGGTGCAGGGAGTGAAGCCTGCCCACAACTCTCACTCCAAGCAGCATGAGATACCACAGAGGATATTTTTGAGCTGCCAAACTGAATACTCCCCTGATTCCATGTTATGACTGTTCCAGCAAATAAGTGTGTTGGATGAGGTATACCTACTGCTACACCAGTAGAGTGTCCCTAACCTGATACCAGCACTTGGGAGTACCATGCAAGAATCGTATCAGTGCATATGTTTGTCTGTACTTTTGAGGCCACAAAATAATAACAGTACAAAACAGAGACATGTTGTTATGAATAGACTTACATGTAAAATAAATGTATTTATGAACAGTAACTGGGAAAAAAACAACTTATTCTTATCATCTTTTTAAGTCTCATACCTGTTCCCTGCCATTTTAGAAAGTAAAAGAAAATAAATTGTTAATTTCCCAGATGAGAATGCAGAACTAACAATTTAGGAATCTTTATTTTCTGAATAAAACATTATTTCCCTTGTTTCTATGCTTTAAAAGTGTTTTAGGGCAAATCTTCTTAGGGTGCCCCTCATAATTCTCTCCTCTGCAAATGAATAGCTTGGTTTTAAGCTGGTAGAGCAGTTTCAGAAAATCCTCTTTTTATACATTTGTTGAACGTTTAATAGTACGGCTGTTCCTTTCACTTTCTGATTGGCTGACATAGCAAAAGCTTTTCTACTGAGATTTCTTTTTTGCTTTTTTGTATCAGGGATAATGCCTAGGGTCTTCTATTTTTTAAGATTCCAGTAGAGGTTTTGGATGATGAAACAGAGTTGCTAATTTACAGAATTAATCCTGTCTCTGTTTTATCTCTGTATATTTAATTTGCTTGTCTTTATTTCAGTAACCACTACAATGTATAAAAGATATCAAAATGATGGGACATTTTTCTTTTTTGATTCTTGTATCCAATATTCTTATTCCCAGAATGGTTTTTTAAAAGCAAGTTTGCAGCTTTGATTTAGCCGTCTGTACACAAACACGTATGCACACACACGTGTCTGAGTATGCATGTGCGCGGGCAGTTGCCTCAAAGTTGTTGCTGCTCTTGTTCTTCCCTCATAGACTGTTGTGCATCCCTCTACTCTGCCAGCCCCCATGTCTTCTTATTTCCCAGGCCAATTCATCTTCAACTTTCTGCTGGAAAAAACTACTAAACCAAGTATGCAAACAGGGCTTTTAAAACTACCCCTATCTTATGCATGCAAGGTCTTGAAATTGGAGCATAGGTCTTGCACTTGGGGCATAGGAATGGGTGTCATAAGCACAGGTTAGGGGACAGGTGGCTGGAGAGCAGCACTTGTGAAAGGGATCTTAAGGTACTGGTCGACTGCAGGCTAAACGTGAGTCAGCAGTGTGACACGGTGGTCAAGAGGGTGAAAGCCACCCTTGATTGCATAACCAGAAGTATGGCTTCTAGATCAAGAGAGGTATTACTGCCACTCTGCACGACTCTGGTGCGCTCGCAACTGGAGTATTGTGTTCAGTTCTGGGCTCTACATTACAGGAAGGTTATAGCCAGGTTGGAATCAGTGCAGCATAGGGCCACAAGGATGGTGGCTGGTTTGTAGGGAAAGCTGTATGAAGCAAGACTGAGGGAGCTGGATCTTTTCAGCTTGGAGAAGAGGAGACATATAGGTACATGAGTGGTTGTCACATGGAAGTGGGTAGAGACCTGTTTCCCCCTGCAGAGGAGGGCAGGGTGCATTCTAATGGAGCAAAGTTCAGGGAACCAAGGTTCAATTGGGATGCCAGGAAGTATTTCCTGGCAGTTAGGACTCCTAGGGTATGGAATGGGCTTCCACAGGAGGTGCCTGCAGCCCCATCAGTGAGGGTGTTTAAGGATAGGCTGTACATTCACATGGTAGATATGTCATGAGTGGAGCTGGCTGGAGCCGGGGGTCAGACTAGATGGGCCCTTCTGACTTGTTCTGTTTCTATGTTTCTATACCTTTCTAGAATACATTGTCAGAAGTAAGAGGGAGCAACACTACTACTGATAACGTGTCATTTGGATTATGCTATTCAATTTACAATGCTGATCATCTAGAGAAAACTGAAAAATCTAGAAAGGATTTAGAAAGCATGCTACAGGAAACAGAAATGAACAAGTCTATTTAGGTCCTAAGAAAAGTTGGTTGAAATTATTTATTGATAGCAATTTATTTTCAGAAGACTAAAAGGTTGCCTTGTAGAAGGTAACAAAACAGTTCGCACTGGCACAAACCACGGAGTTAGATGTGGCAAATATGTTTTTATTGCTAAGAAATCTTGCCTAAACAGGAAACCTCTTGACCAAAATGACAAGTTCCCTGGGTAGAACCATTTCACTTGGATGATCTTAACAGGACAGTGGGTTTCACAAATCTTATTCCAACTATTCAGATTAGAATATCCTTGAGATCTTTCCCAGACCTGATTAAGTGGTCATTTGAACATATTGAAACTGTGTTAAATGCCAGGTTAGCAAACATTAGTGCACCCAGGCAAGTAATATGTGTTTGCTCAGTAGTTCGTTGATGCCTGACAATTAATCATGGTGCAAGAGCATGGCTTTGCTTAGAAATGTTTGCAAGGTTATGAACATTCTTTGACATTACATTGCAACTTCCCTAAATATTGATAATTTAGGCAACTACAAATTAAGTGCTATCTTCAAGATATTTACACCCACTCGGCATTAACTTTGCTTTGAATGAGAGGAAGCTTATTTTGTTTCATTGCTCTGGGCCTTGCTAGTTGATGAATCTGGCGATTGATCACTCTGGACCCAAGTTGAATCTAATTTCAAAGTGTGGTGGCATAATTTTAGAACCATGCCAGATTAATTATTTTAGTTTTGCTGAGTCTGATCAAAAGAGGAAAATATAACCAAGCTGTACTGCTTCAGATTCAGCCACAGAATGTCAAAAGGAAGAGAAGCAAGAGGGAAACTTGTTTCAGTGTACAGAATCAACATGGATTCAGAATGTTATTTGTTCATTTGCACATTTATATAATGGAAAAAATTATAAAGCTTAAAATAATAAAAAATGAAAGAACTGGAAAACAAATCTAGCAAAAAACATCCCCAGAGTAAAACAACTTAGTAAAAACATATCAATAGCCACTGAGAGAAGTGCTGTCCTATAGCTGTATCTTTTTCCAGTGTTTCTGTTACACTTGTTTTCAGATGGCCTTTTTTGCAGTGAATTTTTTTTAAAGTTCCAAAACAGACATTTCCTAAAAGGTTAAACATCCTCTTAAGGATTAACATTTAGTTAAATGTTAGACTGTGCGCATCAGGAAGTCTCAGTGTTTATTACAGGAATGTGATGCAACTTCAACTTCATGTTATACACCTCTTTGTGGTGTAGCAAGTTACATTTGGGGCATTCCACATTTTAGCCTAGTTAGTATAAATATATGTTCATGATTTTTTATTAACTTATGCTAAACCTTTGGCCTCATTGCAATGAATTCTTTGGGGCAGTTATCACCTAGTTGAAGAGTTCTTCATTTTCATCTTGCAGTGTTTATATCCTTCTTTTACGCAGGGGAAAAAATAAGCATCTGGGTTTCTTTATATAGCAAATTCAATATTTTGTGATCTTCTGCAGCATAGTCTAGCTGCTCTGTAAACTAAATATACTTGTTATTTTAAGCCTTCTCTAATTTGGGATGTATTAATTTTTTGGCTGTTGCCTAGCTTCATCTTATCTTTGTTTGAGAAGAAATTGCACACAAATTGCACACAAATAAAGCTTTACATAAAGCATCTCAGTTTCAATTCTGTGAACTCTTTGTAAAGTATGTACTGCAATCTATTAAATAGAAACTATGAAATTGAAATAATGAGCTATCGCCCTATTATGCAAAGGACAGCGCAAAAGAGAGATTTTTACAGTGAACAGTCTTTTTTGGAATCAATAACATCTTTAGTCACTTTAAGTACAGTTTCCATTTCTATCCTGTTCCATTGCTCTCTTCTGAGGTATAGAGGTGGGGGGAAGAATAATGAAAAGAGTGTTGCAAGGAAACAAAAAGATGAAACAAGTGTTGGATACATTATTCACTGTGAATAAGGCAGTTCTCCAGACTTTTTATACTGTGTCATCCACATGTTCTGCCTCACATATAAGAAGTAAGCAAGACCAAGCAGGAGTTCTGCAACATTTTAAGAGGTATGATACAGTACAGGAGGTTCAGACTGAAACAGTATACTTTCTCCAAAGGATGTAGGCATGACAGTTTCTTCCTAGGAGAGTGAACATGGGGTAAAGAGTAATTAGAGCAGCAGGTAGCAGAGGCAATAACTTTGGATGTATTAAAAACAGCAGGTTTGCTTCCTTGAAACTGCTGCTTTATTAAGGGCAACATGAAGAACACTGAATATTGAAACACACCAACATTTCAGACTCATGATTTTTCCAGCCATGTATATCTGTCACTAAAACTATCTAAAATCAGTTCTAATTAACATTAAAACATTTTACTAGTGTTTCCATCTGCAAAACCCTTAATGTCAAACACAGAAAGAAGTGACTTGAAAATTTAAGCCCATAGAGGGATTCAAGTGACAAGAAAACAGTGCTGTTCAGCTCCTTTACATCTGACTACATGGAGGCAGGTTTACAAGGAACAAATGGTGTGGAGTTGCTAACTAACAAAGTGTTAAAGCTCTAGTGTTGATCATACCACTGTAAACTAGATTTCTGCAAAATGGTGAGGATCTGAGGATCTTTCTATATGGTAAACTCAGTATACATAATTGGATCTCCAAATAGCTGCTTGTAGTTTAAATCCATCCAATATAGCTAGTGTTCATAGTGTGTTCCTAGCTACAGAAAAGATGTTTCAAATTTAGTGCAAAAATGCTTGGAACTAAAAATGGAGATATACCCATGCCAATATAATACATCAACTTTACCCAACCTGATGTTATCCAAAGCATCTGGAGGGCAACCTCCAAAGTTCCTGACTATTGACCATGCTACCTGGGCCTGATGGGAATTGAAGGCAAAATCATCTGGAGGGTACCATGTTGGAGAAAGGTTGTAATATGCCATATTAAAGGAATATTATTTGCAGTACTTTTGAATCCTGGATAAAGTCCTTATTGTCCAGCATATTACAGATATATGTTTCCTAGATGGAATACACACGTTCAAATCTCCATGGCCTGATGAACTTCATTCCAGAGTCATAAAAGAGCTAGCAGAAGAACTCTCAGAATGCCTGGCAATTATCTCCAGTAAAAACTGGAGAAGTGCCAGATGACTGGAGAAGGGCTAATGTTGTCTCTATCTTCAAAAAAGGGGAAAAAGATGAACCTGGGAACTACAGACCAGTTAGTCTGACAACAATCCTTGGAAAAATTCTAGAAAAAATTATTTTAAAATCTGTCTGTAAGCATTGAAGGAAATGCAGTGATTAATAGAAGCCAACATGGATTTATCAAAAATAAATCCTGTCAGACTAATTTAATCACATTTTTTGACTGGGTAACCTCCCAGATGGACAGAGGTAACACTGCAGACACAATCTACCTAGCTTTTAGCAAAGCCTTTGACATAGTGCTCCAAAACACAAATTAGCAAAAACTGGACTAGATAGAAAAACTATTAGGTAGATCCAAAATTGGCTGCTAAATTGGACACAAAGAGTGCTCATCAACAGCACCTCCTCAAACTGGAGGGGTGCCACAGGGTTCAGCCTTGGGCCCAGTACACTTCAACATCATTAATGATTTGGAAGAGGAAGTTCAAAGAAAAATAATCAAATTTTCAGATGGTACAACACTGGGTGAAATAGCAAACACCACAGAAAACAGAATGAAGATCCAGGGCAATGCTGATAAACTTAAATGCTGGACTGAAAGCAAAAGAATGAGATTCAATAGGGACAAGTGCCAAGTCCTCTACCTATGCAAAAGAAACCAAATGCATTGATACAAGGTTTATTTATGAAATTTGTATGCCGTCCAATTGCCAACATCTTTGGATGGCTAACAGCATAAATAAATTGACAACCCACTCTGGCTGCAATTACAATATTAAAACTCAATATTAAAACATATTAAAATATTGATTAAATAAAAAGGTCTTAACCTGGTGCCAAAAAACATATAATGACGGTGCCAGGCAGACCTCTCTGGGGAGCACATTCCACAGTTGGGGCACCACTGCAGAGAAGGCCCTCCTCCAGGTACTCTGTCTCCTAACTTCTTTCACAGATGGTTCCTGGAGGAGGGCGTCTGTTGCCGATCTCAGGGACAATACCTGGCTTAACAGAACTGAAAAAGAATAAGACCTGACAGTAATTGTGGACAACAGGCTAAATAGCCAACAATGTGAGGCAAACACCAAAACAGCAAGTATTACTTCCAAATCCACTACTACTACTATTCCAGAAGTATATACTCCTCATTAGTCAGACCCCATCTGGAATACTGTGTCCAGTTCTGGGCACCAAGATTTAAGAAGGATACAGAAACATTAGAAAGGGTCCAGAGGAGGGCAGCAAAAATGATCCAGAGTTTGGAAACATTGCCCTGTGAGGAGAGACTAAGAGAAATGCGCATGTTCTGCCTTGAGAAGAGAAGACTGAGGGGGGACATGATATCCCTCTATAAGTACTTCAAAGGCTGTCACAAAGAAGAAAATGGAGATCTCTTCTTGCTGATACCAGAGTGTAGGACGCGGAATAATCAAGTCAAGTTGTGACAACCCAGGTTCAGGCTAGATATCAGGAAAAGTTTCCTCACTGCCAGAGCAATACAACAGTGGAACCAGCTGCCTAGAGAGATTGGTGCCATGCAACAGCAGGAGGTTGGACTTGATGGCCTTCATAGCCCCTTCCAATTCTACTGTTCTATGATTCTTTGAGTTTTGCAAGTTTTGCCATTTGTGGCTTGAAATGTTTCCTTCAGAACTTTTTGAGAGAAAAACTCTGTACAGCTGTACTGCAAATTTCATCCAAAATTGTGTAATAAAGCTTCCAACAGGCTAGAGTAACTAATGGGCACAAAGTTTCACTAGAAAAATAGCTGGTGGGGGAAGAGTTAAGTGCACAGTTTCTCATCTCTTGTAGCTATGACTGGCCAAGTCTTCTTCTTTTTAAAGAAAACAGATCTCTGATGGCATCCTCTCTTTAACGGACTGCCTCATCTAATGTGAAGCTTTAAAGGCAAAGAACCAAAGGTAGGAGAGCTTGGGCCTAAAGTCACCTGTCCACATGTAATGCCTGGACTGCAAAGGGAGCAGGAACACAGTTCCTCTGGCCACAGTTAGGTCCTGCTAGGGAAAGATGCGTTGTATTTTGATTTATATTACTTTTAAGTTCCTATCTATATGTATGTTAGCACATGCAAACTTATTCAGATTTTTGTCCTCTTTGAAAGTGATTTTTTTGAGGGGGTGCAAGAAACATTTCAGGATGGCCTATTAGTCCAGCTGACTGTGCAGAAATGTCAATTATAGCTCTTAAAGCAGAGTGGGGATGAGAGCCAACAAGGCAGAGCAGACACCTTCAAAGGTGGGGCAGGATGAGATAGAAAGGCCAAGCCAGAACTACAGTGGTACCTTGGCTCACAGACTTAATCTGTTCCAGGACTCTGGTCGTGACCCAAATTGGTCGTGAGCTAAGTTAAATTTCCCCATAAGGTTCAGTGTAAATAAGGTTAATCCATTCTGTAACCATTTTTTTTAATCAGAAAAATGTGAAGCAAAGTGACAAAAAGCAACAAAGATTGCAGCCATCTCCCCCCCGCCCCAAACCCAAGCGCGGCCATCTCCCTGCGCCCCCAGTACGACCGAGATCGCGCCTGTCATCTCTGTATGTGCCCGTCATCCTGGCACACTGGAGGGGGGGAGAGACGGGCACAATCGTGGGCGCACTGCGGGAGGGAGAGAGACGGGTGTGAACGGGGCGCGCTGGAGGAGGGAGAGACGGGCATGAATGGGGCGTGCTGGGGGAGGGAGAGAGGGGCACAATCTCGGCCATCCCCCCCCCCCCCCCGCATGATTGCGGCCATCTCCCCACTTGGTCATGAACTAAGGCGTTTGTGAGCCGAGGTACCACTCTAATTGAAGAGTCTGAAGGGGGCAATGGCAGTGGCTGGATGGAGAGGTAAGTTGTAAGATGACTGAACAGTAGTGACAAAGAAGGACAGAAAGACAAGGGGAGAGGAGGGAGGGAAGACACCACTGCAGGAAGAGAAGCCTTGGCTGGAAGGGGGAAGCAGCCATTAGGGACTCACAGGTGAGAATAGCTCTGGCCAGTCACAGTGGAAATGGAAGAAGGGAGGCTTGCTCTGCTTGCTGCGCTTGGCCCCAGAGATCCTGTGCTGAACTCCAGTTACTTGTAACAGCAGTGCCTAGGAGAGTGATAAATTTGGGCTTTAGAGTGGAAGCAGGAGAAACTAGAAATGGGGATTCTCCCAGCTTCTTTTTCTTCAGAAGAAAGCCTCAGCTTGGAGTGAGAGACAGCTGCTTGCCTTGAAATGGAGGTGCTTTGAGAGTCCGAGTGTATACTAGTGCAACTAGCATCACATAATAAATGAAATGTGTTGAGTCCAGCACATACTTGGCCAGTGAAGTTGATGGTAGATAGGTGCTTGAATGTGCCCCTCACTGAGGAGCTGCAGACAATGATGCATTTCCTCCTTTGAGGGATGTATAAGTGGCCTCCCTAATGGCCTGCCACTTGTGTCTAAGATCTTGAGATTGTATGTTGCAAAACAGTAACCTGTCAGTGGAACTCCTCTGGAGTGGAGTGAATAGAAGTACATAGTGGGGAGGAGACACAATGGTTTGAAAACCATCTATTAGATGCGGATTGCCCACCTGGGCCCAGGAAACGGTACTGCTGCCTTGATAGATTTGTCCCAGGCACCTAAAAGGAGGTTGTGGTTTGATCATTCTTAACAAACTTTCCTCGGACCCAAATGATCTGTCCAGTAACTATCCAGTCATTAAGCTTCCCTTTGGGGAGATTAAACTAAAATGCTTCCTTCCAAACTTGCTTTTCTGTAAAAAAGAAATCATCTATGAAAGGATTGTTATATGCACTTGCCTTCACACATCGTGTTCAATTTGGTCCTCTGAAATCTAACTAGTAAAAAGCAATACTTTTGAGGGAGGGGGTGGGGAATCAGTGGCAGAGAAATGCAGCACCCAAGCCCTGCTGAGCTCCCGCTAAACAAGGCAGAATGTTGAGGAGGAGTTTCCTTTTCACTGTACTATTTCCAAGGTTGTTGCATTTTCTACTATGAGTCTGTGCATGGGGAATAAGGGGACACTGGATCTCCAAAGACTCTTTCAGTCCACTCCAGCATGCCTCCATTTTCTCTCTGTTCTTCACTGTTACAGCACCAGCAGAGGGACCAGAGTGGGAGAGGTTTTATCATTACAATGAGGAAGCCTCCAAAGACAGGACTTTGTCTCCAACCATGGACCACTTCTTCTGCCTACAGAAAGGGGGATCTCCAAATTCTTTGTCCTTGGGACCACTCACTCAGGAACCATAGAACTGCACCCTGAGAATCATGACTCAGTTTTAACTATGGTATTGCTATCAGCATATTGCAGTAAAGGGGAATGAGGCATTTAATACACTCCACCAGAGAGAGGGAATTTTCTTACTCCGTGACTCTACCAGTGCACCAGATTCATTTAAAAGTAGTTGTATTAATGATGAGAAAGAGAGAACTATTTGTTTTCTTGACTTCTCTGAGAAACTGAGTTGTTTTCCTCTAGCTTTCAAAGAAATAGACAGAGATGAGGCATATTGAACCAAAAGAAGTTGTCATTAAAGCTATAAGAAAACAGAAAACCAGAAATTAGTCTATAAAAGATGACCTTTCCAGCCATGTCCACCAGTACAGTTATGTCTGAGGCACTGCGTTTATTTCAAAAGGGCTGCTGTGCTAATTGGACTATAAAAACCAGATATTTTTAGCTTTGATTTAAAATGTCACTTTTATTTGCCCTGTGAATGTTTTTGATTGAAGATTGCCTATAAGATGTACTACAAATTTTTCATATATAGCTGGTGTGTTTCTTTCGAAATTAACTCCTCCTTTAGACTCTGATGAAAATCCTTTTCTACATGGACAAAGAAGGCTGAAATAACATATTTAATCCAAAAACTGCAGTAAATAATTTTATTAAACTACAAACAAATGTAAAGGATGATATGCCAGTATAACCAAAAATGATGAAATAAAATAATTCACTGGTGTCATTCGCACACAACGAAGATTGTCTCTGTACTCTTCATTGTGTGCATATGACCTTTTCAACTGCCCTCTTCTATTTATTTATTGCCACCTTCACCCCTGTAACCCTGCTGTGGATTGTCCACAGCAGGAAAAGCAGGCACCTGTTTCCCAACTTGCAAATGAGATGGGCATCCAAAAGATGGCTTTAAAAAAGCACATACACATTCACTGATGTATTCAAAAAGTTATTTCTTAAACTTTCATGTGCTTATAGAATAAAATAACTAGTGATGTGCAAACTCCCTGAGGCTTGATTTTGGATTTGGATTAATAATTCTGAAAAGTGGACAATGCATGGAAATAAATTACATTTTTCCTTGAGAGTTATAATTGCTTCTCCCCATGAGCCTTAAAAACCCTTCCCATGAATTGCTAGACCTTCTTACCTAATGGTCTCTGTGGTGGCATCTCCTTTAATGGCTATTGAAGCAGTGACTGCTGCTCTGCAGATGGATGTCTTCCCTCCCACTCATGGTGACTGCTTTGGCCATGGCGACAGGGATAGCTTTATTTATGTATTTATTTGATTTCTGTACTGACCAGCTTCTCTCTCTTCCTGCAATCATCTTTCTCTTTTGCTTGTTTGCTTTCTTCTCCTCTGTCTCCCTCCTCCCCTTTCACTCCTAGTGCCTGAAATACTGTTATAGCAATGTTCCAGGTGTCAGTAGCCCTGGAAAACAGATTTGTCAGGGTACCATATCCACACAGCATCAAATCCTGTTCTAGGGAACAGAGGAAAGAGGAAGAGACTGTCCTCCCAGCATCCACCACCACAGCAGCTGCCACTTCAGCCAAATAAGTAGGGGGAGTAGGAGGGAGAAGCTATTCTCAAGTGTGAATTAAAATCCAAGCAAAAGAACTTGTGGTGCATAATAGTCAACTCTATTAAAGGGGAGCTTTACAAGTCACAATATGAGGCTCAACTTGCTTTTGAAGCTGGTTGGGCAGGAATTAGCATCATCTCATGGGAGTTAGTAGAGAGAGGAACCTACCATCCAAGAGAGATCACTCCTAAGCCTCCTCTCCCACCATGCAGAGCTCACACAACACCCTGGCACGCGCTTGCATTGTGGGCAATGAAGCAGGCTGGGAGACGACTAGAGCACAGGTGGAGGAAATCTCATGCTGAATCTGACTGAACACTACTTAGAGCTCATTATTGAGCCTATGCTGTGGCAGTGAGGACAGTGAAGAAGGAATTCTTCTCTGCCTCCATTGCATTCTCCCAGTTCCATCCAGCTGAGCTTTTTTGGGTGGCCTTTTACATTCTGGGCCTAAGATAGACTTTATTGCACCATTCGTAGCTTGCTGAAATGACCTTGCCCAGCACTTTAGGAATAAAATTGCTCTGATTAGCCATGAGCTGGACTCCACAGTTGATGTGATCCTAGAATGAGAAGTGGCCAGAGGGCTGTCTGGTCTGTTCTAGTTGGATGAGTTTCAATTGTTGTGGCCAGAGAATGTAGACAAGATGATTGGACAAGTCTGAACCACCACCTGTTTACTGGATCCTTGCCTTTCATGGCTGCTCACCAAAGCCAAGGACAAGTTATGTACCTGGGTCCAGGAGATTGTTAACGTGTCTCCGAGGGAGGGTCAGGTCCCCACCCGCCCTGAAGGAGGTAGTGATCAAGACCATCCTGAAGAAGGCAAACCTGGACCCAGAGATGGCCACCAATTATAGACTGGTGGCTAACATCCCATTTTTGGGCAAGGTGCTTGAACAGGTGGTGGTCGGTCAACTCCAGATTCTCTTGGAGGAAACTGACCATCTGGACCCATTCCAGGCTGGTTTCAGACCTGGCTATGAGACTGAAACTGCCTTGGTGGCCCTGTATGATGACCTGTGCAGGGAGATGGGCAGGGGGAGTGCATACCTGTTGGTCCCTACCTCTCTTTTACATCTAACCCAGGTGAGGCAGTGGTTGTCTTTAACCACTATCTGATGTGCTTTTAAAGCTCAAAATATGTAATTACATATAATTAAGTGTAAAGTGGGGTGCATGTCCTAGTTTACATGTAATGACAGCCTAAAGTATGGGTAATCAATAAGTACAAACCTGCTCTTTGGCTTAACTATGAATTGTTTATTTATTTTATATACCCCCAATTAGTCAAAACAACTGTTAAAACAAAAAGGGGAAGAGAATCCATGGTTTGTTGCTGGGTTCTGAATACTGGATTGTTTGCAGTTATGTAACTACCCATAGTCAGGGTTGCCATAAGTCAGAGACAACTTGATGGCACATAGCAATAGCTGCCCATAGTTAAGCCATAGTGTTGGGTTTACAGACCCTGACAACTCATGGTTCAACAATTCATAATTCAGGAACAACCTACACTGAACCCATACCAAATTCATACTCTGGGTTGTTGTTATATGCAAACAATGAGGCAAGATTTTCTAATTTTACATATACATTGGTGAAATGCATGGATGGTGACTAAGTTCTGGGAGTTATAATGTATGTTTTAATGGAAACATCAACTGTATGTACGTAAAATTCCATGTTAGGTTCATAGGAATGGAACTGAAAACCGATCTATCAAAATGTACCTACACAAACACGATGTACAATATTTGCCATGTTTTGAATCATTGCCTGCCTCTGTGTATAGCTACTGTTCTTTGAGATAATCTTTGAAGAATTTTATCTGGGTTCTTTTGACATTTGAGGTGTGGGGAGGGGGCCTCTTCCATAAATGCTCTCTGGCTTTAGAAGACTGTCCCTAGAAGATTACCTGGTGCCCACTCTGAGCTCTCTCTGGTGCCAGACATATCTTTGGTAATTTGGAAGGCTTGATAATTTTTGTCACTCTGTTTTTCTTGGATTTTTAAAAATGTACTTTCCTGCTTTATAGATTTGTTATTTTTAGGTTATTTTGTGTATTATTCATTTTGTGGTGTTTTAAATATTTTATTGTGAGTTGCTCTGATAATGTGTTGAAGGTTGAAATCTCAATAAAAATAAATACTATATGCAGTTCTGATGGCTGCATCTCAAAAAGACCTGTAAAATAGGAAAAGGCATACATCCACCACCATCCCTACATGGAAAAGTTAAGCATTTGGGGCTTTTTAGTTTTGAATAAAGGCAATCATGTGTGAACATGATAGAGGTATATAAAATTATGCCTTGTACCGTCAAAGTGCATTGAGAATATTTCCCACTTTTTCAAAATACTTGAACTGGGGATCATTGATGGGAAATAGGTTTCAGATGGACAAAAGAATGTACTTCTTCAGTCTCACGTAACTAATGGATTTATTACTACAGGATGAAGCAATGACCCTTAGCTTAGATGGTTTTAAAGAGGATTGGACAAATACATGGAGGATACCCCTTTCAAATGCAATTGCTTAGTCATGGTGGCGCAAAGGAATCTTCAGGTTTAGAGGCAGAGGTATGCCATTGTCTCTTGTATCACAACAGAAGGAGAAGGCTGTTGCCTTCATTTATTGTTTGTGGACTTCTCAGAGGCATCCACACGGCCACTGTGGGGATTGTGATGATGGGACTAGATGAGCAGGCCTTTGGCCTGGTCCAGCAACCTTTCTTACTGCTACTGAAGCCATTTTCCCTTTATTGCCTTTTGAGGGACCAGTATAGTAGGAAGCTTAAAAACCTCACAAACCTACTTGCAAAAAATACTGACTCTTACTACATTTTTTGAACTATTGTTTTATTGTCTCTTCCAATATATCTAAGAAACTCAGCTGGGAAATGCTGTAAAGAAGCATCAGTCCCTAGTGCAGCAGTAGGCAACCTAGCATTTGGCCAGTGACCGGGATCATGGGATCTGTAGTCAAACACATCTGGAGGGCACCAGGTTGTGACCTCTAGTGCTTTGCTACCAAGGCATATAGAAAGTGTGTCAGGATCTGCAAGAACAACACACCTCCCACTGGTGACATGTTTATAAAAGGTAGCGCGATTCACCTTGCAAGGGTCTACAGGACCCAGATCAGACCTGTAGAATCAGAGCCTGTATGATCAAGAAGCCCAGCTAGTAGCTCTGGGAAGCACTATAAAGGGCTTTCCTGTGCTGCTCAGTGTTGCCACACTGATGTGGGCCTTTATGGTGGTGGTACTATGCTCCTGATTCTACTTCCAGTCTTGCTTTGTCCTTGACTCCTGCCCATTCCTGACTTTGCTCTTGCCTCTGCTCTGACCCCTGCCTTCCAAATTCCTGATCTTTGCCTTTGTTTTTGGTTCTGCATGCCTTGTCAGTATTTGTCCCTTGCCTGTTCCTCACTCTGCCTTCACTTCTGGACATTCTGTGCTTTATTAGTGCCTGATTGTTGCCTTCTCCTGATCCTGTTTGTGCCTGTGGTTCTGCCATGCCCCGTTTGTTCATGACTTCACCTGTACCTTTGGCCCTACTGCACCACATCGAGCTCTCCATCTCCCTGGTGCTGGTGTTCCAGCAACAGACATCTGCCATCTTTGTCCTTGCCCTGACATAGGTTTTCTTAGAAACCCTGCTACATTTTTCAAATAATGAGTTTGTCCATCATTTTACATCAGAGGTGGGCAACTTGTACCCCCACCCCTCTTCCAATATTTGGACTATGACTATAGTTTTTTCAGCACTGGCTGTGCTGGCTAGGACTGATGAGAGCTGAGATGTTCTGGCCTACAGGTTGGCCACTGCAGAAGGTTATTTTAAACAGGCTCCCACCTCATTTAAGCATTATTTTAAAAATTAAATTGACCCTTTTACTTTCATAGACTTGAATGAGTTGTTTCTAGTTTTACAGGTAATTTACCACTGAGTACCAGGAGAACAATACAAATATGCGGTGAGAAGCATAGTGGCTTCTGATAGAAATGGTATCATATTATATGTTTTAACCTTTCTTTCACTCTGTGTGTGTGTGTGTGTGTGTGTGTGTGTGTGTGTGTGTGTGTGAGAGAGAGAGAGAGAGAGAGAGAGAGAGAGAGAGAGAGAGAGAGAGAGATTTAACCCACCCCTCAAATCAAACCAGCACAGTAAACATACCACCTTTAATGATGAGCAGAGTTGAGCTTATTCAGGAACATATAATGTTCTTATCAAAGTGGTGCAGACACTGCTTACATCAGTAACAGTTCAACCTGGCATGTCAGAGTTGGCGGCTGAGCTATTCCAATTTAATAGTCACTACCAGGCAGCTAGTTGAAACACTGTCCCAATAAAGCAGAAGTTCTTGTCACTGTGCATAATTCAACACTGCAGAAAGCATTGAGATTTACAGGATATATCACCTGAGGGATGCCTTTTTAAAAGATGGTGAGAATAAGGGTAGGCACAAGTAGCAGAAGCAATAGGCTGTGTGCCTGCTCACCTTGCAGTCTTAACTGCATATTATTATGCATGTTTTGGGGGAGGACATGTTTTTTAATAGTAATCTGCTGTTTGGTTTGCTCATATAATGTGGTGATTTCCACTGCAGAGTTGTTGGCCTGCAATCCTTGTAAATGTGATGGGGAGTGCATATTATACCTCTGCAGGAGGTTAAAAATAGAGGCACCCCACTTTTACTGAATCAGCTTATCCAAGTTGGGTAGCTGATGTACAAATTAATAGCTTTTCCACCCAACATAATCTATTTAGGCCTAATTCTCATATTGCTCAAACATGTGTAGGATTATACTTGTCTGCAAAAAGTGCACATTATACAACCATTGTTTACACTATATAAGAATATCTTAGTTCTGACTCTTGTCAGAAAACTGATTCCTGGTGCATGTATTACCCATAAAATGCAGTCTCACACAGGCTTTTTTTAAAGCTTACATAAAATATGCTTTGTTACAAATCAGTATAAATTCTGCATACGTAACATAAGAATCAGGTTTTATAAACATGGATGAAAATAATGGAGGTGATCAGGTGCATAACTTATTAGTTCAAATGAGCTTATATTCCAGGATTTGCCATGGCCCTTCTAGCCAAGTAGCACCATCTTTGAAATGCACTGACCAGATATAAGATCACTGTTATATGTTGAGAACAAAGTTTGATCCACAAACTTTGGATGATTCGGTCATTTAGAGTACAATCTTACGTATATTAATTCAGAATTAGACATTGAGTTCAGTGTTACCTAGGGTCAAAACAGCTCACAGGAGACATTGTGCACTGGCAGCAGTATGGGCATCAAGGTTTGGGATGATGACATGTTTTGGGGCACTGTGTACTTAATTAAGGCCACCTTTGATATTATACCTACTGAAATTAGAGCAATTATCTGATGGGCAGACATGACAGTGTACATGTGCACCTCAGAGAGAAGATTGACCGTAAGTTCATATGAACCTGCTTTCTGTATTGGCTGCCTATTCTTGGCAGCCCTTTTTGGCACTGGCAAGTGCACGGTGTGCAAAATCTTCAGAAATACTATATGCATACTGAATAAGATCTACCTGTCTAACATCATAAAAATCATACAAAGGGAGTTTCCCATAAAGGTAGGGAATGAGTGGAAGAAAATGAAGGGCTTCTGAAAACTGGGGTTTCTTCAGGTGTTGGGCCCTGGATACCATGCATATTTGGATTCTTACTCTCCATTCATCAATAATGAGTACTATAAGCAAATGTTTCTACAGCATGGTCATCTGGGTACCTGTGAACAGCAAGGGGTAATTTATGAACATTTACACCAGGTTGTCCAGGACAAGCCATGAGATGGCTATATTCTGGAACTCACCTTTGACAGACAAGTTTGCAAATGGCAGTTCAGCAGCAGCACTGAACTTCTGCAATTCATATTTCTGCAATTCTCAAAGACCAAGCTTTTGTTCTTCAGCCCAGGTTAATGCAACCATTTCATACGCAGAGAACACTCAAGCAGAATTTCAGCTGCTACCATAGCCATGCAAGGCTCCTTAAGAAGTATATATTGGCTACTTGTTGGTGTTCCCTATGCACTAAAGGTTCTTTGGTGCTCCCTATGCACTTCTCCAGAAGTGGAGAAAGATCTCATTCCAGGTGTGATGGTGGCCTGATGCATCCCTCACAACATTTGCAAGTGGAGAGGGGCATGTGCTGCATTGGGAAAACCCAAAACTACCTGGTCCAGGGGCGCAGAGTGATGCTGCCCCTTGACTCCTGGCCAGATGACCCCTACCCCTGTTACTGCAGAGCCAGTGACTAAGGGAACAACTTGCAAGGAAGCTTGATGGATTAGGGCAACAATAGCAGAACGGATCTGGAACCACTATCAATGTGTATATTGTGCATAAGGCATTGCAGACAGAACAGTGCCTTTCCCCAGGAACGATTGGTGGGGTTTGGGGTTTTTTTGGCTGACCCATACAAAGCAGCCATCCTATCCAACTTTCTCCTTTCTTGGCTTTCTGCATACATAGAAGAAGCTGCAGAAGAATTCCGAGCTATCTGCATATACTCCAGGCATTGCCTTGGCTTACAGCTCTGCACAGTGCTGAAAGCAGTTCTTTATATGCCCACTGTTGGTTACTCTGTGCAAAACCCCAGATAGGTGCTGCATCCAAGGTTGTGGTCCGCAGTAGTAGCCCATTCTGCCAACCACCTACTCCATTCCTAGTAGCCCCTTCAAGATGAGAATTGGGTTTCTTGGTAGATGCAGTTCCAAATGTGGCTTTTAGAATGGTGCCTCACTGAATTGTTGGGTGGATAGAAGCCACTAAAGGGGCAGCAGGTATACTAACAGAGTGGGAAGCAACATCCTCTTCTCTTGGAAAGAGGGAAGGATAGGTGGCTGGAGGGACAAACATGACATGAAGACAAGGTTCCTGTTGTTCTGAGGAGGATTGGGGTGCTTTGATGACACTCCCACAGGAAGAAGGGCACAGAGGAGAAAGTCTGCTGGCATTGGCAGATCTGGCTTTGACTGATGCCCAAGCAAATCAGAAACCAAGTGAGGCAGTATTGCATCAAACGAGATGTTCCCAACCACTCGAGCAGGCTCCTGGATGAAGCAGGGGTTGTGGGATCAGTCAGGGGCAGGATGAAAACTTGGAGGAAGTATAAACATGCCCTGTTCACAAAGTAGAACAATAGGAAAAATACTAGTGTGATGGACTGATGAGGAAGAAGCGTGTGATATAGCAACCATAGAACTCTGATTCTGCCACAAAGACACCTAAGCTATATACTGCTACTCACTGAGCTCTGTTGGGGAAGAGGGTGTGGGGAAAAGGTACAAGCTTGAACTAAAAGCCCAGGAGAAACTGATCATCTGTTTGATGCTCCCACAAAGAAACCACAGTGTGTGGCTCATTAAATGACAGCATGGGTGACCCACCCATTAGATTGGATTCACCCTTCATATAAGCCCATTCACAGAATGGAACTTTTGCTCATTGGTTGAAAACTTCCCCATCCTGTCCCCTGAAGGCCCCTCGAGGCACACTGCTGATCACCAAAGGATCCTCCATTCCCCCAAAGCACGGAGAAGGGAAACCGCTGTTATGGCTTATGCAGCCCATTGTTAATCTAACAATTGTCCTGTTTTGTTGTTAGGATAACTCTGGATTATTTTACCCATAACCCCTCCTCCCTACAGATTCTGGGTTCACTCCTCATGAAAAAACCTGGAATGGGTTGTTGATGAAAATTGGAAATGATGGATGTGTGCTTAAACAACCCAGGGATTGCATCCATCATATCCAAACTGGCCCAATGCTCTGTAAAGGTTTGGATTATACATAAGATCTGAACAAAATGAGGTGTGGGGAAGGAAACCAGTTGCCAGTTGGATCAATTTAAATGATAGGTAATAATAGTACAATAGGAGAGCCCAGATACTGTGGGGAGAGTATTTCAAGAAGGTTAGTGTCTGCTTAATTAGATGTTTTGTCAGTAATTAAAAATGAGGAGCAGAATTCTAATCCAGGCAGGGCATGTGATTAGGTTCATACTCTGCATCTGTAAGAACAAGTCTCTGTGTGTCTGTCTGGCCCTTTTCATTTTCCCTTGAGAAGGCAGCATCCAGACTGACCCCAGCTTCAAAGGCTATGCCTGAGGATGCCTAAATAGCACCACTCCATTTAGTGCATATTATGAGAAGAAGTGCTGCTGCTGGTGGCATATTGTTGAACTCCCTGGTGAGAGGAGTAGGAGCTTGTGATGGAGAACGCCATCAGTGAGAGCGGGGAGGAAAGGTGGCCTGGGTGAGAGAAGGCATGCCCAGTTGGCTACTTCAGTGAACTTCCTTGGCATGGACTTTGCAGATAATTGAGGGGATTTCAAGTGTGAACATGTTTACTACTGCTTTCATGTTGGTTGATATTTAATGCACCTATGTTTTCTCCTGCCTTACTGTAATTCTGCTTTGATAGACCTTGATTTAATTGGCTTAAATCATAATATTTTAATATTGAGGTATTTTCTGCTACTGATTAGCTAATGAAAGTTTTGTTAATTAAATGTAGATTTTTTGAAATACCTGTGCTTGTTTATGTAAGGAATGTTTTTTTGTATGTTCAGGGAAAATTTAATTGCAGTGTTTTAGTTTGCTAATTTGGATATAAATATTACATTATGAAATGTTTTATATTTATGAGTCTAGAAACTCCAAGATGAGGCTTTTAGGGCACCTATTGCCTTGCCTAATTCACAGAATTTTAGGGTCCAGAGACTTATTCCATTCATAACCATTCTACATTTTCCTATCATTTCTTCCCTCTTTTCTGTTATAGTTGACAACCTGCTGTGAAAGAAAAAACAGAGTACTTGCATAATGCTGCCTCATTGGGAGCACTAGGTGTCCTCTGTCTATCCATTTTGGTTGCTGATATTGCTTCTTGTGAGCTTCTTTTCAATAATTTGGAAAAGCAGTATACAAATGCTGCCTGGTATCACTTGAAAATTGCTTGTTACAGATGGAAATGAGAATCAGAACACAGTTATGACATATTGCCATTATATTGCCAAATATAATTATATTGCCATTATTCGTTCATAAAAACCAAATCTGTCTCTTGCCAATCCTGATTGAATTAGGCAAGGGAATAGTGAGGAAACAAGCATGCATCTAGGAAGAGTACAAGACAAGCCTGAATGGATAAGATTAACATTCCCATATGCCAATGGCAGCCAGTTCTGGATATTTTGCAAAACATGCACAAGTCAAGGCATTATAAAATTACTCTGGTTCCTGTTGTTCATTTGTAGCATTTTGCAGTGTAATGACAGTGTCAGTACAATGATTTGTGAGCTGATTATTTTCAAGTACAAGTTGTAATGGGTAGCATGATGGCATTCAAAGTAAAAACTGCCGCTCCCACCACTCATGTCCAAAGAAATACTGGCTGTAAATTTGAAGAGCAGTAAATATTCACATAATAAGAGACCAGATGCCAGAGATAGATTAACTAATGCATTTTCAATAATTATCAAAACAGGCATTGTAGCAGCTTTCCTAATGCTGCAGGATGAAAATGACTTGCCATTCCCTCTGCTGCACCACTGTAATATGTATGGACCACTGTTCTTTGTCACATACTAGCAATGGGAGAATGTCTTATTTGCTAAGTCATTTCCTCTCTAAAATAAGTGTTTTGGAAACATAAGACAGCTCCTAATTTTCATTCTTTCACTCTTTATAAAATTTTATCCTACCTTTTAGTTGCACAATCTTTGTCCCAAGTGGCAAAGTGTCAGAATCAAATAAAAATGAAGCAATACAATAGGGTGAATTATATCCAGTGTCTAGCATCTTGACAAGTAGTTACTCTCCAGGGTTTCTTCCTGAGAGTCTTTTAACTGGACATGTCAAGGAACCTGGGATTTTGTACACACAAAGCAAATGTTCTACTGCTGAACTATGACCGCTGTTTCAAAACAGTCTTGTTTATATGCCTCTGCTGGGGTCTGGGAGATGGACCCCTTTCCCAGATCTTCTTGAGACGAGGTGATTTTGAATAACATTTATGAAAACCTGAGGAAGGTTTTCACAAAAGTATAAACTTTTGCCAGAAATTATTTCCCCCTTTTAATTCTAGGGTCATCTCTAGTTTTCTTCTCACATTTGGGTATTCTGCTTCTGTTATAGTGTGTGAACGAAGAGACATGCTCTTGAGAGTTACTACCAACTTGGATTGATAGTTACCCTGACTGCTAGGGTTGAACTACTTTCTTCACTAGTTTTGTGTTATAAATCCTTCTGAAGAGTATGCACCCTTTTGTGTTATAAATCCTTCTGAAGGGTATCTTTTGTTTGTTACCTGGTCAACCACTGGAAGAAACTGATTAGTTTACATGAAAAAGGTGTTAAGTGAACATTTTTTTTTCTTTCCTGAAATGGCTAATCAGTACATTAACATCAGTTGTTAAATATTATTTCCCCAAGTTGCTCCCTCAAGCAAGAATAATGCCATTCATGCTTTTTTTTTAGCTTTGACTGTTATTTTACCCAGCCCTTGCAGTTGTCCTGCTCCAAATAGGTTCACTTCTCTGCCACGCAAACCACAGAGCTGAATACAAGACAGAAATCAAGCAAGAAGTCAAACACAATTTTCCAAGGCGAATTTGAATTTTCCAGAGAGAAGTAAAAGGAGTAGCCAAACTTAAACACATAGGATATTGTGAAATCCGTGGAATCCAGGAATCCAGAAGGAATCCAGGAATCCAAGTGAAATCCGTGGAATCCAGAAGGTTGTATCAGGCAGCAGTCAGGGAAACACAGTATGAAGCAAAAATAACTGAAGAAACAGCTTTGTTTTCGGTAAAGGTTAGACTGATAATGCAGGCTTATGTTTCCAGAGCCTCCTGAACCTCACCCAGTGTTCAGCGGCAAAATATCCTTGTTCCTGAGAGTTCCCTCCTCTTGAAAAGTCTTTCTTTAAAGTCAAGTACTTCTGAACTCTGCTGATCTGCCCCTTAAGCCAGTGACCCTCTTTGTGACTGGGAGGGGAGGGGAGGCTGGTCAGCCTCTATCTCTGAACAGCCCTCTTCTGTGGCGACAGCCCCCCAGGTCCCTGATATGGATGGCTCAGTGGCATCAATCTTCTGTGCACTTTTATTTCCTTGGAGGAGGAAGCCTCTAGCAAGGGACATGGCATCAATGAATGGTTCCAGTTACTGTAGGGAATGGTCAACCTTAGTCAATTAGGAATGTTTTAGGAACAAAGATTGCTTTTATTTACCAAGTCAGATCATTTGTCAATGCTGCTTACCTTCTGATAAGAGCTCTGCTGGGTTTCCGGAGAATAATTTTTACTAGGATTGCCTTGAAATTCCAGGAGTAGAGCCAGGAATCTTTTGCATGCAGAACCTTCCTGTTATCCCTGTTAAAGAGTAGGACTCAAGTCTCCTAGGCAAGTACACGCTTTCCCTTCCTACTGGTTCTCACTTCCTTCTGCTCAATTAGGGAATACTTGTGGCTGCTGGCCAGGGATAGCCAGCCTCTAAATCCTATGCTCAGCACCATTGCATATTAGCTGAATGGCATGAACAAAGACTCCTGGAAATTCTGTAACAAAGTGTGTTCGGCCTTGACCTTTTTGTTTCCAGGGTGCAAAACTCGTTTTATTTTGAAACCCCTTATTTGCTTTTATGCTTTCAATGTCTTGTGAATTCACTATTCAAAGAACCACTAGAGGTTGCTGGGTTTAGGAGGTGTATAAATCCCACTTCTTATTCCCATGTTCTCCACAGGAACATACAGGGGGAATGCAATTACTGCACAAACAAACCCTGAGAAATTGGTCAGGTTAGTTGGACTGACCTTCAGAGTCCTCAAGATTTATATTGTGTTGCCCATGAGAAAGTAAATAACACAAAGAGTACATGGACAACTTTCAACCATTTACAGTTCAGCCGTATCTTAACTGATTTATGTTGTTAGCAGCAGCCTCTTCCTCTGCCCTCACTGACATTCAGTTTAAGTTCTGCAAGGCAAGGCTATATTTTTATGCACCTTATATAGAGAGGGTTCTTCTTTGTTCTCTGTAGTTTAGTATTTTCGTATGGCCCCTTTATACAAAATGGAATTTGGGAGAATAGCCTGCCTTTTACAAGTTGATTGAAAATTGTACATATAGCTCCTGAATCTATTTCACTGGCTCTAAAATTAATTAACCCTTCTGTGTAAACAGCATTTGTGTTTTAAGAGCTTGTCTGCCATTGCTTGTATTCATGTGTCTTTTATTTATGGAACCATAATGATGACTATAGAAACCGTTTCTGGCATTGTGTATAGCAGAATGGCAATCTTATAAGGAAAATAAGCATCAGGAATTATCAGCTGCAAAGTGGAAACCTTCTCCTGGTGAGCATGTGCAGTCCATCTCCCTCACGTCCTTACATTTGCCGTATGAGATGGGTTAGATGGGCAGAAAGTGACTACCCTAAGATCCTTCAAGCAGCTTTATGAACTTGAACCTAAGTTTTACTAACCAACGTCTCATACTCTGTCCAGTACACCATGCTGGTTCTCCAGCAGTATAAATGTAGAATTATCTTCTTATAAAAATCACCAAAGGCTAATCTGGAGACTAAACTGAAGGGAATATGTGTATAGTAGCATGTTTAAATTAATTTTATTTGGCAATTTAAATAGAATTGTTTAGCACTTCCAGCTGGAATTAGTAGTCATTTGAGCCTTAAACTTACAGTGGCCTAGCTTCAGTCTTTACATGAGGATCTTAGGAATGAAATACAATAAAATAAACTAATAATTTTGTATTTGAGTTCTTCAAGTACCAGGCAGGGAACCTGTCAGATATCGTTGACTCCACTTACAACTTTCCTATTTTCCCAAGGGCTTGCATCCTTTTTCTTACCACAGAAAATCTGTTAAGAAAGAAAAGATGGAAAAGCTGCACAGTGGATTGGATTTGGATCTAGTTGTGTTTAGGGTAGACTCACTAAACTCATGTTTACTCTATTAGTAACTCTGCATACAGTCTTTTAACTGGTACTTTTAGGAGCCACCTGTATGAAACACCTTTTGTGTGGATGTATGAAAAAACATAAATACATTTTTTAAAACCAGTTGGCTGTACAACCAGATGGACTTACAAGCACTTGTTAGTCTTCCTGCGGGGGCAAGGTGTTCTATTTGAGACACATTTTTGTTGATAACCATGTCCTTATTTAGAAATAGTTTTTCCCCACATTTAACCTCTCATCCTTGTTTGGAGGTTTTGCAGAAAAGCTCACCAGTTTCCTTAACGCCAGTTTCCTTCCTTTTATTTTTGTCATGGGGTGCTCTGGGGGTGGGGAGCTTGTTCACAGGCTTGCCAGTTTCACCAATGAGGATCTCCTTCCCTGTTTTCCTATTAAATTGACGGACCTGCCCTCTAACCCTGACTGTACGTAATAGAGTGCGCTTAGCTAGAATGATACTTTTCGAATGAAATCTGAATGTATTGCCAGGGTGGTATTGACCAACATCTAAATAGGCAGACTGGGAGCACCATCTCCCACACTATCTAGAGAGAGCAGTTGATGTCATTTCAAGTGGGAAAGCATAACCTGTAAATGACTGTAGTGCATATTAAGTAGGTAGAAGTTTCCTATGAGAAAATTAAAGCATTTAAAAAAGTATGTGTGATTTTGGCCTTATTATTCTAATTGTGTTGGCCTTCCGCTTTCATTACCCTAATGCTTGTGCTCTGAATGTGTACAGTTTTGCATGGAGCAGTTGCACAGCATGGTGAGGAGAACAGTGCACTGAAATAGGACAAAGTGTTCAAATATCTAGAGCATTTAGTCTGCAGTAGGGAGTTTCAAAGCTGCCCTTATCACTGCCCTGTAATGCAATAGCCTAGCAGGTGTTCCCCCCTGTATAGTTTACACTTATAAAAGGATGTGTTGACGAGACTTTTATTACTGCTTACAGGTAGAGACCTTGGTCCATACAGGCTACATTTTTTCTCTATCTTAACAATGACATGCTTTTAAGTTATCAAATATAAGGCTGTTTACAGCAGAGCAGTATGTTCTTTCTAATATAATATCTAGTGGGAATGACAACCCTCCAGTTAAACTCTCCCCTCCCCTCCTGAATATGAAAAAAATCAAATGTCTTTATGTGTTTCTTCTGCTTCAGGCCTAAGGTGCCAGTGAATGAAACAGTTTTGAACACCAGTGATCCCAGTTGCCTATAGGCCACCTCCTTCCTCTCAAGTTGCTATTTTAATTCTGAAAAGACAGAATGACTGCTCAGGGCCCTATGGCCTCTTGTTTATTCACCTGCCTATCCATTCACCCTTTCCACACTGCATGGAAAAAGCATCCCAAATACCTTGCCTTGATTGTGAGAGTGTGGTAGTTTTTTTAAGGCTGCAAAGCAGAAGATGCTTAGAGCTACACCTAAAACATCTACATCCATGTTTCAGTGATTAAAACCTGTGGAAAGACTTTCACATCCGTTCCTTACAAAGAGAGGTAGAAAAGATTATGAGACCTTTTGGTCTTTTCCCAGAGCCAAGAAACAAAGGACATCTAAATGAGGACTAGGGAGGCATCTAATCACACAAGAAGTATTTCTTAATGAACTGGAAGGTTTGTACTTTTGCCTTGGGCTGAATTGCTGGAAGAATGTTCTGGTAGTTATAATTGACAGCTCAGTGCCTTGACTGGAAAACCTGTCCTTAGATAACAGAGGTGTTGCCCATGAAAAGAAGAAAAATGTTTATGTTAGCTGTGTCTTCTGGAAGATATTTTTCTTCAAATCCTATAAAATGTGTGTGTTTGAGAGAGAGAGAGAGAGAGAGAGAGAGAGAGAGAGAGAGAGAGAGAGAGAGAATGAATAGAAAGGAGAAGAGTTGCACCAAGGGACCAAACTTACTGGGAATAAGATGGGCTTAATTTGATTGTACTGATGAAAATTGTTAGAGAAGTTCCATCTTGCACACAACTATAAATCACCAGCCTTGATTTTACAATAGCTGAGCAGGGCTGTCAAGGATGGGACATTTTGGAGGGCATTCATTCATAGGCTCACCAGAAGCTAGAAATGGCTTGATGGCACATAACAACAATACAGTAACAGAATTGATAGTCTGTGGCTAGGTTGTTGTTGTTTGAAAAGAGTGCCTTCATTTATCAGTCAATCCCTGGAGGTTTTTGCATTTCAGTGACACAGTCTTTCAGTTAGGAAACCCAAAGAGAGGCATTTGAGGATTCCATTAAATCCTTTGCCTTGATGAGGATTTTAAGGATGGTTTAAGTTGCAGCCTTATGCTGAATAACTTGGAACTAAGTCCCACCAAATTTGGTAATGTTTACTTCCAAATAAATAGGGTGTTAGAGATATGAAACTGAAATCTGAATCAGGTGAATGGCTTGCAAAATATGAACCCTATAAAGTTTATTTGCGTTTGCTAGGATGTGGGGTAGTATTTTTCCTGAAATCTTATGATATCCTCTGGGCAAACTTCACATTAATTACAACTGCTTATATGGCCACTGTGGTCCCTTTTTCAAATCCTGTGAGGAGTCAGTTTTGAACAGACAAGTGGCCAGTGGGGAATGGGGAGCTTATTGTTTCCCTACCAGTTTTACTACACAAAATTCCCTTCGTCCAGCCACCTTTCCAAATGCAGACAAGCAACACAGTTGTCAGGTAGGACTGAGTGTTGTTGTTGCTTGCACAGATGGGTAACAGGCTAGATTCCTGACAGCACTTTGAGCTGGAACATCTAGTTCAATCTCCCCTGGTGTGGCTGTCTCAGTGCAGCCTTTGCAGCTTTCCTGCTAAGTAAAGCAATTACTAGCTGCTGTGTCAGTGTGATTGGAAGCATCTCTGATAAGTGTGCTGTTTCTAAGACTGGTATACAGTGGGGCCACCGATTGCGGAGCAGATGCTTATGGCACACAGATGTGGCTGTACATTTCAAATCACAGGGAGCTTTGCCTCCACATATATCAAGGCAAAGCTTATCCTGACAGGAAGGAAATAATGAAGCATTCCTACCTTCCTTTCCTCTTCCTATCTTCTCACCACACTCCTTTCAAAGCAGCATGGTTATTTCGCTGCAATGTTTGTCACCAGGGGATCTTTTTTGGCTCAAGGATCACATTGCCTCAATAGAAACTTTCTTGGGGAGAGTGTTGTGAGCCAGATTTTCAGGTCTTAAGAGCTGCATTTGGCCCACAGATCAGAGTTAGTGTAAAACGGGCAGAAGAAGATAAAAAGAGCTAGTCTAACATTTTGTTCATACAGTGGCTAAACAGCTGCCCATGGAAAACTCCTAAGCTGGAATTGAATACAATGGCACTCTCCTGCCCATGTCCACCAGCAATTGGGTACATAGGCACCCTGCCTCTGACACTGGAGACAGGACATATCCATCCGGCTCTATAACAACCTTCCCCTCCAGGAATGTGTCCAGTCCCCTGTTAAAGCTGCCCAAACTGTTGGCCTTCACTACACCGTGTGGAGGTAAATTCCATAGATTAACCATGTGTGAAGAACTACTTCCTTTTATCTGTCCTGAATCCAACTAGATTTATGAGATGACTCTGGGATCTAGTACTATAGGAAAGGGAGAAAAATATCTCCCTATCTGCTTTCCCCATAACATGAATATGTCTCTTTTAGAGACTGTTTACAGACTACCTGCTGGTCTTATCTGGATCCCTTAAGTCTCTGTACCAGCCATAGCATTTCAACAGAATTATTCTATATTCTCTGTTTTATAGTATGCTGCTTTTATGTGTTTTTAAATTTGATGTTATTTTAAGTAAAATGTTGTAATCCAGTTAAAGAGACTTTGGACTAGTTATAGAGGGATATAAGTCAAATGAATGAATGAATGAATGAATGAATGAATGAGAATGGCCACATACTCCAAATTTTTAATGTGACTTCTTCAGGACTTTGGCGTATGATGGTGAATTGGTACATCTTTCAGGTATATTCCCAAACAGAGGATGCTCAGTTTGAGAATATAATACAGTGTCAGAGGAGATGACTAGCATCAAGGTAAGGGGGAAATGTGTTCAGGGAGGTAGCATGGAAAAGATAAGGTTTAAAATACACTTTGTATTTGTTGGATACAAGACCATCACAATGCATTGCTGCCACACTAATTGTCTCAATAACACCACTGAAGTTCTCCACTATTATTTTGCATTTTTAAAACTCTACTTCTGTTTAGGACTGCACTAGCTTGCCTCTGGAAAAAAAGTACCTCCAGTTTGTGAAGAGCTGATGATTAATCAGCAGTGAGTTATATATTAACATTTGTACGGTCACATGGTGTCCTGGGGATTGCAAGAATCAAAGGCTTGCAGCTCCCATAAAGCCTCTTTAATTAACTTGATTCAGATATTAATGTGTCACTGGATATATCTCTCACAGGGAGAATTTTCATTTGTTAGTGCTTAGCCAAGGCGTGCCACAGTTTTCATTTTGTATCTCAAGGGTTTCACATTTATTGAGTGAAAATATGCCTTTCTTTCACCCAGCTGTATGTCTAGCAGAGAAGGCTGAATCTTACCTCCTCGCCTCTGAGAGGCAGCTACACTTACAACCTTTCAAAGCTCAGGAATGCAGTGTGCATCAAACAGTAGCACCCTAGCCAGAGTTGTCAACTGGCTCAAGTGTTTCCAGATAAGTTAACCTGTTGCAGAATGGCCACTCAATGTAGGGCTGGCACATACAAGTAGGTGATCCCCTTGGGAATTTACGGTATGATGGTGGTGGGAGCTGCAGCTGAACTCCCAGCAGGGCTGTGCTCATGCTGAGGTGGAGTATGAACAGATGAGCCTGCATATGTGACTTCTGCGATTTGCCTCTTCATGGTAGATTGAAAAAGTTCCACATACAGTGAAGCATGGCATTGCTTATTTATTTCTGAAATTTATTAATCTAGTTAATCCTTCTTTGGGTGATATATAGTACAAACAAAAACTAATCCAAAATCTTAATAAAACAACCAGTGAAAAACAGCAGAGACTAAAATATGTATCATAAGATCTAAAAATGCACCTACTCAAAAACGTAGCAGCAGAAACATCAAGGTTTAAAAAGTATTTGCTGGCAATGAAAAAAAGCAATACTAGCAAAGTATATGCCAGGGTATTTGATAACTGAAAAGGACCAAAGTTGAGAAGTCACCTACTCTGGCTCCCATGATGTTTACTTGAAGGCCAGCAGAAAACATGAGCCTGGTTATAGAAATAGGTTTGTTCTGGTTGTGAGGCATGGAGGAGAGGCCTCCTCCTTCATTGGAGGCCTTGGGAGAGAGTAATCATTGCTAGATGAACCACTTATTCAGCTTTGACAAGCAGTAAAATATTTCTGTAAAGAAGGAGGCTATAGCCATATACTCATTCCAGTTCTGTAAAGGGTGTTGCTTATGCAGAAGACAGACAACAGTTACTATTTTTGCTGCCAATTAATTCCCCATCAGAACTTGTTTGATAACTGAATTCTGCATGTGTCTTTGTTGGATCATCTTTCTTTCTTTATCTCCTAGGTGCAAGAATGGTTATGTTTAAATTGCCAGATGCAGAGAGCTTTGGGCATGGACATGACCACAGCGCCCCGCTCCAAAAGCCAGCAGCAGCTACACTCTCCTTCCCTTTCCCCTTCCCATTCCCCAGCCAAGCAGCCGCAGCCGCAGCCGCAGCCACAGCCACAGCCCCAAGTGGCAAAAGGACCAGAGAAACCACCAGGAACTATGCAGCCAGGCCCCAGGCCCACTGCTGGTGTCGTGCAGCCTGAGACCCCCAAACCACCCTCAGCTTCTGCACAGAGGGAACCGCACAGCCAAGCCAAGCCAAAACCTGCTGCTCCTCAGGAAGTGGTGAGGTCTTCCCCTCAGCATCAGCAAGCAAAGCCTTCGTCCACTGATCAGAGAAAGACTGCGGGAGACTCCCCTGCTAAGACTCCAGCCCCTCCCCCCAGTACTGGGGCACCAGAGCAACCCCAAGAGGGCCTCACTGGGAAACTGTTTGGATTTGGGGCTTCTCTCTTGACCCAGGCAAGCACACTCATGTCTGTCCAGCCAGAGGCCACCCCACCAAGTCAGCAGTCCCCTGGCAAAGTGCCTCCAAAAATTGTCTTCAGTGATGCCAGCAAAGAAGCTGGCCCCAAAGCCCCAGGCACTGCACCTGGAATGCAGGGTAAGGCTGGAACTGCCCCAGCTGCAAAGCAAGTGAAAGCCGAACAAGTTATCAAGCCAAAGGAAGTGCCGAAAGCAAGGGTCTTGTGCCCCCTCTGCAAAGCAGAGCTCAATGTGGGCTCTGGGGAACCCTCCAACTACAACAGCTGTACAACCTGTAAGCAGCAGGTCTGCAACATGTGCGGATTCAATCCAACACCTCATCTGGTGGAGGTAAGGAGGTTTTCTGGACCTGAGGGATCTTTCCGTTTATTGCAACCTTATTCTATGCCTTTATAGTTAACAGAATATTAAGGAGTAATATGCTTTCCTGTGGTGGGTTCCAATATAAATAACATTATGCTCAGCATTGATGGATTTGATTGAACAAATTGGGAGCTATGTTAGTAGATTAACAAACATGTCAAAGGAAGTGATTTGTGCAGTTCCCATTTCCCCCCACAGTCTTGTTGAGGTGCTAAAGGAGCAGGCAATCTGGTGCCCCACAGATGTTTTAGACTACAAGTATGGCTGCAATCAGGGATTGTGGGAAGCTGTTTTCTAAAACGGCTGGAGGACAGCAGGTTGCCTATCTTTAAAGCTTCCTGGGAAAAAAGTAGGGATGCGACTTTGGATGGTAGAAGAGTAAGGTTCTTGGCAAAGCAATACTGTCACAATAGCAGTAGGCAAGTGATGTTTCCATTTTCTGAGGACAAAATCCTCAGTCAAGTATGAGTAAGAAAAAGGAGCTGTTTTGGATTTGCTGATTTGGATAACAATCTAAGCTGGCAATGTGCTTCACCACTCAGTGGGATATACTTTGACAATAATGCTTTGGTTGCCAAAGAAAAAAATAGAGTGAAATGCATGGAATCTGAAATTAGTTTTATGGGTGTTTGTTCCTGTGACTAAGGGTAGAGAAACTGCAGAAGGGGAAAGGTTTTGAGCTACCAAAAGTCCTGTATCAGTCACCACACTGACATCTTGTTCATGTTCCTCAGGATGAGAAACATACCAAATGTATTTTCTGGCCTTGGGTTTCTGGTGTTTAAAGGAGTGATAGTTTATTTTTTTGCCATCATTTGATAATGAATAAAGTCTCAGCTCTAAATATGAGGGTGGTTTGTGTCTGGTTATGCCATGCCACTTTCATTGCCAATGGGAAATATGAAGTTTGCTTGGAGAATGTCCATATTTTTACATGTAGTTGAAAAATGTACATGAAGTTCTTCTCCAGTTCTGCTAATAAAATCTAGACATCATTAGGTGCTAAAATGGGATAGAACTGGTGATGCAGAGGTAGCATGGTTATTGCAGGCCCCTTCATGTCCAGACAAAAGGTAAAATTGGTAGCACTCTTTTATGCTCTTTATGTGTATCAGATATTCTGAACATTAGTAGGGATCTCATGGCTAGAGGTGATAATGGTGGAAAGCTGAGTCACATGGCTTGGATTAATTGTCCATTGGAAAAATGGAGATTAGAATGAAGAATAAGAATATCCATCCTTTTGTGTATTAAGTGGATGATTTCTTGGGTGTTAAAGACAAGTTTTCTGGAAACAGTGTTGTTTATCTGAAGTACAGTAAAAACCTCTTTCTCCAAAGAGACTTGGAGACAGAAACATTTTGCCATATCAGAAATTTGAATTTAAATTAGCACTGCTGGTTTGGGAGGAACCAGTGGCTTAAACCAATGTTGTATAACCGGACTTCTCCAAATTACCAAATATATTCCAAAGGGTCCATGAACCCACCCGGGACAGATTTGTGGGGTGGGGGACAGGGGAGACTTCAGTGGGAAGATCCTTTCTGTGAGCAGTTTCTATTTTGTTGGTGGAAGGACCCTGTTGGATTCAATTTGGACAAGAATAAATGAGATTTAGGTAGTAAAGGTTCTGATATGTATAACTTCAATATGCTGAGTATATTTCTTGAAGGTTAAAATGTAGAGTCAAATCTGTAGTACAGACTCAGAGCAGTTTGTCAGGGCATTATTCCCTTTTATAGTGGGAGATCATTTTCATAATTGATCTTGTAAACTTTACTTTTCTACTATTTTCCTTCAGCAGTGCAACATAGGGCTGGGGATCAGTATCAGTTTTTGATGCTCTGGGAAGCTTATAGCTTCCAAATTAGCAGTGAAGCAGCATAAAGGCAGCATTGTGAGGTGCCGCACTGCTGTTGGAGCATCTGTTACTTGGATGGGACATAAAATCCAGTTCCTGATTACCTGGCCTAATTCCAAGTTGCATAATTCCTTTTAGCCCTTACCACACCCTTCATTTCCCAAAAGGAAAAACAAAGCTACCGTGACATTTCAAGTGCCTATAGATGTTCCTCACATGACTTTAAATTGCTTCCGGCTTACTTGAACTGCTGCAGTTAAAGAGCTATCATGTCCCTTACAGTGTAACACTTCGGCATTTCCATGATGGAGTTGAAATAACTGTCTGTGATGGTTCTATTGATGTTGTGAAACAAGTAGTGCTTACCTTTACCCATGGACAGCCATGAAGTTCCTTACTCTCCCAAGTCAAAGCCTACCTTAGGAAAGCAAAAAATGCTGCACTAATCACAGGTAACAAGTTTGGACAGCCTACCTATGAGCAGGAAATTGCAAGTGTGCTTTTATTTGTAAGCATCACAAAACCTTTCCTTGGGGATTTCCTTCCTTGTTTTCACTGCCAGAAAAAAATGGCCACATGGTGCAGTTCTGTGAATTGGGTAATAATTCCTTGCATTATAACTTTTGAGTAGTGGTGCCAGTAATAGTTGGTGTAGCAGGTAATGTAAAAAAAATATACGTGCATGTTGGAGGGGCACTTTTAAGCTGAGGACAGTGCAGGGCATTTTGCATGCATTGAAGTTGAAAGAATTGAGCAAGAGATGGTGCCATGTTACATGTTGCAGAACAGGTCCCACATCAGTAATGTTTGAATAAAACACTGAATAAAAGCTAGAGTTTCAACATAGATTAGCACAGTCCATAAACTCCATGTGTCAAGAGCGAGTGGAGAGGGTTTAGCCACTGGGTAATAGAAGAGAGTGACAAGAAGGAGCAGGGAGGTCTGCAAAAGTTCATGAAGCATAACATGATGACTGGGCTTGCACAACATGACAGCCCATTGTGGGTGACAAACAAACCTGGCTCCTTCTCACAAGATGGCTTGTCCATGGGCAACAAACCACCCTGACAACTCATGACTTCTTGAGAGGGTTGTTTTACCCATGATGAGTTGTTGTGTTTTTCAAACCCAGGCAACCGACTCCATTGTCAGTAATGGAAAGTGGCTGCAACACACCCTTGCAGCTCTTGCCATGATGGCTTAGCTAGCAGCAGCCCACAAGTGCTCACCTGGTACTTTGGAGTGGCTGCCATTGGCTGCATGTCTCTCACCACAACCATAGACTTTTTTTTTTTTTTTTTTTTTTTTTTTGGTTTTTTCCTCCCCCCCCCCCTTTTTTTTTTTTTTTTTTTTTTTTTTTTGCTATGGCTTCTTCTACTCCTCCACACTTAACTTTTTTTTTCTTCTGACATCACAAGCTCTAGTATAATAGCCAGTTTTCATGATCTCTCTTTTAACAGCAAGTGACTGCCCCCTTTAAGTGCCCAAATGGCATATAGAAGGGGCTGTCTGTAGTTGGCAGGATATTTTTTCATTTTGTGTTAATGTAAATATTTTTAATGAGCCATATTTGTATAACTGTAGAAGTACACAGTTCTACAAGTGTGAAACTAAGAAGCCTTGGATGGACAATGCCTTGGGGGTTATCCAAAGAGGATCCTTATAGGGTTACTTTGCTTTCTCTTGACAGCTGTCAAAACAGCAAGCAGTCAAGGGAAAGCAAAGACATGTGGGATCTTTGCTTGTAAGAACAAGTTGATGAGATTTACATTTCCTTTGTGGAAAAACCCTCATCTTTTTCTTCCCCCCCCCCCCGACTTTCTTCAGAGTTCTCTGTATTTTGCATTTTCTTCCGAGATTCTAGGTGCTCAGCAAAGTGCAAAAGTGCATCCCACCCCATTTCCAGAGCAAAGGAGTTTTGACAGCTAGCTGTTAAATCTCTACATCACCCTTAAAATAACATTTTGACAGGGGAATGTGTGCTTTTTAACAGGGACACATACAGCCATGTGTTGACAGCTAGCTGCCAGTTTTCAATAGCATGATTTGAGAACATAGCCATTGTATGAATAGTTCTATACTGAAGGACAGGTCCATGCCTTAGATTGAAAAAGGTATTTTGATACCATTTTAGAGGCATTTCTATGACTGGAAAATATGGGGCATACACTCTTGGAAGCTTCAGCCAATCAGGAATGCTTAGCAGGAGCCATACAGATGGGTGTACAAATCACTTCCTGGCACTGAAATCTGGAACTTTAATGGTCTCGAAAGGTCAATAAATCATCCCTTGCCTTGACTTTTCAAAAAACGGAATTTTGCTTTGTGTGGTCTCTCGTGAGTGTAACAGAAGTTCACAGAGCTCTGGAATTGCCACCCCAATATTTGTTATAGGATGCTACTGCCAAATTTGGTTTGGTTTGGTTTTGTTTCTGATGGCCATGGTATGGATGCTTTCAGACAAATGGCTCCTAGCTCCTCGTGCTACTAGTTCAAAGGCATTCTACAACTATTCCATCTTTCTCCTCTTTATTTAGGGTGAGGAGAGCTGGTTAAAGCAGTGGGAAAATAAATGAGGGCTAGAAATAGAAAAATACAACATCTTTTGGAACAGTAAATATGCCTCTGCCTCATTTGGAAGTATTCTACAGATGGTGCAAATGTAACTTTGCATTTAACATGCTGGGCATTTTTTAAACATAGGGCATACATTTCAGAAAGTGGATACAAATCAGAAGTGGTACATGCAGAAAGCAGCATGCTTGCTTGCACCCCTGAGACTCTGCTAACTGCTGGGCTGTTTAATTCATGAATTGTCATTATGTGTGAAGCAGGTCAGTATTTGGGGAAAGTAGTGCTGAGGAAAGGTGATCTGTAAGAGCTCCACTGGCTTACCAGGATGTTTCACAGTCTAATTTAAAGTGTGGGTTTGACCTTTAAAGTCTTAAATGGTTTCAGATAAAATTACTTGAAGCCTTGACCCATCCATAATAGTCTGCCTACCCTTCTGCAAGAGACCCAGGAGTGTGGTTTGGTGGTGTGCACATGAGAAAGGCCTTACTTCCACAGTGGGGCCATGCTTCTGGTATGGTTTGCTATCAGGGGTTCACCAGGCACCTGCTGGCTTTTAAGAAGGCCCTGAAAATGTACTACTTTATCTTGACCTTTCCATGCTTCTGTGATATCAGACTGGGCTGTAAGTTTTATTTTATCCTGATATTTGATGTCTTTTAAAATGTTTGCCACTGTCATTCTTTTTATTGTGTTTTTACTGTTTTATTGCTGCTTTACTTGTAGAAGCAAGGGTGATGGCAGGCCTTCTGTATGGCATCCTCATTGCCATTTGATTGGAGCTGGAGCACAGTCCTTGGGTCCAGTACAAAAACCTGCCTTTTAGTTTCTTTCTACTCCATATTTTTCTTTTCTTTTTGCCAAGAAGCTCATGATAGAGTTCATGGAGCTTTCCCCATTCTCTCCTCATGTGGGAAAATTCAGGCTGAGTGAATGAAGGTCTCAATTCAGAACTATTAATGCCAATAGTCTGGCTTAGCTTTGGAAGACTCTTTTTTTTTTAACCAGACCTAGGATCCAATTTTAGCTGAATCAGTGCAAGTTCTGTAAAAGGAGTTAGAAAAAATGTATACAGCCGATTGTGTGATTGTTGCTTGTGGTGAGTTTATCAACGGGATAATTGATTACATTTACAAGCCTTCACAGATACAAAGAATCAAAGCAAAATCAAGCCCAGTTGCAGCCACGTGAATATGCTTCTTTGCCATAATCAAAAGTCAATGTTCACCAAGCTTGTGGAGCTGGTTTCGATCCTACTAGAAAATGTAACTGCAGTTCTGTTGGTTTTCCTTTTGCTCATAAGCAATATACTATCAGGAAGTCGATACTACAGTTTAATAAACAAACAGAAGACTACAGGCAGTGTAAGTTTTTGCGTGCAAATAGAAAAGGAAATCTGGCACTAGCTATGCCCCATCCTGAGTATTGTGTTCCGTTCTGGGCACTACACTTCAAGGAGGATGTAGACAAGCTGGAGAGGATGCAAAGAAAAGTGACAAGGATGATCAGGGCACTGGAAACAAAGTCCTATGAGGAGAGATTGAAATTGCTGGTCATGTTTAGTCTAGAGAAGACTGAGGGGATATGTGGCGGCACTTTTCCTATACTTGAAAGGTTGTCACACATAGGAGGGCAAGGATTTCTTCTCAATCATGCCAGAGTACAGAACATGGAGCAACAGGCTCAAGCTATAGGAAGCCAGATTATTGCTGAACATGAGGAAGAACTTCTTGACTATCAGGGCAATATGGCAATGGAACCAATTACCTAGAAAGGTCTGGGGGTCTCCCAAATTTGAGGCATTCGGGAGGCAGTTGGACTGCCATCTGTCAGGGATGCTTTTACTGGAGTCTTACACTCAGCAGAAGTTGAACTCCATGGCCGTTTAGGTCCTTTCTGACTCTGTGATTATGTGAAATGATTCTTGTCTGCCACATAAAGTTGTTTTCAACAACTATGCCTGCTTGGAATTAAGTGCTGCTGATTTTAATTCCAGGGCTATAGGCACGTTAGCCTGTTAGAGTGAAACAAAGAAAGAGATCTATGGCACCTTAAAGGCCTACCTGATGGGAAAGAGGTCAGATGAATCGCCATGTCCAAAACCATGCTGGTTCACTGTCACCAGGATGGGTGGTGTTGCAGGCAGGTGTGGAGTGCGGATATGGCCGTTTTCTGTTTTTCCAGAGAGAGAGAAAAGTATTACATGAGGCTAGTGTAGTTTGTGGATGTAATATTGGGCCATGTTTGGGGGTGCAAGAAGGCTCTGGATCTGGTGAATCCAAGGCCACACCCAGAATGTTCCAGGCAGGCTTTTCCACCGGTCGGAACACTGACTGTGGGAAATCCATGCAAACAGGGTTTTCCTTGGTGCACCAGGCCACACCATCCTGCCAGTGACCCTCCTCAGCTGGCTTTCTGTGCAGGTTAGACTATTTCCCATCTCTTTTATTGCAAGGTATACTTTCTTTCACTGGAGTTTATGTTGTCTAATACATGGATTTTGGCTCTGGTCACATGACTTGCTGAAAGGCTTAAGAAAAGGGGTCATGTGTCCATCACTCACTCCTACCTTTTCATTAGTTTAATGAACAAAGCAGAACGTTTTTATATTACATATCTCATCTTGGGTTCTGTCTGGCTTCTTGGAAGCTCCTCATTCTGTTAGAGCTGACAAGGCTCCTTGATCCATGAGAATACTCTATTCCCAGTTCCTCTCATTTACAAATCTAGAGACAGATATAATAGATTTTTAAGTACCTTCTTCCACTATACCTTTTCAAAATTATTAATGTATTCATTGAGATTTCAAGTGATCAGCATAAAATGTGTAAAAAGAAATGATGAAACAGGAGCAAAGAATCACTTTACTAGGGGATAGTTCTGATAGCATATATGGTGCAATAGGTCTCAGGGGTCAAAGTCAATTCCCCAAACTTGTGGTAGCTTCCTGAAATTTGTGTTATGTGGCACAACTGTAATAAATCTCCCAAAAGAGCAGGTCCTAGTACTATATACGCATATTACCTGTTTAACCTTGCTACATGTTTTTCAGTTTTAGTTTTCCTTATGTATACATTGACTCACACATTCTTTAAAATGTTACATTTCTTATGTTTGTAAAAAGTATGCCCCTTTTTACCTTTCATTCTTGTGTAAGAGAAAGAAAAAAATGTCTTGCTATCAAATTTTCAAAACCAATAATATCTGAAACACACAACTGAATTTTAAAGAAATCTGAGTGAAGAACTGAGAATATGCAATAGGAAAATGTTAGGTGTGCCAGTTATCATGCAGTGAAGCAAGCTTCTTGTGGAAATCTTCTTGTGGAAAACATAGAATGGGGAATGAACTCTTACAAAGCTATGAACTGAGAGGGCAGGGTTGCTGAATATTAATTCAGAAAAACAGTCCACTTCAGTTATCAAACAGTTGTGAAACTGGGTTAAATAGACAATCCAAGGATGTGTTATGCGTAATGTGTTCTATCTTCTATCAGGACTAAATGATGTTTTTGATCCCTTCCAAGTCTATTTTGTTTATATATTTTTATATTGTTTTATCTCCCTGAAAATGGCCATAACCTAGTTCAAAGGATTTAAATTGTCTATCTATGTGGGAGCTTCTATGTGAATTATTCCTCTGTATCACTTTAGCAAGCCTTACACCATGAGTAACATTTTGAAGATTGTTTTCAGAGGGAGAGGGAAAGAGAACACATTATGGCTTCCTGAGCTGAGCTGGATCTGCAGGAGGTTCTCTAATGCCTGAACTTGTTTTGCAAGCAGCAGTGGCATAGATTGCAGCTTTCCCATTTTCTGCAGGAGCGCTACACTGCGGCTCTTTTCTTCTTTAGCTGTTCTAGCTTTGCAGTCACAGAGGTCAGCAGATGCAGCTATGGACACACCAGGGGCCTGACCTGTTAAGAAATATGAACTTAGTAGAAACTGTTAAAGGATAATGCAGCCTGTGTTCCCACTGGAAGATAGATTTCTGTTCCAAGTGAACATTCAATATATTACACATTTTCAGCAGTGTTTAAATATGATCAAAATGTTAAGACTTGACTGGTGACAATAACATGAAACTATGTGAAGAAGATTTGTTTTTATTTTTTTGAGAATGTGTAGTAATTTCATTCTGATAGACCAAAGAAAATGCATTCTGAAATGCAAGGGAGTTAGACTGAGCCTGCAAAATGGAGGAAGATGGGGAAATGGATGTGGAAGATAGGGCTTCTTCCAAAGACATTGTCTTAATGGTTTCAGAGAAGTGATGAACTCCCATCAGCATTGTTCCTGCCACTCTCAGTGCTGAAAAGCAGACTTGTAACTGTGATGTGGAGAGAAGTAGCACCATCAGTTTATTAGTTAGTAGCTTCTTTTGGTCCATCTTTGACAAATCTTGAAGTACAAAGAAGAGACACTTCTGGCAGGGCCGTCTTAACGCATGGGCCTGATGGGCACTTGCCCGTGGGCCCCATATTAATCTGTGTATGGTAACCCTTGGAAAATTGGAAAACTTCCAAAATTAACAGTAGTTATAGTTGTCGTAGGGGCCCCAGGACACTGCTTTGCCCGGGGCCCATAATGCTGTTAAGACGGCCCTGACTTCTGCGCTTGCTCCCATAGCACCCTCATCTGTAGCCAGAGCTATCATGACAACAAATAGTCTGAGCATCTTGCATGGGGAAAATCTGCCCACTTCAACACAACAGTCCTCTGCTCCTCCAGACATCTCCCAACATCAACTTGGTGCTTGTCAGCTGCTGCGGACCATAGCTCTGGAAATTCATCACTGGCCATTGGCTGTGCTAGTTAGAGCTAATGGAAATGGTACTCCAAAGTATCTGGAGGGCACCAGGTAGGGAAAGACTTCCCTAACTTATTCCTCTTTTGAAAGGTGATAGTGCTGCATAAGGGAGTCTATGAGAGCAAGCTTGGCAAAAGAGGATCAGGAGCCAGCCATGCACTTATAGAAGCACATATTTTCACTGGACTGGATCACTGCTTCACACACTCTGTGAATGGAGAATTCTGTATGAGAAGTGGGAAAGGTATGCGTAAAGTATGAGAGGAGTATGCATGAGTATATGCCCATGCTTCTTTAAAAGGGGGGTTAGTATATACTTCCTGTTTTACATTTTATTTCATGTTTAGAGAGACTCAAAGGTGCACAGATCCTCCTCTCCATGTGCAGGATTTTCAGTTCAGTGTGGGTGAGGAGGAGACAGAGACAGAGAGAAATGGCTCCATTCAAGCCTCCTGGCCCTAATATTCTGTACATAAACATCCCTAGGTGATGCATGTGCCAACCCCAAAGGAGATTTCACAACTTTCCTCCCTAGACAATTTCTTGTCTTCCGCCAGCAAGTTGGATGTTTAAATCTCTGAGGAGGCCATTTCAAGCTGTGGAAGCCAAGCTATTTCAGGTTTGCTTTCCCAACCTCCTTCCCTGGGGAGAAAATCCATGATAGCTCTACAGTTCTCTCTACTCTGTATCAATATTGCAGCAACTTGAGGCGATTCCCTGCTTAACATATATGGCAAGCACCTTTCGTTATTGTATTTTGTTTAATTTGCCATTAATTAATAGAAAGCTGTGCAAAATCAATAAACAAAAGTGAAAATAGAACTGTACCACCCCCAAGAACTAAGAAAGGAAGTAAGGAACAAAATACACCACTGCTATGATACATGTAACAGTTAAGGCACAAGGAAATGCCTAGAGAAGAAGGTGGTCCTAAGGGAAGAGAGAGGTGACTTGATGACAAGGTGTTGTGGGAGGAAAAGCAAACAAATAGCAGGTTATCTTGTTGGAATGTTGACGAGGTATGGAGGGAAATATGGGGAGAGAGAAGGTGTGATATAGGGGCAAACATGCAGAACAGTTGATGAGCAGAATGCAGAAGAGAGGGTTACTTAAGGGGTAGGGTCAGGGTTAGGGATTATGCAAAAACATAAGGAGGGGGGTGTTCCTATTAAATCAGGACCTATAGACCAGTCAATTCAACTTCAATCCCTGGGGAAATATTGGAGGAAATCATTAAAAAAAACCAGTCTGTACTCACCTTGAAGAAAATACAGTGATGGACAGAAGTGAACATGGATTTCTTAAGAATAAGTCATGCCAAATTAACCTAATATCATTTTTTTTTACTGGGTAACCTCCCAAATGGACAGCAGAATGCAGTGGACACAATTTATCTAGACTCTGGCAAAGCATTTGACAAAGTGCTCCATACCATCCTGATAAACAAATGAGCAAACAGTGGGCTCAACAGAACTTCTATTAGGTGGATCCACAACTGGCTACAACATTGGTTAGAGAAAGTGCTCATCAGAGGCATATTCTCAAGCTGGGGAGAATTAATGCATGGGGTGCCATGGGGCTTAGTCTTGGGACCAGTGCTCTTCAACATCTTTATTAATGATCTAGATGAGGAAGTACCAGGAAGGATAATTACATATGTGGACAGTACAAAAATGGGTGAATAGAAAACACTCTGGAAGACAAAAAGTAAATCCAGGGTGACCTAGATAAGATAGAACACTGGGTGGAAAGAAACAGAATGAAATTCAACAGGGGCAAATGCCAAGTTCTCTACCTAGGGGGAAAAACAAATGTATCAATACAATCAATACAGTATGGGAAATACTCAGTTCAACAGCACTGAAAAGGACCTTGGAGTTGTTGTGGACAACAAATTAAATATGAACCAACAATATGATGCAGCCACAAAAAAGGCAAACACTATATTGGACAGCATAAATAGAGGTATTGCCTCCAGAAAAAGAAGTACTCGTTCCCCTTTACTCTGCACTAGTCAGACTTCACCTGGAATATTGTGTGAAGTTGTGGCACCCAGGTTTTGAAAAGACGCTGAAAATCTAGAGAGAGTTCAGAGGAGGGCAACAATAATGATCCAAAGCCTGGAAACCAAGTCTTATGATGAGAGGCAGAAACTGAGCCTGTTCAATCTCAAGAAATGAAGGCTATGAGGAGACATGATAGCACTCTACAAGTACTTTAAAGGCTGTCACAAAGAAGGGAAAGACCTCTTCTCACTCATTCTAGAGTGTAGAACAAAAAACAATGGACTTAAACTACAGTACATGAGGAAAAACTTCCTGTCCAAGCAATACAACAGTGGAACATTTTGCCAAGACCTCACTAGAGACATTCAAGAAGAAACAGAACCGTTATCTGAGTGGAACGGTGTAAACTGGTGACCTGCAACAGCAGGAGGTTGGACCCAATGTCCTTCTTGGCCCCTTCTAGCCTTCGTATTCTATGAAGCTGTGACTCTATGAAATCACTAATGAACAAAGATAATTGTGAGTATGTGTATTAACCTAGTTGATGGGGTAGGTCATTAATTCCTCTGCTGGATTTCCAGAAATCTGAACGAACAATTAATGAGCAGAAACTACATGTCACATTACATTCTGCTTTGACTGTTGTATCAGTGGCAATTTGTAGGAAGGTCTAGATTTTATCCTAGCTGGATTACATGGGCATTATTTGATTGTACCCATTGGTGCAAATGATTCTGTTCTTCCATCCTTCCTTCCTTCCTTGTGTGGATAAAGATACAAGCTAATTAAAGTAACAGTCACATTCTGCACATAACTTGTTTGGACATAGACATACTTTGCTCATAGACTACATGTGATAAGTTTGATGCCATACATATCAGTTGGTAAAGACTTATTAGATTTTGTGCAGAAAACTGTGAAAACAATTCACCTGAAAAAATATTCTGGTTTCAGATGGGTGGTCTTGCTCACAAAACATTACTGTGGCCAACACCTTTCTAGACTAGCTCACCCTGTTGTTCAGGGCTTGAGCCCCAACTAACTTGATTGATGGGCGACATTAAGTTGGGGAAGGCTGCTTTAGACTTTGTGGTAGGCAGCCATATCCCTAATGTACTAGAAAAATACTATAGGTTCTGTGCTTTCTGTCAGTTGACAGAACAACCAAGCCAGCATTTGGAGTAGATCCTACAGTCTTTCAGAAGTACTAACAAAGAGTGGATAACTATAGCAAATACAGTGACTGTCTTCATATACATAGATCTAACCCAGAATATCTATCCAAATAAATCATGTTTATATAGAGATCTACAGGGAGATAAAGTAGATAAATAGAGGAGGCACCAGCTTGAAAAAGCTTTTAGGGATATTTACCTGGCATTGCCTCATGTATTCCCTAAAGTCTTTAAAAAACTCCCCTCTGAAACTGAATCAATGAAGAACATACTGAAATAATCTATGGCAGTTTGGCCCTTCAGCTAATAAGCTAAAAGACATATCACTTGTGTCAGATTTCCACTGGAGAAAATTATAGTATCTGAGTAGGAAACTATAAAGAGAATCGAAAAGACTAATAGAGTATCCAGCATGGTTTTTGTAGTGATGATCTTTGCTCTATTTATCTTCACATATTATAAGAACACCTGAAATCTTTCTAGAATTATGGGACTGAGTTTTTCATTTCTTTTCTTGAAAATATCTCTGAATTAATGTAGCAGCACTCATGTATCTATCTGGCTATACCTTAGTCAATTTGATACAGTACATTAAAAATAAGAGTGAGGCTACTACAAAATAGCCTGGTTTTTAACTTCTGTTAAAGAGAAGAACAAATTAGCAGATCAAGGTTGCAATCCTAAAGACATCTATAGAGACTTACTTCCAAGTGAAACATGCTTAAAATTCTAATTCGTATTTGCAGAGGGTCTAATTTACATATTCATTTCAGTACATTGAAGGAAATTTCAGTGTACAGACAATGAAAAAGTCTCCAATAATGAAATAAGTTTGGAACAATATCTAGGAAAAGGACCACAGGAGACTTTGGTCCAGGCAAGTCAATAAAAAGTCTGTATTTTTGTAACGTGCTAGAAATTGCAGGGTTGCTCCCAGTACATCCTACCCCACACACCATGAGCTAAACATGAATGCCAGTTGATAATTCTAAGCGTTGCATTTGCATTGTACATGTTCTATGCTCAATTGGGCAAAATCACATCTATTTCAATACATCAAAGGGAAATTTGTATCTTTATAGTACATTGCTTGTTTTATAATAGCATAATTACTTTTATCTCTGTTTCGTTATTTGCACTGTCTCAAGGATGGAAGGCATCAAAACCTATTTCAGTGCTCTCTGTGCTAATTTTAGGAGGGAGGTGAACTTCAGAGAGATATGCAAGTCCCAGTGCAGGAACAGCTTGTAAATATGGTTGAGGGACCATCCAAAATTCCCTTCAGACATGACAGAGTGTACTTTCTGTTCCTCTCCTCACCTACTGACACTGTCACATCCAAAATAGTTCTCACTTGTGAAAGCAAGACTAAAGTTCAAAGCCTGTACATGTAACTTTTTAAATCTGAAATTTAAGGTAGCATTGGTTAGTTTTATATAGTGTTCTCTTCCTCAGTACGATAATATGCAATTTCAGTTTGCTTGGCTATGTAATAATAGCATAATATTTGTATTGTCACTCCTATTTTTAAATAGGGTATCTAAAAGACAGATGATTTTGGTGCCAGAACAGGGTTCTGGAGGGGGTCCCTGTGGGACCTAGAAAATCCCACTTTAAAAGATCCTTCTCACACCCTCCTCCCAAACACGGTGGGGACAGCATATGTACCCTGCTTCCTGATACAAGAGAGCAGTGGGCAAGCCTTCACTTGCCAAAACTTTAAAGAAAAGCATGATATGTATGTATTCAAAAATATTAACCTGCACATCATATATCTCTTGCCCCAGGCAGTGTATAAGGGGCAGACAGGGTACTTGGTTACTGGATTATTATAAATTAGAAGACCATTATTAGGATTTTGAACTGTTAGGACCTCCTGAAATTGTCATTTTCTTTCTTCCTTAGCAGGGAGACTAGCAGAATGTTACTTAGAATTGTGCAAGGTTCTTGCTGTGATGCCACATCTCGTTATAAGCACACATTTCCAGTGAATTCAGGCTACTATTGCAAGGTCCTTCTCAGCATGATTGCTCAGCTTCTTCCTCCTGTGTAGCTTTTGTTGCAAAAGGAGCATTGCATTTTCTCTTTCAGAATCCCCTGCTATCTACTTGAAAGCTCTATGTCTTTAGTTAATAATTCCTCTGTAACCCTTTGAATGTTTAGGATGAACTGTGAATGGCACTGCAGTCCTCATTATCTCATCCTTTATCATTAGTAGAGGCAGCGCAGGTCTAATACTAGACAATTGCTAGACCTTGAAGTGTCTGATCCTGCCTAATCTTGGAAGCTGAGCAGGATCAGGCCTCACTAGCATCTGAGTGAGAGATTTGAGTCTTGTACTGAGCAAGGGCTTGGGCCCAATGACGTTCTATGGCCCTTCAACTGTAAGGTTCGAGATTCAGTGATTCAATCACCAGCCCCTCCCTGATCTACTTTACATTAAGCAGCCTGACTTCACTTTGCCTGCCAGTGGGTCTGCTCAAGCAGTTTTCAAGGGAGAGTTTACATCTGTATTCATGTGCCAAGATTGGCAGAGGTTCTGATTTGCAATCAAAACTCAACAATTCATACTGGAGTTCAAAAAAATTAGTCATATCAAGGTGGAGAATAGACCTTGAAAACACACACACACACACACACTCTGTAAAACTCAAAGTTGAATTTATAATGAATGAAAGAAAAAAATGGTACATCCTGTCCTACTTCCAGTTTTTGCATTTTGTGAACCATGCTTGCAAATTACATAAAGCACTCTGTTAGCTCTGCAGTTGAAAGGAGTATGTTACATCCCCAGGCATCAAAAGAACAGACAGAAGAAAAGGGTGGGGAGAGAGGAGATAAACGTTTAAATTCTTTTAATTTCTACACATACGCTTTTGAAAAATAAATGTAAGGCCAAAAACTGCTGCCATTGGCAAGCAGCTGTACTGAAATGTATCTGGTCCCATTATGTTGGTTTCAGTCCTTGAATATTCCCAGTTGGCTTCTATGATATGAGAGAGAGAGAGATTTAACTGGCTTAGATGGGAGTAGCTATGCTTGGAATTCCTTTTATTTAAGAACCCTTACTGTTTTACTTAGTCAAAGCACCTTCTGCTGTCCTGGGAGGGGCACATTCTCACCAGGAATGTAATTATTTAGTAATTCCTAGCCAAAGAGGATTAATGGGTTGAGGCAATCCCGGTAGGCAGTGCAGTGTTGCCCAGTTTCTGGGACTGTATCATTTTATTTTTTTTTAGAAGAAGGAGACTCAAGAAGGGAAGGAGGAGACCAGAGAAATTTGCAGACATATTTGTTGCAGTAGTTACCATGATCATAAGTTCCCTTCCAAACAGGGAAGGTTACTACCACTACCAGTGAGAAGACTTTGTGCAGCTATTCTGCCTTTTCCTCCTTAACTTTTGGGCAGGGGAGGCAAAGCATCAGTGGGAAACAACATCAGCTGGACCCTTGTGAAATTCTGTGAATGAGGCAGGGCAATTGCTTGATACAGACCTCATCTGGAAGCTCCCCTTGTGATTGGTTGCCTGACCAGAAGACCTAAACTGTTGCTGAGATATCAAAGGCAGTGTCTGGAGTATCTTAGGCGAAATGTGATGTAATGGGGCAGTTCTCAATTTGTCTGGCCACTTTACATGTAAAATAGGTTAAAAAGCAGGAGATAGAAACTTTTGCTTTCTTATGAACAGGTTAGATGTTGAAATTATATGCTATATTTCTGTAATATCCCTTGGTACTTTTTCCTTTCCTATTGATTGATTGAATGCTACTCCAGCGGCTCACAAGAAACAGGAAAAACAACATAATTATAACAAAATAAAACAATACCTTCTAAAACCACATAAAATGCAACTAATACAACTTGTGAAACCAATTTTCTTTCTTTTATTTGTAACATTTCTTTTATTTATGAAAATAAAAACATATAATTGAAACAAAATAGGTGAAAATTTTGTTGTTTAATGAGAAGGAGAGCACAGGGGAGGTGACCACATCCCAAGCATCAGGAGAAGGGGAATGCAGCATTTATACTGGTCTAGAGCTCAAGTCTTCAAACTTGATATACTCAAGGAACCCTTCTCAGTGTGGAAAATCAGTGCGGAATCCATTCATAAATACATTTCACGTAATGCATTGTATTTGAACAAAACATTAATGTTGCAAGAACACTTTTCATACAATCTAAACAGAAACTACCCATAAATGCATTAATAAACCCATTTATTACTTAGTAACTAAATAATACTAAATTTACTACATTTTAATACAATATCACTAATACATTATATGAAAAATCATACTTCATTTTAATAACTTGGATATGCTTGTTTTTTGCTCCAAAGAAAATTATTTTTTCTCATTCTTTTAAATGAAACAAAGGAATGAAGAGCTTACAATTTCAGTGTAATAATAAGAGCAAACTGTCATGTTATACTCCTGGATGCGTTCCATGGAGAACCCAGCATTCCATGGAGCACAGTTTGAATGCCACAGCTCTAGTGCTCCAAGGGCCCACAGTCTGGACTGCTGGCCCCCAAACATGAGGGAAATGGTTACCTGATTATTTGAAGGAGCTTCTCCTTCCCTATGTGGCTGCCTGCCCCTTAAGATCTGGGACAGAGGCCCTTCTCTGGGAGCCTTCCTTGAAGGCGATCAGTTGGGCGAGTACCCGGAGAAGGGCCTTGTCTGCAGTGGTGCCCCAATTGGAATATACTCTCCAGAGAGTTTCGCCTGGTGTCGTCACTTGATTCTTTTCGGCGCCAGGCTAAAACCTTTTTATTTCCGCAGTATTTTAAGATTTGATTTTAATATGAGTTCTGTTGTTGATTGGTTAAGATTTTGTCTAATGCTTTATTCTATTTTTGTTTTATTCTGTTTTTACTTATTGTTAAACTGTCCCGAGACCATGGTAAGGGATGGTCTAAAAAAAGTTATAAATAAATAAATAAATAAAATGCTAAGTATCTTTATGTAGTCTTCCTTCCCTGTATCTCTTTTGGGTATCTAGATATTGTGAGCCTTAATCAGAACACTAAGATACATTGTTAGAGTGAAGTCCTGGTCCAGGCCCTCCTTTAAACCAAAAGAAGAGTATGCTTGCTTGTGGGCACATGCTCACATATCTACTAATATCTGTTTGAGTGTGATTGGGCAGTAAACTACAGAAATTTCATGGGAATCCACCTTGCTTTACAAGTTGTCCAAAGAGTAACTACCTATGTTCCTTCCTTTCTGCTGGCATTTTCTATGTTAGGTATAACGGGCCAGCAGGGTGTATTAGCAGAAGAGTGGAACAAATACCGCAAGAGTCAGGGACATAAGAGGTTTTTTCTGTTTTGTAAATCTTAGAGACCGTGGGAAACATGGCAGCTGATAGGATTTATAGGCCATAGAACACATGTAAATAAATGAATTAGGCTTCTGGTGTCTGGCATAGAAAAGCTAGATCCCATGGACAGATAAAATGCTTAAAGAGCATGGCATATAGTCATATCTGGTTATAAATGCAGAAAAGGCAGCCAAGCTTAAACAAATGCACCTAAAGAAGCTAAAGTAAATGTATCAATCTTCCAAATTTTCAAAACAGACAAGGCTTTTGTGTGTGGGGAATTTGTGTTATAAGTCTGTACTGGGCCTAGAGAAATTATGCTTGCACATTTAAAGGAGCAAAACTCAACTCTTTACCTACGGCACATGTGTTGTACTGCTTCAACAATTTCTTCTCAGCGTGGTTCAGACAGAGCAAGCCAAAGACTTCATATACAAATAAAGCAGACATGTGGATGGAAAAATATGGCTACCTCATCATATCTAGCTTGGCCCTTAAGTACTTCTCTCACTTTCATGTCATATTCATGGCACTGTGTACTTGCTGTGAATTCCACATTTCCACCTATTCAAGAATAAATATTATTTTGTTATTGTCTGCAAATTCTCTCAAATAAAACTGAGTCAAAACAATACCTTGGACTATCTAGGAATCCTTCATTCATGAGTCATGATAATAAACAGGTCAGAGATGAACAGGTTCAAGAATAAAGATTATGTATATAAGCTGTTACATTCAGTTACTTGCCAAATTCATTCCTGTACCTCTGACATAGCCTGGCAAATGGAAATGGAGCCTTCTGCTATTGTCATGTGTCATTGAGTCATGTCTGACATATGGTGACCCTATGGATGAACATCCTCCAAAATGTCCTGTTGTTCACAACCCTGATCAGTTCTTGTAAACTCAAGGCTGTGACTTCCTTTACAAGGGGGTATGGAAACAGGCCCTCATATTTGGTTGTTCCTCTTCTTCTGCCTTTGATGTTTCCCAGTATGATTGGAGTGAGTCTCATCTTCTCATCATGTGGATGGAGTATTAAAAAGTACCAGTCAGAGGAAATAAGTTAGCATGACTAGGATCTCACATTGCCTGAATGTTCCACCAAGAAGGAATTTCAAGAGTCACTCCATGTTGTTCTGCACAACGCACATTAAAAACAGCAGTGTGACCTTTGAAAGAGACCAAGGGAGTTGCCAGGTAGAACTTCACTGTCTTTTGCATTCTGAAAAAAAAAATGAATTCTGTGGTTGGTTTGTTTTTATAATGTAAACAGCAGGCAAGGGGGATATGTTCATTTCTCATGCTGAAGCCATTAGATTCCAAATCCTATGGTTGTTTTCTGGTTAAATAGACATGCCTTGTGTCTTTTCAATAACCTTGAAATAATAAAATGATTATTATTTTTAATTATTATTTTTAATGATTAATAATCATTAATCAGAAAGTTTCAACTGACTTCCATTTGTGGCCAAAGAATAAACAACAAACACAGCAGAGCTGAAATATTTTGCTAGCCACATGCACAGCTCACATGCCCCAATAGCTCCAGGCCCCACAGCTCCAGGCCCCAATAGCTCCAGGCCCCACAGCTCCAGGCCCCAATAAAGGAAGGTGTCCCTTAAAGGTACAGCAACACAGTTCTACAGACCTGTTCATTACATGATACTCATATTTACAAGATCTGATGGTACTGTCTCTTTTGAGATATCTGGTGGGTGATCCCAGAATATCTTGCTGTACAGGGAAGGACATTATGAAATAATTCTTTGTATTTCCACTTCCTCACTTCCTGATAATGGAGAGAAAACTGTGAGTACTTTTCTCATAATGTCAAAAAACAGCTTCTACATTTTTGCCTGTAATGCTGGACCCTTACTAGCTTTCTTTGTGTACAGTAATTTACATAAGCCTATGTGGGCTTTATTTTATTGTTTTCATCCCAGTATTTTAATTCATCAGGATCATTTATAATGTCTACATCTATCTTTAGAGAGTTTGCAACTTTTCCTGGTTTTATAATCATCTAAATTTTGGTCATATTTATTAAATGCTGGTGAAAGTAAGCAAACTGCTACTAATAAGCTGACTTCTGATGATATTGTTTTACCAGGAAGTGTAGGTGTAGGAAGCTTTAGCTTTTAAGTGATAGAAAATTCTGAAATAAGGCCAGTGAAAATTAGTGCATGTTTTCAGTGCTTTATGAAAAATGCATAATTTTATTACCAAACAGATGTCTCTTGTGGAAAATTTTAAAGTATCTGTTCATACTGTAGTGATGCAGAACTGGGTAATTTTACCCACTTGGTGTTTCAAGGGTCAAATGCAGAATGTTGCTAAATCTGTAAATAAATGGGTAACATGGATTGTTGCTCTGAAGGGATTATGGTGTTAAGGGACACATAAATGAAGCCTGACTATAGTATTTGATCTTTGCTGTATATTATACCTTATGTGTTAAATCAGCTACAGTTCTTTGAAAGTCCCAAGCCTGATTTGCATGAACTTGCTAACTGGGTTAATTGGTATTTAGTGGTATGGATTTAATATGGGTTAGTTAACATTATTAAGTCCTGGTACGGACATGGTTCCTGGAAAGCCACTCTTAACTATTAACTGTATGTGCTGTACAAAGCATATTAACAAGGAGGAGTTGATTAAGTTTAGATTCACCTTTTTTTGGGTAGGGCTTCTGTGCCTTAAGTAACCATGAAACAATGTAAAGATTCCCCCTTCACTATTCAGCTAACTTTACCACCATGTAACTGTAAGAGGATGAGTCCTACCAGAAGAAGATAGCAGTCCAAATTAAACCAGAGCAGTCTAACACAACAATTGGGAAATTTGTATCCCCCAAATACTTTGGCCTACAGCTCCCATCATTACTCACTATTGGCTCTGCTGGGTACAGCTAATGAGAATTGCTGGCCAAAACACCTGGAGGTCCACAAGTTGCCCAGCTTGGTCAAACAAGCAAATCACACAAAAAAGTATGATGGGACATAATTGAGTTAGACTTAGGAATAGATCCATATAGGCTGTATTTAATTATTTTGTTATATGGCATATAATTTTTTTCACACAATTACACAGATGAAATCCAAAAATACAAATAAGTATCTTAAAACAACCCAGTAAAATAATAAAGCAACCATGTTAAAAGAAACAAAGGCTAAACTCACAGCCATGAAGTAGTAACAATATGAATGGTAAATGATACAGAAATTTTCAAAATAATAATTAACAAAATTAAAACCACCTAAAGCACCTTAAGAAAAAAAAGCATACACATGTGTGACAACATAAATGCACAATTTAAAACCCTGTGAGAATACAAATATCTTAATGTCCAAAAGGATGTTAAACTAGGTAACAGGTAAACCTCTCTATGGAGGGTATTCCATAACTGGAATATGAGAAACATGTGAAAAGCTGAAAAGCATATCTTATCATACAAGGGTACTCAGAGCAGAATTCATTTGACAATATCAGGACATTAAGTAGGGGTATGTGGGAAGAAGTGACCTTAGTCTGTAAGGACTTTATAAGTTAGACCCTGAATTTTGAATTGGCCCCAGAAATGAACTCAGAGCCAGGGGAGTTGGTATAATAATGGTTAATGCAGCCATATTATGTCCATAAGGACCAGTTGCAATCAATAGCCTGGCTACCATGGTGGCTGAAGTTTCTGGGCCATCTTCTAAGGCATCCCTGTGTACAATGCAGTGTGATATAAATAAAAGGAGAATGGATCATCGAATCCAGGCTATTTCTATTGCATTAGTGTCATAGTTGGTGGACCAGACAGAAGGAGCTTCAAGCCACAGAAAGAAAGTATGTATGTATGTATTTATAATGCTTTTATACAGTTTAATATATTAGTGTAACTAATAAAGAAAGTATTCCACAAATATTCCCAAACAAAAAACTGATCCTTTGGGAGGAATGACCACTTCCTTTTTTCTCACAGGTATGCTTTACTAAGGAAGAGACTGCATTGATCTGTTCTCATAATCGAGTACAGCAAACATACCTAGATAACAAGCAACTCAAAATGACAAATATATGCTCAGTCAAACCTGGAGCATCTTTTTGAACCACTGTCATTTTGCAGAAGTGGGAAATACCATGGAATAAGGAAAAAATGAAGAAGTTGCTATCAGCTGTCTTTTAAGATTCCATCCCTCACACCTAGAATAGGCTAAACAAAGAATCTGGGTCATAAGTATAATTAATTTATCAAGGCTTTTGCCTGTTTGCATAGTGTTTGCCTGATGTGGAAAAGTTAATGTTCCATTTCGTAGGCCTTCCTCTGGTGGTTCAACTCAGCCTGAGAAATATGCATGCTATAATGTTTTTACTGTTCAAAAATAACCATTTTGTTTTTCACTTACCCACCTTATTTGTTCCTGAAATTATAACACTTTGTTTCTTAAATAACACATCCATAATTTATTTTTAATTTGCCTTGGTACCAAGCTGAGAGTGCAAGGAAATTAGCAGCACTTGAAAAATAGTCAGATATTCCGTTGTCTGTGCTCAGTGCAGTTGGATACCTGGCTTTTGTTTCAAAGGCTGCTCCAGGGACAACCAGGTGGCAGGGAGTTGTAGATAATTGGCAGCATAAGCCCAAGCCAAGACCAGAAACTCTTTAATAACACATGCTCACTGAATGTAGCCTTTGGCTTCATGATCCTCAAATCCTGTTATGAGTCTTTAGTGATTGCTACATTGGTGTCTGTGAATCTTAGGCTGCATTTTACTCACCAACTACTTTTGTTTCATGACTATTGCAAGGGGTTGTCTAATTCTGCTAATTGCTGGTGGTGCAACTGGGTTATTGTTTCATTTAAATGTATGTTTTGCTAATGTACAGTAGTTATTTTTTGGGAGGAGGAGGATATTGCACAAATTTTGTACTGGAACAGTCTGCAATATTCACTGATGTACATACACTTCAAAACTATTTACTTGCTTCATGGCAGTTAACAGATGGAAGGGGAAATGGATTAATTGCATTCTGGTGACAACTAGAAGACTGATATTACAACATTGGGAGGATAATGGACTGGAGCCAAGGTCAATAAACTGAGGTTCAATCCTGACTAGATGGAGGTGCTGCTAGTAGGACGGGTCATCTGACAGGTTTGAGGGGCATTGCCTTGTCCTTGATGGGGTTGCACTCCCCCTAAGGGATGGGGTCTACAGTCTGGGGGTGCACCTGGACCGTGGTTTATCCCTGGAATTCAGGTGAGCTCAGTGTCCAGGGGTGCTTTCCTCCGGCTATGGAGGATATACCAGCTTTGTCCCTACCTGGATGAACAGAGCCTGAAAACAGTCACCCATGCACCGGTAACATCCAAAATAGATTACTGCAATGCACTCTACATGGGGCTGCCCTGAAAGACGGTCCAGCAATTGCAATTGGTACAGAATAGGGCCGTTCAGTTGGTGATGGGAGCCCCTAGAATGGTCCACATGGCAGCTATACTGGTTACCAATTATGGCCTGGACCCAATTCAAGATGCTTGTGTGGACACATGAAGTCCTAAATGGTTTAGGCCCTGGTTATCTTAGGGAGCGCCTGCACCCGTATGTGCCTACCCAGCCTTTGAGATCTATGCAGGGGGCCCTCCTGTGTGAGCCATCCCTTAAGGAGGTGAGGGGGATGGCTGCTAGGAGGAGAGCCTTTTCTGCAGCTCCTCCCATTTTAAGATGCTGTGTTTTAGTTTACATTTTGTATTGTTAAACTGTCCTGAGACTTCAGTAATGGGACGGTCTAGAAAAGTTTTAAATAAAATAAATAATATTTGGAATGCTCTCCCCAAGGAGATTCTCCTGGCGCCTTCCTTAATTTCTTTCTGTGCCAGGCAAAAACCTTCCTTTAATTTTTTTTTTTGTTTTAATATCTAATGTCATAGGACCTTTGTTTTGTATTTTGTCGTTATTTTTAATGTATTTTTATCTCATGGTTGTAAGCTACCCAGAAGTGGTGTGGCACAAATGGGCAGCATACAAATGTTTTAAATAAATAAATAATAAACACTTACCTCCTGTAAGGCAAAGGATTGAAGCCCTTAACAATTTTAATATTTAAACAGATATTATATAGACAGATACTTCAAATAGATACTTATTTGAATATTTATTCAGTCCACTTTTGTTGAAGCCTATGTACAGTTGCTAAAAAAACTGTACATGTACATGTATCAAAAAAGAAAAAAATATTAAAAATTCAGGAGCCCATGGGCTCCAAATTCAGGACCTGTGATGGATGCCAATGGAGATGTCTGTGGATGCTGTACTAGGATTCCTTTCTTTATGGCTAAGGTATAGGTTGCAGGTACCTATATGGCTCTGTAGCTATCAGGAAAAGGGTTTGTGCCATGATGATGCTCAGACTTCACAATTTTATTCCCCAAAAGACTCGCTTGGTACCTACTTTGATATTATTCCAATGCCAGGTGATGACCTTTTTACCTGGCTTTTCAGTTATCTTAGCCTGTATTTATATTCTTACCACTTTTGTTCTTCTGTGTTCAGTTTTTTAAGTTAGTGCTTTCTTGTAAGAAATAAAACACAAAGAAAAAAATGGAAGAGATATAACAATGCCATAATTTCATAACCTGGCAAATCCCCTGAAAAAGTAGAGACTTTTCTATATTTCTGTTAATCAGTACATTGTCAAAGCGCATAAAATAATAACAATTTATTATTATTTATTATAATGTTATTAATAATATTTTATTAATAATGTAGTAGTAGTAGTTTTCTAGGCCAATAAGTTTTCCTATCACTTCAGGTCAAATATAAATTATTGCATGTGAATTACATTGAGATACAATATTCCATTGTTCCATATTAATTGAACTGCATATAATAACATTTCTAGTTATCATTAAATTCTACAGTTGATCTTCTGCTTACAGTTTGTGTTCATTTTGTTGATACGTATTGTTTCAATGTATTTTAATTTTTAATATAATTTGTTCCAATTAGTTTAGTGTAGGTGGTAGCAAATAACTGATAATAGCAATTTTTACACCTCTTAACTTTTGCAAGTCAGAACATATTTTTGCCCAAGCAGCTAAATGTACACCCTTACAATGCCATTAAACTTTTGACATCATTTAAAAAGCAAAGAAGAGAAATTAAAGGTATGTTTTGGATAGGCACAGATATGGCTGCAAACACAGGATGCTAGCGTATGTGTATATCTGCTCTCTGCCACTGCTGCTGCTTTCCGTCGGCCTTGCCAAGCGGTGGGAGCATTCGACCGGGGCTGTCAGCAGTGTGTGGACACCCTCACCATCTTGCACAGTGGCTCTGAAGAGGCAGAAAGGAGGTGATCCTGGAGGGCAGGGCCAACCTTGGTGGGGACCTGGTTCTGTCACCCAGCCTTGGGGGTGGCACCCCAGGCAGCCACCAAAGGGTGATGCCGAAGGGCACCCATGTGGTGGTTGCTTGGTGGAATTTGGAGTTGTTTGTGTGGGGGGAGGTTCTTCTTTCTTTCCCTTCCCCCGCTTCACTCCTCCTCGTTTGGATATTTGAGAGGATAAGAGAGGGTAGTGGTAGCAATTTTAGGATGTGTTGAAGGTAAGTTGGATGTGGCATAAGTTTAGGTGAGCTTACAAGAAAGATATTGAGGTAGAGAGAAAATTAGATGTTACACAGTAGGTGAAAGAAATAGCAGGCTTAGAGATGGAAGATAGAGGATTAAGTTGGATACAGAAACTGAGGGGAAGGTTGGTATGGAATAGAGGGAAGAGGTCCTCCCACACACAGTGTTAAATATAGTTATTTGTTTATTTATTTTGATATGGTTTTGGGAGACTCTGGGGAGCACCATGGCACCCCTATTAGTCTGGTTGAGGGGAGGGGGAACATTGACATTGGGGGTCTAGCTATCCAACAAAGGAGAAGGGGGATCAGGTATCTCACAGCTATCCCCTCGTCTGGCTCCTTCCCCAGCCCGATGATGCCAGGTAACTGTATCAGCCTATGTTCTGGCCTGGTAGTACTGCCTTTAAATGCCAGGTCAATCCAAAGCAAAATACTTCTAATTTACTTGATTAGAGATGAGGGGGTTGGCCTGGCATGTATTACTGAGACCTAGGGGGGATCACAGCTATGTCTACCTGGGTACTCAGTACAGCAGCAACATCAGCCTGGGGGTAGGGGAGAGAGTGTGGTGGTTATCAATAGGAGTACTTTGCTTTTCACTAGGTTTCCTCTCCACCCAAAGACTAAATGGTTATAGAAATGTTTTAAATAAATAAATGTATCAATAGTAGCCCCATAAAAAACAGGCTCCCAGACCATGGGCTATATTGAGTAAGCTTGAGTTTAGGAGCAGGAATCTATTATTGTTGGTGAGAGTGGGACAAATAAGAATGAATGGTCAGTAATAAATGCTGTAATTCTTGTGGTGAAAAGGTCAGGAATAAGACATTTTCCTTTAAAGAGATTAGGGAAATAACCCTACAAGAAGGCTAGCGTCCCAGGACACCTGGAAATTGCCCCATCAATAGCAGCAAACAAACACAGACAAAGAACTCAGAAAGTTACCCACAGAAAACAGACTTGGTACTAGAAAACAACAGATAAGGTCATCAAGAGCCACCAAGCACCCACCAGGCATAAGTCTGCTGAATAAACTCTCTAAGGCCCGTGTGAATGCAAAGTTAGGGCAGGTTCTTTCTGGACACACATGTTAAACCCCAGCGAACGATCCCAAGCCTTTTGAGGGCATCTGGTGGGCAAACATCTCCTTTTGAGGTACATTGCTTCCCAAGACTGCCTGAAATAATTGTGTTTGCAATTCAGTACAAATTTTAACAATTGCTTTAATCTGGCCATTTACTGAAACGAGGGAAGATTATATCCCACAGGCTCATCATTCCTGATTTCCCACTGAGAGATAAAATTGTGATTTTGTGAGTAGATATGTCAGGGTTTTTGTTTTTTTGGGGTTTTTTTTTTTGGAAATGATGGAATTCTGAAAAGAGCCAGTCATCTTACCTATAGAACCATGATGGCTCTATAATTGGTTTTTACTCACCATGCAGCCATTAAATGCACAGAATGTCTTCCAGAAATGAGTGGTGATCTGTGTCTTTGCTTTAGTCATATTCTTTTCTTTATAGTTTACCATGTAAATTACTGTCCCTTTTCCACAATACAGTACTCCAGGGAGAGGAGATGGTACATTTGTCAGGCGGGAGGATCTTCCTTTCTATGCAAAAAAGACAGAAGAACCCTTGCATAAACCTGTACCTTTACAACAGATATGCAGTCTTGAAGCAAGACATGTGCATTGCACACTCCAAATGAGAAGCAAAAGTGCATTTACTGCATTATAATTAAACCACTTGCTTAGACTCTGCATAACCTTCTGGATCTAAAAGTGTCAAAAGACATTGGGAATACTACCTATGAATAGAATGGCAGATGCTAAAAATGCACAGTAGTTTTTCTTTGAGCTTTTTTTTTTAAGAGATCCAGTTAATTCTCATTTTTACTTGCTAGGAACAAAGTTTTTGAATTCCTTAGGGAGCCATCTCAAGAAGTATATTTGCAGTATGATCTGCCCTTAGCATTTCTTTTCTCCATAAAAAGTTAGCATATATTTCCTATATGCTACATTTTCATTGGCTGTATAGTTTTGTTTTTACTATATAAAACCAAAATCAAAAGCATCATGTATAGCAATAGTACTCACAGGATAATTGCCAAGGAGCAGTTTAGATAAAGAGTATGGTTTTTAGGACACCAGCTGTATATTTTTAGAGGTAATGAAGAACCTGGTCTCAAATTTTAACATGCATTTATGAAAATATCCTGCCACCCTAGAAGTTCCTTTTCCAGTCCCCTTAACCATAATTCCCTTTTCTTTGTATCTTTCTGTGCCTATATTTGCAGTGTGCCCTGCATCTTATACCTGTGAAGTCAATACCCCCAGATATCCTAATCTGTTATCCTTTTCCCCACTCTTGAATGCACATATGCACACACTTTCACAAATCCTCTAGCTTCATTCAAATTGAATAAATAGCTTACATTTGCCTTCTGAAAACATGTAAGAACACAGAGTTGACCTGAAACATCTATAGGTTGAGAGAATGACAGATCAAGAGAAAGACTGTGTTTGCATGAAATGATAACACCGCTGTAGTTCATAAGCCAGTATGCCTTAATGTGTCCTCTGAACCTGATTGATATGCTAACCCACAATCAAGCCAACAATTAAGCGTCCCTTGGCCAGAGTGGCAAAGAAGCACTGCTGCTCAGGCCAAGAGGCTCCAGCAGTACAAGTTGGCTCTCCCCTTCAAGGTTCCCCGCCCCGTGCCTGCTGTTGTTGGGAGAGCGGGATTGCCATTAGGCTTCAGCAGGAGCATGGGGCAGGGAAGTGCATGGCAACAACAGCCCAAAATGTCAGCTTTTAGTGTCTGTCATCCTGCTCTCCTCAGTGCTTAGTCCATCCTCCCTGGGACACTGCAGGATGGGTGGAGGGGGATCATGCCAAAAATCATGAGATTTTTTTTAAGTTCATACAGGCATACGGTCAACTGCATACACATTAAATTCTACTCCTGCTTGTACTGGTGACAGTGGTAGTATTTTTAATATTTCTTTAGTGCCAGCATTACACTAGACCCCAGGGACTGGAGGGATGCAGTGCTGTATCCTTTGAAAAGAAGCTCAAGGCTCACTCTTGAGTGGAGCTTATAGTCCACCCATACTGAGCTATCTTATCCAGCTGCTGTGGAATTAGACACTAACATTATGCACTTCGATTCTTTTGGTCAACAGAATAAAAGCCATAACTCCGACCAAACAGCAATGTTGGGGACTCAAGTTGATCTACTTGCTCCCAAGTTTGACTTGAGTCATATGAGTGACTTAGTTCAGACTTAACTCTGGAGCAATGTGCGAGTTACTCGACTCAAGATTTTTATTGTTTTTACACCAAGTTGCTTTTTGGTATGAGGGAGATGGTAGAAGTGAGGGGGTTGCGATACAGGTAGTCCTCTTACAAATACATGGACTGCTGTAAACCCTATACAAATATCTCTAATGAAAAATCATGAATATCTCTAAGGAACTTCTTGATGGGCTTGGATACGTCATCAATGGCCACATAGTTCCTTAGAGATATTCATGGGTTTTGTACAGATAAAGATTTCCCAGAGATATTCACAGCTTCTTGTTCTGCAGTGTCAGCTTGTGTGTACCCAAGCCAGTGTGTTTCAGCATGAAACAGAACAGTTTCTGGAAAGGGCAGAACCAGAAGGGGCCAAGATGATTTCTCCCTACTCCTTTGTTGTTGTTTTAAATCTTGGGATCCCATTTTTATTTATAACTTCCCAATCCATGAGCTAACATTAAGCCTAGCGTTAACTAATGGTGATGGAGGTGGACCTTGTGCTGGAGAGTCAGTGTTTGCTTGTGCTGCTGGAGGGCAGAGAGGTTAGCACTGGAGACACTTTCTTGAAGTAGCCCTCAAGGGTTGTTGGTACAGCCATTTTCTTTTTCTCATCACAAATGGCCTTGTAAACAGCTTGGTCACAAGGGAAAATGCTAAAGGAGAACTAGATCAGATGCTACAGATGGGGAAATTACACTGGATTGACAGCAGAGAGAGAGAGAGAGAACCAGAACCTGCCTGAGTAGAATTCGGCAGGCTTGATCCTCTCCAAAGTGGCCAGCAGGCCTGCAAATAGAACTCCATTCTATAAACAGACAGACAGACATTTCCTCTGTTTTGTTCTTCATTTGTTTTTGTTTGGAGCAATTGGTATTTTATTATTATTATGGTTTATTGTGAACTAGCAGAGCAACTCAGAAATATATTCAGAAAATGAACAAACATTTAAAAATGCTCAGAATGCTTCATATTCATGATCTTGTTATAATCTATGAGTGAAGAGTCAGTGGGGTTCGCCACCTCCCACCAGGCTCACAAAGGCAGGCTCTCAACCCAGCCCAATTCACAGGGAAAGCTCACCTGGTGAGGGAGATACCCCAAATCAGTGCTGTCACATGCTCTGACTCAATTGCAGCTTTTTATCTCAGCCAAAATGAGCAACACCTGAAGTGGCCAAGGGAGGAAAGGAAAAGGGGTGAGATTAAAAGGAGCTCAGGAGAGATTTGGGGTGGGGGGGGGAGGCATGTAGTGGAGGCTACAATGACAGTGGGAGAAACCCATGATGTGAAAGGGAGCCACAAAGGAGAGACAGCAAGAGAGGGCATAACATGGGAAGGACTGAGACCAGGTACACACACGGAGTCAAGTTAGCAGTGGCTCAAGTCTGACTCCCTGAGAAGAGGAAAGCCTGTGCCTGTTCCTTTTGCTGGGAGACCCTGAAGAGCCCACTTGCTAGCACTCTTTCAGAGAGTCAGGAAGACATGGGGTTTGACTGAAGTCAGATAACAAGCCAACAACCCTGGGTTTTCTATGAGCTATATTCTCAGGAGCAACTAGAGACAGTGGCTATTGCACAGGGAGGAGAAGATCCCTGCCAGGAAGTATACAGCTGGTCGTATTATGGCTTTAGAATGGTGACTCCTCTTTCTGTTGGAGTTTAACTGGACTTTTGGTACATGTAACCAAAAAGCATTCAATAAAAGTCTTTTAAACACCTTTTAAGTGTGATCCCACTGAAGAAAGCACTGAAACAGGGAGGGTTTGATGCCAGACTCAGTAACACTATGGGGGGAATGATAGTGAGCTAACTTAACTCTATAAGACACTGATTTGAAAGAATGTTCTAAACTGTTTTAAGAACTATTTTTTCTATTTGTTTTTTACACTACTGTATACTTACACAAACACATGGATTCTCTTTCTCTCACTCTTCAGTACCTGTAGAGTACTGATTACTGTTACTGGCTTATTATCATTATTACAATGCTGTATTGTGTTTAAGATGTTTTAGAGTATATGGAAGTATTTCTTAAGTATGCATAGAAAAGTAAAATATATACATATACTATGACAAACACTTGGCTTACTCATGTGATTTGACTTTGACTTAAGGAATTTCTCAGGAGTGGAACTCATCCCTAACCCAGGGACTCCCTGTACAGGGGGAAGACTTCAGCTCTTTTTGGCACACTTTGCTCTCCTTGGCAGGAAGTGCAACAGAGCTTCTCCTGCCTGCTGCCTCTGCTCTGTTCCCATGCATTTCCAGGGAGGATGAAAATGTCAGGCGGGGGCCAATCATGTTGAGAAAATCATTTTTCTAAATTGCAATCTTGATAAATTTGAATAACAGCACAGCTTTGTTTAAATAAATTGTGGTTGAAGTACAGGACTTCAGTGCAGAGAGAAGTACGGATGGGCACATCAGGGAAGCTATCACTCTCCCATTCCCCACGCACACACTCCACTACTACCTCCCTTTTTTCTGTTAAAGTTGGCTCTTGAAACGTGAGGAGAGCCTTGAGACTTGACGCTAAAATTTCTTGCAATGACTTGAGACTCAACTTGAGACTTGAAACTTGGAGTAAAAGACTTGAACGCATCACTGCAAAACAGTGACTTCTGTTGCACCAACCAGGGACCAGTTGACATCAGGAATGTTCTTCCAGTTAACACAAGGCATTTTCTTTTAGAACACCTATCACCAGTCATTCCCAGGACAACTTTTTATTTGTACCTTCAAAATAAAGAGTTGTACTGGGCGTCCCATGCACAGTTCACGCCAGTTCCTGCTATGGTAGTGTCTGGAAGAAGCAAGGCTGCAGTTACAGCTGTTGTGTTTGTGTGTGATCTCTTGGCACATGCTTTGCATTTGGCTATGTGAATGAATGTTGCAGTGTGCTCAGGACTGTATGCATATATAGCAGATGCCCTGTATCAGTGAGCCCTACTGATTAAAATATTTCTGGGCTTTGGATATTCTTCCCATGTGATTATTCAGAATAAACATACACTAGAAATAGATCCTGCCATATGTCCAGGCTGGTGGTCACCTGATTTATTCTCTCCCTCTCTCTCTCTCCCTCTCAAACAAAGGCTGCCTCTTCAGACTGTTAATTAGATTACATGTAGGCTTTGTATAGAGTGTTCACTTTTAGAGCAAGTTCAGTGTTGCAGTGTCTAAGGCAGAGGTAGAAAGAAGGCTTAGTTATGTTTTGGTGAAGGGTTTATTGAACATGGTTGATTTATAAAAAATAAAGACCTTTTGAAGGAATTACTTGAGACTCAATGAAAAAGAAGCAAGTTGGTAAAGTAATGTATATTATAGATGAAATTTTACTCACCATTTTGACACTTCCAGAAGGCATTTTAGGTAGCTCTTGTCAAAAAGTAAACTGAATGCTGGAATGCTTTTAAAAATAAGGAAAAGAACAGAGAATAATGTTGTCATTATACAAATCAGTGATTCACTCTTTTATGAAATGTGGTGTTCAGCACTAGTTAACTCAAAATGAATAATGCAGAATAGTAGATGACTCAGAGATGGATAATAAGTTTGAGCCCAGGAAGAAGTTGTAAAAAGAGAATTTGAAGAGAATGTAAAAAGAGAGGATTTTTTTAACCTAATTTTTGCAGGTTTTTGGTTTTATAGGTTTTTGGAATTAAACCTATATAAATAGATGGTAAAGATAAAAGGCAGGAGTGAGTTGTAGAAAAGGCATTTCATGACCCCTTCTTGAACATCAGAAGCAGGGATCATTCAGAAAAAAAGGAAAAGCCATAAACTGACAACTAAAGAACTACTTGATTAAAATTAGGTGTCAGAAGTATGCAACAAATGAACGTTGAGTGAGAGATGCAGAAAGGCTGGAAAGAAATAACTAGCAAAGGCCATAAGATTAATACCATTACATTTTGGACAAGGTTGAAAGATAAAGCCAAATGTCATTTCCTGATTGTTAAACCTGGGCATATTGCTTTGCCATATGCTACTATCTTTGAGATATGAGAAGAAAGTGAGGCATTTAGCCAGGTTTGCAGAAAAGAGAATACAAGGTATATTGTCTAAATATGGTTAAATCTTAGGTAAACAAACAAAAAGCATTATTGTAATAATACATGGGGCAATGTGTTTGGAAGTCTAGTAATAGAATGATACTAAAATTATATCCGTTCTCAAATATCCTGTGCCAAAAGTGCATGAAAACAACAACATGGGAAATATTGGAGATGTTAGGAAGAAAAAGACATTCTGCTCCACTACTCAGTGCAGGTATTTAAATAAATCTATTTGACTTGCAGTTATGCCCTAAATAATATTTGAGGAAAGTTTTTGAGTTCACATATAATAAGGCATAATCTTTCATGTAACCCATCCTTTTTGTGACCCAGATTACCCTTAGTTAGAAAAGAGGATTATTTATTTATTTTTTCATTTATTTAAAACTTTTCTAGACCTTACCAAAGTCTCAGGTGGATTGGCAATGCTGGGCCAGATAGGCTCCTTCAACACACCTGTGGACTGCCTGTTGAGAGTATTTAGATATTTGGATATTTTTGGTTTAGAGTCATGATGAGCTAATTTTAAATTTCTTGACTCCATCTAGCTAAAAACTAGGAAAAGGCAATAGCAAACTGACTTTATAATGTTTGAGAGATAGCTGTAGTAGCTAAATTTGCTGGCTGGATTCATTTATGAGAAGGTAAACAACATTACGATTCCCTTTCTGTTAAAATAGAAATATTTTCTGAATTTCCCTAGAGCCCCGAGAAAACCAATTTAGAGTACCTAGATACATGTTCCCTGTACCATCAAGTTCATGAATATATGTAAATAATTTTTTAAGGTTTGGTGCATTAGTCAACATCTGAGTAGTTTGGGAGCATTATACTTCTTCTGGAGTAACCTTGGTGCATCAAATATCCATAAATCAGCATTCCTGTTTAGCTAATTGTATTTGTAAGAGAAAACCTAACAGGCCAGCGTTGGTGTAATAGAAATTTGTGAAGTAGAAAATGGAAGCAGAGGATAAATATTTAATTGATTTAAATTAATAAAACCCTATAAAGTCCTACGTGGCTTAGGACCACAATACCTGCTGGAGCACCTCCCCCTACTGTGATCTACAACCTCTTTAATCTTCCTCCAAGTGTCTACCCCACAGGAGGGTCAGAAGGTGGCAACAAGGAGGAGGGCCTTTTCGGTGGTGGCCCCTAAACTTTGCAACAATCTCCCTGCTGTGGCCCACCTTTGCCATATTTTGGTGCCAAGTCAAGACAGCCCTCTATGCAGAGGCCTTTAAAGATCTCATTGGTTATCCAGGGGCTGGTGGGGGGGGGGGGGGGGGGGAAGGTTACTGTATTTTTAGGCTATTTTAAATTAATTTTAAACATTAACATTTTAATACATTTTAACCATTTAATAAAGTTGTCTTATGGTATTTGTACTTTATATTTTTTAATATATTGTTGTAAACTAGTGAGAGAACTTAGGGTACAGGGCAGTATAGAAATGATGATAATGATGCGGATGCTGATGTAATTATTTACTTAAATCAATCATTTAAATACTAATTTAATTAACTTAATTATTATTTAATTTGCCAATTCCTCTTCCCCACTGCAGTCCCTTATGGTCACTGAAATTTGATTTCACTAGTTGGGGATTCCTCCAGAACAGTGTGTAAAAATGGCACTGGGGCTTCAGGAGAAAAGGAGAATTGGCAAAAAATGCCGCCCCACAGACTTCCCCTAGCAAGACAGTTCTGCTAAGCCACCAATTGAAGGAGCGCCAGCCCCTCCCCCGTGTGTGTGTGTGTGTGTGTGTGTGTGTGTGTGGGGTTAATTCTGTATTCATCTCATTAAATTTTACTTTTTGAGAAGTTCTTCCTAATAAAATAAGCTTGCACTCATGTACTAACAGAGGTAGGTTGGTACCAATGTTTTCTGCAATAATTTTGACTGGAGTGTTGTATGTACAATTCATAATGCAGTATATTATTTTTCAGTTGCATCTTGTGTATTGCTTGATCTGGTCCTTTAATTTATATTCTTATTAGTTCATTCACACAATCAAGAAGAAAGTAAATTCTGGCTCAGATTCCTGCAGGCCTTCTCTGGCTCAAAAAGTGTTCCCTGCATGCATCTGTTAGGGGGCCACTGTTGCAAGGTTGCATATAAATTACCTGAGGGTCTAGTATGCACAGGCCTAGTGCATTAAATAGTTTTCAGATAGCTCATCAAATGCCATTCTGTAGAATTGTCATTATTATAATTTCTTAGTCACTGGCAAAATTATCTCATGATTTTAGTGCTTGAAGCAAGAATTACATGGAATGTTTTTCAGCTAGAAGATTATTGGGTGTGGGATGTTCAGAGTATTTGGTTTATGGGTTAACTGGAGGCAGAACAGATGCTGGTGGAGAATTAGGGGAGAAACATAGTGCTACAGAGCCTGCTTGTTTCATGAGAGCTTTTTCAATGAAATTGAACTAGGTTGTCATTACAGAGTGTTTGTGAAAATCATTTAGAAATGCTGCAGAGAGAGTTAAGTGCAGTAGGAGCTGCAGAAGCAAAACAGCCACTCAGATTGCTGGAAGCACATCAGAATGTGATGGAGAAAATGGGACAATGCAGCAGGAGAGCAGAAGACGGTGTTGTTTGGCATGATGTGTTCGCAACTTCCACCATGTTGGGTAACTACACCAATTAGATAATCTTTATTGTTTCTTCCCAAAACATTCTTAATCCAATTGAGAAAGAGTAGCCTCTTCTGGATGTTACATGAAGGCAGCAACACCGGATTAATAAACTAGTTTCATCTACTTGCATTTTACTCCTTCCACTTCCTGAGTGGGTAAACAAATCAGGAAGGAAATAGCTTTGCACTGCTTCCATACCTGGAATTATAGTTAGATGTGCCAAAATAAGGCAATTTCTAAAAACAGCGTTAAACTACTGTTAAACATGGAACCTCAGTGTAGCCAGTGTATTGATTCACATCTGATAGTAACCTGCTTTTTATCACTAGAAATTCTACAAATCCTAATCATTTGGGATAATTTTTATTTTTTTATGACAGTTGAATGCAACTTACAATGAACAGACATATGCAAAATTTAAACAGAAAAAAGAACATGAAACCATAAAGTCTGTAACCCTAAACCTGGTGCTGCAAGCATCATGGGGATAGAACCAGATGAACTTGTCTGAGAAGGCTGTTCCATAACTGGGTTCATAACAGAGGTTCCTGTATATCTTGGGTATACCACAACACTCCATTTATATCAGAAGTCACTATTGTTAACGTGAAATGCTACATCTTAAGTCATCTAAGGTTGAGAGTAAATGTCCAATCACATTAGAAATAAGAAGTGTGTTTTGAAAAAAAAAGTGCCATGGGCATACTAGGACATTCTGAACAACGTGTGCATTGTTATCCCTGTCGGAAAGAAAGGCTGAAGCAGTGATGCTTCAACATAGCTGCAATAAAACATAGCCTTGTTTTATTGCAGTGAAATGCCAAAGGGCTCTTAAAGGAAGCTCTCTGGGTTGAACACAGATCTTGGGGCACACTGTAATATCTGACTTATCCAGGATATGTAGTTTGTAGAATATATTTTAAGCAGTAATGCCTTTACTTCTAAAAAGAAAATATTTAGGCTGTCACATGTTCTTCTCAATAAAAAGGTTCTATCCAGACAGTAAGGGGCTATTATTTGTGGGTGCCTGTTAGGCTTTGGAATAGTCGAATGCTTCCTGCAGTACTTAAGTGATTTTCTTAAAGGTGAGGCATAGCCAGCTCAGATCTTCTCATTTACCTTTGAGAAGGATGCGATAGTCAAGACATGTAAGAGAACATTGATTATTCTGTTGTTGTTGTTGTTGTTGTTGTTTTGATCTTACAGGAAAGCTTTTAAAATAAATCAAATAAATTTCCAAGGAGCCAGTGGACTTAACCTAGCCTTCCTAGAATTTTTCTTGTCAATGTCAAGACAATTGCCTTCAGTACAAGTATTACTCTGTATCATGTTAATATTCAAACAGCCGTCTGTTTCTTCCCTTCCTGCTACTATTTTGCTGAACCCCTCTAAAGAAAGATCATGCTGACTGTTGTTATGTGCTGTCTCCAACTTATAGTGACCCTATGACTGAAAGCCCTCCAAAATGTCCTGTCCTTCCCAGCCCTTCTCAGCTCTTGTAAACTCAAGGCTGTGAGTTACTGCATAGAATCAGTCTATCTCACAGTAGATCTTCATCCTGTTCTTCTGTCTTTGACATTCCCTAGCATGATTGTCTTCCCCAGTGACTTTTGCCTTCTCATGACGTGCCCAAAGTATGAGTAGAATAGCCTCAGTTTCCTCAGTTTTGCTTCCCGGAAAAGTTCTGGCTTGATTTGATCAAGGATGCACTTGTTTGTCCTGGACTCACCTTCTGCCAATCCAAAGTATCACGATGCTCTCATCCAGAATGGTGTTTCAGATGCATCTATTTTCTTTCTGTCAGATTTCATCATTGTTCAGCTTTCACGTTCATATATAGTGATGGGGAATACAATAGGGTGGATGATCTTGGTCTTGGTCTCCAGGGAAACATCCTTATACTTCATGATTTTTTCTAGTTCCTTCATTGCTACCCTTCCAAGCCTCAGTCTTCTCCAGATATCTTGGTTTCCTCTGAATTAATGATTGAGCTAAGACATACAAAAGCTTTCACAATTACCATGTCATTATTATTAATCTTAAAGTTGTATAGTCCTGCAGTTATGATTTTTGTTTTTCTGCTGCAGTCCTCCTCTTGAACTTCTTTCTTTCACTTTCATCTGGAGTCATTTCACTTAACTGCTGATTACTAGTAGTAACATGGTATTATCTGCTTATCTGAAATTGTTTCTTCTATCAATTTTCACTCCTTCCTCTGACTCTAATCCAACTTTCCTTATGCTGTGTTCTTCATATGGACTGAACAGGTAGAGGAATAAAAATACCCTTGGCTGATACCTCTGCCTATAGGAAACCATTCTGTTTCTCCATATTCTGTTCTAATGATACCTTCTTGTCTATGATAACAAGTTACATAACAGGATAGTCAACCAGCTGAGGAAGACCCTTTTCTTTTAGAATCATCCATAGCTTCCTATGATCCACACAAAGGCTTTTCTGTAGCCTATAAAACATAGGCTGTTCTTCTGAACCTCTTTGGTGCGCACCTTTAGCCAATATATATTTGAGATATGAGCTTGAGTGCCTCTTCCTTTGTGGAATCTAGCTTGAAAGTCAAGCATTTCTCACTCCATAAAGGATAAAAATTCTTTGTTGCAACACCTTGTGCACCAATTTGTTTGCATGGGGAATTGGTGGAATGGTCCTAGTGTTATGTTGACCTTTATTTATTTATTTATTTATTTATTTATTTATTTATTTATTTATTTATTTAAAACATTTCTATGCCACCCCATTCGCCGAAGCCTCGGGGCAGCTCACAACATAAATTAAAATATAATACATTAATATATATATTATAAAATTAATCTCTCCTCCTTGTTTAACAAATCTGCTTTTCCATTATCTGCTCCTTACTTCAGCACTCCTGCTGTCATTTTGACATGCTTCTCAAGCCTTCGTTTATTCCCTCCATCACAAAGTCCAAGATCATGCACATTTTTCAAGATACACATTCATTCATTTTGTCTTTCCCAGATATTCTGTGTTTATTGTTTGTCCAGTTCAGCTCCACCTCAAAACAATTTCATGTGCTGTCTACATCCAGTTCTACATCTTGCTGCCTCACCATCTCTGATTCCATCCTCTCTTGTGTAGTTTCTAAAGATCAGATTACATTGCTTTAAAGACATGTTTTTTTCAACTTTTATATCTTTACTCAAAAGATAAAAGATTACACTAACATTCTGACCTGGATTGTAATCTCCAAACTTATTTTTGTATAAGGAACAGCACCTAATAGTACCAATCAAAAGGCACTGTTCTATCTCTCCTTCTTTAATGGATTTTTTGTGATAAGAAGAAATACAGAGCAAGTAGTGGTCTGTATGTTTGTGGCAAGTATTTGTCCCAGGGATCTGTGCAAGATTACTGCACAATCATATAGAGAGCCAGTACGGTATAGTGGTTAAGAGTGTGGGACTGGGACGCCGGTGATCTGGGTTCTTGTCTCCACTCAGCCATGGAGCTCACTGGGTGACTTTGGGCCAGTCTCTCAGCCCAACTTACCTCACAGGGTTGTTGTGAGAATAAAAATGGAGTGGGGAGGGGGAGGAGAATAATATGGGCCACCTTGATTTCCTTAAAAGAAAAAAAGGTGGGATATAAATATAATAACTAAGACTTCCCGTCTTGACTTCTGTAACGCGCTCTCTGTGGGGCTACCCTTGAAGACGGTCCGGATACTTCAACTGGCTCAAAACAGAGCTGCCAGGCTGCTGACGGGGACTGGGCGTTGTGTTCACATGACTCCAGTCCTCCATCAGCTTCACTGGCTTCCCATTGAAGTCCAGGCCCAATTCAAGGAGTTGGTGATGACCTATAAAGCCCTAAACGGCTTGGGTCCTGGTTACCTGAAGGAGCGCTTACATCCATTTATGCCCAGCCGCCCCCTGAGATCGGCGGGAGAGGCCCTTCTCTGGGAACCCTCCGTGAAAGAAATTAGGAGGGTGGGTACTCGGAGGAGGGCTTTCTCTGCAGTGGCGCCTAAGTTATGGAATGCGCTCCCCAGAGAGGTCCGCCTGGCGCCGTCGTCGTTTTTCGGCGCCAGGTGAAGACCTTTTTATTTAAGCGGCATTTTAAATGTTAATATTATTGAATTTTTTCTGGCCAGGGCAGCTTATTTTATATTGTATTTTTGTATTTTAATCTAATGTTTATATTTTTTAATTTAAGATTATAATTATTTTAATTTTATTGTTGTAAGCCGCCCCGAGGCTTCGGCGAATGGGGCGGCATAAAAATGTTTTAATAAATAAATAAAATAAATAAAATAAAAGAATAATAGGCGAACTCACAGATATTTTTTCCTAAAGGAACATTATTGATCTTATACATCTCCTAAGCTCATCTCTCTTGTAAGTTCATAACTTTCATAAAGAAGCAAATGAATTATTATGGCATATTGCAACTGTAAGGTGATATTAGTTTGATTCTAACAGAAGCATTTGTGCTGACCTGCTGTAACTGGACATGCACATGGTAGGCATGTCATGAGTGGAGCTGGCTGGAGCAGGGGGTAAGACTAGATGGCCCGGGAGGCCTCTTCTGACTCGCTCTGTTTCTATGTTTCTAACAGTTCACTACCTCTGAGCCTGCTATGAGAAAGATAACATTTCCCCAGTTGAACTGAGGAAGTGCCAACAAGAGTTTATACTCTTTTTGGCACCAGGCCAAAACCTTTTTATTTAAACAGTATTTTAAACTCTAATAGTTTTTAAGTTTAGTCACTCTGTTTGGTTTATTGTTTTGTTCTGTTTTATTATTGAAATTGTTGTTTTAATTGTCCTTTTAAATATTGTAAGCCGTCCTGAAATCTTGTATAATAGGACGACATACAAAAGTTTTTAATAAATAAATAAATAAATAAGAGCATCCAATTGGAAAGTCAAGGGGAAAGGATGTCTGCATGCAAGTATTGTCAGTATATTCTGCGTATGATGCAAAAGAGTGATAGATGGGATGATATATTTTGGGAAGAACATAAATTTACAGAAGAGAATCAGAAGATACCTTGTTTTAGGAAGTTACGGAGATGTCTGGCTCAGCAAAATGAACAAGATGTGAAGTAACTATATTATTCCCCAAAATTAAAGCAAGGAACATTGGGAAAAGCAATAACTCACTGTTATTAGCTGAAACATGTAAGAAGCTCAAAAAGAAATCATGTAAAGATGAGAGATTTGAGGACAAAACTCACTGAAGAATGCTGCATGTGTTCTCAGGAGGTCAATAGCACAAGTCCTCATTGACTTCTTTGCTCCTTTTGTGGCTTCAAGCTCAGAAATGTAATTTGGTGAGATATTTTACTACTTCAATGGCAGTGCTCCTAAATGAGTCTTGGAAAGGATTTAAAATGTGTTCTTCTTGCAACACTGTGTATTTTGTATGGGTTGTGCTTTTATATCCTATATTTTATTCATGGAAAACTGCTGAAGATTTTTAATCAAAAGATGAAAATATATGCCTGATTTCATTGCCTCTGAAAATCCTGTGACCCACACTGGAAGTATGTAATGAACCTGTATTCTTGGTGAGTCTTTGCCCAGGAGAAATGGCACAGGATACATTCCCTACTGCTTTGTGATCAAGCCAAATAAGAAATTCCATCTCATAGAATCCCTGGGAAAGGACCAAATGTGTCACAGGGGACAGCAACAGTATGGGCACAGAGAATTTTTAGCTAGAGTATTGTACAATCCGGTATTTTTTTTAGCTTTTACTTTGGGGGCCATCCAGGATTTCTCCTGCACGTGTTCTCACCACCTGTCTTTTGGCCCTGCTTGTGAGGAGAGGTTGAAGCACCGCAGGGATTCCCGTATTTAGCAGAGGCTCACCCTTCCCCTCCCTGCCCCCTAGAATGTGTCAAGCACTGATGTAGAAATAGCTCTACTAGCTGTGAGGGCAGAGGGAAGGTGCTCTGTAGTTGGCGTCTCGAACATTTCCGAGACCTGTCTGGATAGTGCCTAGCGGTCATTGGATTGAGCCCTTTAATATAGGATGGTTAAACATACAAAAATACATAGTATTTGCAAGCAAAGCACATTTTAACAAGATTTCTAAGAATTGTTTTAGTTTTAGAAGCATGCGCATATTAAAAAACTAACCCACTGACATTGTTGAATCAAATTGATTTACACTTCATATAGGAATATGTCTTAATATTTCATATGCTTTTCTGTGAAAATTATAGCTTATGAGAGTATAACAGAGGTAGATGTTCAATAATTATTCTTTAGGATTAATATTTGGAAGATAACCTATTATGCAGGCAGGTGTAGGAATCGTGCAATAAGCAAAGGCTTCTGGGACAAATTACTTCTCACACCCTGTAAAATACCATATCAGAAGCAGAGTGATTGAACACTAAAAGCCTCATCCAGAAGCAAGCTAAGTCCACTCAGTTTATTTCTGATTATATAATTACAGTACTATTTTCATTAAAGCTTTGTACTGACTCTCTGTCACTCTGTTCATAAAGCACATTCGTATTTTTAAAAGCTCTTCTATCTTCTATCCCACCACTTTGATACTATCTCCCTCTTCTCTCATAATATCCTCTGTTCCCTCTTGTTCTATCAGACATCATTATTACCTTATTTCTACCCTAACCTCTTGCTTTTTGCTGTATGCTCCCATATACCTACATTAAGAGTCTTCCCATCTCTGTTAATCAGGCCTTTCTTCTTCTACTTTAAAATACTGCTTTACTACTTCCACTTTAAATTTTATACCACCTTGATGCCTTTTACCAAATAAAATGTGATATGTGCTTATGACAATTAATTTACTCTGCCACCTCCATACTCTCACTGTTAAGCAGTCTTGAGTTGTTATCCCAACGCTTCAAATGCAGTTTCTATATGCTTTGGCCAGACACTTTGTCACTTTTCTATCCTGTACAGAATTTACCATCTATACAGATGCCAAACTATGCTTAGTACCATCAGTAGTGATAGGAGATACTTGGTGCTTCCATGCATGACAATTGACTTTGCCATTCCTCCACATGACCCAGTAGTTTAATTGATAGTCTTATGCCTTATTCAACCGCTTGAATTCAGTTTGTATTCTTTTATTGTATGTGAGGAAGTCATATCTGGGATGTTAACACTGCAGTATCATCAGGAGGAAATGGTACTTCCTTCACTCATCAGATATGGAACTCTTTATATGTGTGGACCAGCCATAATTCTAGTATAACAGGCTGCCAATTCACTTTGCCTTGCAGGATGGCTCCTTACTTTCCTTGCTCCTCTGCTGCTGCTAGGTGAAAAAAGAGATCTGAATAAGATTCAGCTGGCTCAGCTTCAGCCGGAAAATAGAGATGAGCTGTATACTGGCAAGAGAGGCATTTCAAAAATGTTCTTGCAAGATGGTCATCAGAATCTTATTTCTCAATTTTTGCTTGTCAGATCCAGCAAATGCCATAATTATCTTTGATTCTAGCCCAGATAAAATTAAGTTTCTTCTTTTGTTGTCTAGTTTCAAAACACTGTACTCCTGAATGAGATGAAACCAGGGAAGCTTGGAAATTCCAGATCTAAGCCCAGAAATGAAGAAAATGTCTGAACTTAATTTAGTTTTCTAATCTATTTCAGTTCTTGCTTGAAGAATTAATTTGTTCTTATTTGAAAGCCATTCTGAGGCTAGAGCACTCAGAATTTGGTTTTGACACATAACTTCCAGGAGCCCTAGCCAGTACAGCCAATGCTGTGGGGTGACATGAGCTATAGACTCATACATCAGGAGAGCTACAAGTTTCCTGCACCTGTTGGCCTTACTCTCACCTGCTGCACAGCTTTATTCATTTACTCACATATTTATATGCTGCCTATAACAACCAGAATGGTCCCTCTAGGCAGCTCACACAATAAAGTTTTTACCTACTGGTGGTAGCTAAAACCAGTACTCTGAGCTCTGAAGGGTGGGTATACAAATATAACATGTGAACATACACATTCCCATTATAATTGAAGTTAATGGTGGAAAGGTTGTGATCCCTTATTCATAGTTCAGTTGCAAAATAAACTAAAACAAGAAGTGTATAATAATGGCATTGAATTTAAGTGGATGCAACCTTGCAATTGTGAACAGAGCAGGGACCTGAATTTCAGGAGTGCCTTGGTTTCTTACCGTCTTTATGTATGCTGAATACCAGAGAGCAGAAATATTTATATTTAAATGGAACAATATGTGCGATGCATTGAATGAATGTGTAGCAATAACCAGGGTCATGGACTTTGGCACAAATGATGCTTCTGCACTCAGTTGAGGGAATCTATTTGTTTAACAATAGGATGAGGAACTTCCAGGGTCAGCAAAGTATACATGTCATGCAGCAAAATAGCATTTTAATGACATCTCTAAAGCAGAGAGAACAAAATGAAACAGTAAATAGAAGAATTTAGTGGATGGACTAGGAAGGCAAATTCAAGAGGGTGTCAAGTACAGAGTAGACAGTTGAAATCTGAAAACTCAAGAGTCCAACAATATGAAGGAAGAGTTGGAGAACAGTCTGCTTTTATTCTTTTTTCAGTAAATGCCCAGATTTTGTTATAAACTTTTGGAACTGAAAGGTGTCTGAATAGGAATAGTACAAAAGAGATACTAGACTCTGCCTGAATATAGTAATAGCCTGGATAGTAAAGTGATGAAGCAGTCTCTAGCTCTGTATCAATACACTTATATGTATGTGTTACCTTGAGCTCCCTGGATGAAAGTCAGAATATAAAGGTAATAAATAAGACAACTGTGAGATCCAGTACAGTAAAAATAAGCAGAAAATGAAATATGTCTTACTTTTATTAATAGTACCTATTTTCATTTTCACACTCAGTTGCATTTCCCCTAATTATACCCTGTTCTAACAATCAGAATTAGAATAAACATCAGTTCCCAGAACACATACTGGGAAACTGGTTTAGAGAAACAGTGAAAGTGGAAGGTTCATTCTCCTCCTATTCTGCATGAAGAAGAAGAAATGGGGAATGGGGAGCATGTTCTGAATGCCAGGGCTCAGCCTGCATCATGAGAAACAATAATATTGAACTAGTAATGAAAGAGGGCAGGATAGCTTTGAGCACATGTAGAATTCCTCAACCTGGGAAATTTCCAGTTGAACGTGACATAATGCATCAGAGATGGGAGGACAGAGAGCGTGGCTTCCAGACAATTGTTAACTCTGGAACAATTCAGCTGAGGAAAAACCTGGCTTTCCTACTAAGCACTCGTTCTGGCTTACTCCTTTACTGGCTTCCCTGAAATCATCCTCCTCAATAGCATGTCTTGGAACAGTAAGTAAAGTTCACATGTGATGTCTTTGGGTTGAAGAAGAAACTTGATCATTTACTTAGTGTTCATAACCTTCAGCTAGATAAAGGAGGTCTCTTAATATTTAATGCTGAGAGAGACCACTTTCCTGGCTCCCCTTGAAGATATATTCAAGCAGTGTATATAGTCAAGGCCCAAACTAAGCTTAAAAAAAATAACAAAGCAGAGCACTTTGTAACCTTCTCATGGATTTTATATGTTAGTGGGCAACTAAGCTGTGGGTTGACAAAAAAAGGAGAAAATAGTCACATCTGTGCTTGGATTTTGTCCCCTGTGCTATTTAATGTCTACATGAAACTGCAGGGTGGGATCATTTAGGGACCTGGGGCTCAGTGTCCCCATTGATTCCTCCTCTTGTGTTTTGTCTTTTAGATTGTAAGCCTCTGGACAGGGATGATCTTCGCTTATTTTATGTAAACTGCCAAAGGAACCGAAGTTTTTACATAACTCTTTGCTGAAGAGTTATGTAAAAAATACTGAAAAAAATATGCAGGTACCCAACTTTTATCTCTTTTTTCTCATCCAAATTCAAGGAAGCTGTTCAAGGTCTGAATCAGTATCTGTTGTCAACAATGGACTGAATAAAGGCAAACAAATCAAAGCTTGATTCAGACAAGACAAAAGTAAAAAGACAGATCAGAGAACAGGGCTTTGGTTTGTCTTAGCTGGAGCTGGATGAACTTGAAGGCTGAGATTTGGAGTTTAGATTCTGAATATGGATGCTGAGATTCTGGGTGGTATCCAGGTGCATATTTACACAATTAAAGCTGTGCATGAACTGCACCCATTCCTGTGGAATCACAGATGTATTTGTAGTGACACAGTCTTAGTTGCAAGTTCTTTGGATTATTATAACACATTTTACCTGGGAATGCCTTGAAATGTTCAAAAACATCAGTTTGCTTAGAATATCGGTGACAATAAGAATGCACCTTTCACATTACTTTGATTGCTTCTCATCCATTTCCAGGCACTAGTCAAAGTGATGGTTGTGCCAAAAAAAAAAAGCCCTCAACAACTTGGAATCATTCTCTCATAGAAGCCTGTCAGGATTTTAATTTTTTAAAGGATATCTTCCCTCTGTTTCACTAAAACCTGAAGGAATTCAAAAGGAATTCTCTGTGGTGACTTGCAGGATCTGGAATTCATTGCTGTGAGACCTATTTAGCAGCTCTAGAAGTTTTCTTGAGCATCTGCTGACAGACTATGTCTACATTTTTGCATTTTTATTGTGGTATATTTGTCTATGAGCACTGTAAGTGTTGCATTTTGCTGAACTAGCTGTTGTTATTAATTTATTTGCTATTTTTATCTGCTCAGATCAGAGTATTAATTATTTAACATTAATCTGATTAATGTTGTCTTGCATTGTTGATCTATGTTTTATTTTGTATTTTTACATGTATTACTTTAGCTGCCTTTAGCATCATTTGATGGAGGGTGATACAGAAATTTTAATCACCATCATCATCATGGTAGCAATAATAGTAGGTCTCTGAAGTGTTAAGATTTCTGATTGTGACTGACAGATTAATAGAATTTAAGATCAGGAGATATTGATGAAATTTTGACCACTTGGTGAATAGTAAACATTGTGGAGTTTCATCCTATTATTACTGGTTTTGTGTAGTCTAGCTTTTCTGCTGTGTTGTCTCTTTTGTGATCCACAATTCATTTCCTAGGCACAGCAAGGAAATCCAGCTGAAAGTTTTTACAGACTACTTTTTAATCAACTTGGTTTATTCAAGGGTATCAGATGAAATGAAAGCAAATCATTCTTATAATAGCCAGTTTTTGAGGTAGAAAAGTAGTGCAGATGAGACCATGTAATAGTTTTTTCTCAGTTTTACTTTGGGCATTTTAATTGGCTACATAGTGATATCCTCTTTCCAGCCTTCCTAGATGGTTGGCTTCCACTGTGATCTCCATGTCATCAGTGCTGCCAAACCATCTGTTTTACTCTGGACAGCCTTTCCCAACCTGCTGTTCTCCAGATGTGTTGAACTGCAAGTCCCATAATTTCAATGGCCATTGGCTGGGAGTTATGCGAGTTGTAGTGCAACATATCTGGAGGGCAACAGGATAGGGAAGACTGACATAGAGACTGTCAAACAGAGGAAATATGAAACTGTCAAGCAAATGAGATATGAACATATATTAGATTATGCACATCTGGGGAGATCCTTTTTATGTTGGGGTAAGAACTTAGGGCCAAGTCACATAATACAATATACTGCCGCCCATTTAAACCTTCATTTGATTCAGAGGTCAAATGAGGGTAAAAACGCAAGTCCCAAACCATTTCCAATAGTTTGGTAATATATTTAGAAAAAAATAGAGGGCATCTGTCTTCTCCAAAGCCTTTATGTACATTACTGGATCCTGTGCAAGTGTCTGACCCTCTCAACAGGCTTCCCTGGAAGGGTTTATCTTACCTTACCTACTCTGGAAGCCTCATTACTCTTTGACAGACCTTAAAACAGCTATTGTTTTAAGAAAGGTACATCATAGCTTCACGTATGCATATGCTCAATTCCTTCCTGTAAAAAAGCTGCAATTCCAGATGAATGGCAGTTCACCTGGGAATAGTAAAAGAAAGGCTGCCTCTGCTGGGAATGTCATCAGTGAATCCTTAATATTTTGGGAAGCCATGATTAATGGGCAAAACACCTACATACTGACAGGCCCTGCAAAAGTAAGCTGCCATGTACTGTTAGGTGCAGGGGAATCCCTGCAAATAGATTTTGTAGGAAGTGTTAAAAAGGGAATATGAGACCAACAATTCAGTTGGTTTGAACAACTGTTTTGTTTCCTAGCATCATTGGCATACACCTTCTCTGCCTGCCCCACTTATTCGACACACCCTCTTAGAAATCATTGGAGAAGTCATTGGAGAAAACAAAATGTGTGAATGGGCTCCTTCATATTTACCAGGGTACCTCTGATAATTGAGAGGTGGAGATGCAACCTGCCATCACAGTGAAGGACTGTGACAAGTAGAACTGTATGTTTGAAAGAAAACACTGAGACTTTTAGATAGACTTCTGAATAATAAATGTGATTGCACATAGGAATGTTTTAACCAACTTGTAACTTGAGCTTGACTGTGCACTGGAATGGAATATATCTGCTCAAAATCTGACTGTGAAAGTTTGCATTGTAACAGAAGGGTAGAGATATATTGCAAGAAAGCAAGATAGGTTGAAATTGATTACGGTGAAATACAGGTGTCAACAAATTTACTCAAATTAGCATATCTAATAAAATTAGTTTTTATGCAACTACAGGCATCAGGTTCAGTGAAGGCTGAAATCTAAGGATACCATTCTTATGATTTACAACCAAGGAGGCTGGAAGCCAATTAATTAAAGGTTTTTCATATTACAAATTAAAATGCCTACTGCCCATGAAGTTTGTTTTCTTTTCCTCATATCTGAGTACAAGAGATACTGTGCCCAATTAAGCTAGGAATCAGTCCTGATAACTAGCCATACTCAATGAGAACAGCAGTGTTTTGCCTTGCTCTTCTCTAAACCAAGTATGTGTAATCACTCTACAGAGGATAAGGCAGGCAGCCTCATAAGGCCATATAGAACACCTTGCAGACGTAAAGCTATTTGTGGGATAGTACAGCAAGCCAATCAGGCTGGGGTTGTTTGAAAATCTGTGAAGACAGACAAAATGAAAACATCTCCATCCTTGAATGTTTTGGTTTATAAGCAAAATGAAGCATAATGTAGGAAAAAGAATCTCATAGGTGGTCACCACAGCTTAGGTGGCAATTCCACAGGTGGTCCTTCCTCTATTAATATTCAAATGTTATGACTTGCACTGTTATTAGGATGAGCCTGCTTCTGAATAAAGAGTCATATTGGTACAAAAAGAAATTATATTGCTGTGATGTAAAATTTCACCCAGATTATTTCCTTGTAGGCCTATAGCTGCTAGCTATCTTGTGTTGTAAGCCGCCCCGAGGCTTTGGCAAGGGGCGGCATAGAAATGTAATAATAATAATAATAATAATAATAATAATAATAATAATAAATGTTTCACAGGGAATAAGGAGTGTAGAAGCAACCTTCATGTTTTTATTCCTTACAGGATGCTCATAATTATCTGTCTTTGATGGGTTACAGGCATTTGGATTAGATTGCACACAAAATTATCAAAATGATAAGCACTTTCATGTCGTAAGGTTTCTTACCATGGGTAAGATACTGGAAAAATGGAAAACATTTCAAGTAAGTATTTCTCTTGGCTCTCCATCCTGTTTAATACTGTATTGTTTCAAAAAGACACTTATTTAGAATCACAACCCATTGTAGAAATCTTATTTACTTCATTATTTTAAATAGCTTAGCCTGTTTAGAGTCTGCCCTGATTACTGAAGACAAGTTTCAAAGACAAGGGTAGACCATTTCACATTATTCTGTTGCAAAAATAGAAGATATAGGATCATTGTACATATTATTGGAAGAAAGCCTGGATTTGCCACCATATATAAATTTGATTAATATTGGCTTTGTGATGGGTAATATTTACATGATACATATTTCTGAACAAGTATTCTTTTCACTTTTATCCAATCCATTCTAGGTGCTCAAGTTTTAAAAATGTGACCCTAGGTGTACACTTAAGAATACAACATGTAATATACCCCTAAAGATGAATTTAGTTTTTGTTTTTCCAAATTATAAAGCTTTGTATTATTTTATTTATTTACATTGGATAGTATGCAAAGCTGTTAAATGGTTCATGAAATTGTTTTAATAACTTGTCGTGTTGTGGCAATAATGTTAACTGGTGCAATGAATTTTCCTGGAAAACATTTTGTAGTAATTTACACTATTGTTGTAGAATTAGGGAACACTTATCCTGGTGCTACATAAATTGTGTAACTTAAATAGTTTTGCATACTGTGCATTATAGCTCCCAATAACCAAGGTTATTTGGCTGGTTTAGAGTTAGAATTTAACATCATAAAAAGAATGAAAATACAAACATAAAAAAACCAACACAAAGTCGTTATAATGTAGTTGTTAAAGTGTTGGCCTGGGACTTGGGAGATTCGAGTTCTAGTACTTTCTTGGTCATGAAGCTCTTGGGGTGTCCTTGACTAATCACTGACTATAAATGATTAGTCCAACTACTGGCATCTCGGGACAGTTTTTCAATAAAAGTAACACAAATGTTGCTGTGAGGGTTAAATGGAGAGGAGAAGGACCATGCCAGCCCTCTTGGGCTCTCTGCAAAAGGAAAAGGGAAAAAAGACAGTGTATAAATGTAATAATAAGAGCAATCACAGTTAACAATAAAAATAACATTGGAACAAAGTATTTGTAAAGAATTAAAAACTATTAACAAGCTTGAGAATATATTAGGTCTTCATGTGGCACAGAAGATATAACAATGTGGGTGCCAGGTGAGGCTCTTCAGTCACAACTAGGCTGCCATTACTGAAAAGGCCAACTTTTTAGTAGCCACCTGTCATAATGTACTTAGCAAGGAGAAGGACCTCTGAAGATGACCTTAAGGTCTAGGTTGGTTTATATGGGAGGAGATAGTCCTTCAGGTAGCCTGTTCCAAAGGGCAATAGCAGCACTTTGAACTGGTCCTGGAAACAGAGAAGAAACCAGTGTAGATAGCAAAGCACTGGCATAATGTGACTGCCAATAGGACTGGCCTTGCTTTGAATGGAATGAGATTAGCAAACCATTTTGAAGGTATTCCCATATATGAGAAATTCCAGTAATCTAAACACAAAGCTACCATAGTGTGGATAATGGTAGCTAGACTATCTCTGTTCAGACTGCATTGCATTAAAATGTCTCCTCAGCAGCAAGGCCAACTATGTTGTGCCTTAAGTGACAGTGATGGGTCCAAGAGCACCCCACAACCACACACTTGATCCTTTAGACCCTAAGCCTTGCAGAGGCACTTTAATCTTCTGGAATGAGGAAAAAAACCTGCACAAAAGCTAGAAACCACCAAACAATAGTCAGGAGAAAGAGGCAAGTCTAGATGAAGAATGGCAGGGCTGTAAAATATTGGGTTGTCCCTAGGCCTGAGGTTCTTTATCCTTCTTTTAGGAAGAGTGTAGGCTCCTACAGAGTAGGATGACTTGCACTCAACTGAACTACCCACTAACATTTCTTTCATTTTGTCTGAAATGAATATCAGTTTATTGGCCTTCTTCAAGTTGATTGCCATGAGACACTGATCCAGAACACCCATTGGCTGCAGCCACAAATGGATATAACGAAAAGGCACCTTCGTATAATCTACATGTTGATGCTGCCTCATCCCACATCTCTGAATAATCTCTCCCAGTGGTTCCATGTAGGTGTTGAACAGAATTATACCATAGGCAATGGCACTGAAAGCCACTAAGAGTTCTATAAGGGTCAACAGAGTCATACTCCTTCTGCCAATGAAAAATGCTGAAGGAACCTATCCCCAGATATCAAGGATAAGAATTTTGTGAAATAAATGGAAAGGCCTCTTTTGAAGCAGAAGAATCCCTTTTTAAAAAGGTCTTTCTCTAGACCATTGGGTTCCACATTAAATTTATTTTTAACATGGCAACTGATTCTAGCTAGTACTTGCAATAAACACTTAAAGGTGAAAAAGCTGTTGGAAAAGGTGTAATGTCAAATCTAATTGCCTCAAATAAGTAATTTATAAATGAAGCAGCATTCATTTTAATACATCATAGGGATGACCCACTTTAACATGTAGCTGAGTATTTATTGGGTAGCATGGTGCTGAGTATTGCCTAAAGATTATTTATTTTTAATAATGACTAGGCAATGGCACTGTGATAATTAAAGTATGAGTGGTCAGTGTATAAGCTGTTACTGGGATGCTTAGTAACAGAGTTTATTCCACAAGCCTTTTGATAAAAGAGCACAGAAATAACTCACTGTATTTTCCTCTTTCCCACAAGCAAAAGATTCCACAGCCATGACATTCTAATTGTACAAACATGCGTTCTTATTATTCCCATTTCATCATGCCAACACTTCTTTTAAGATGTCCTGGTAGGCTTGAACAAAGGGGTGTGCTGCAAACTTTTGACTGTTTTTCCTGCTGCTTTTCAAAGCTGTGGTTATATGTTCAGGCTGCACTTTAATTTATGTTGTATCTATCTTAGGTAGAAGACATACAACCTCTGAAATTACTTCTGAAATTTTTCCCTACAGGGTCACACATATTGTAGTTAAGGCACTGTGTGCTCATAAATCTTAGACATGGGAAAACTTCACACAGTATACCCCATCTTGCAAAAATGAACTGAAAAGGAACCTTTTAAAAACAGCAATGTAATTAGAATACAACAGCTTTCCACCACCTAATGCCATCTAGACATATTTTAGATTACAGTTCCCACCAGCCTGGGTAAGGGTCAAGAAAAGGGCTTTTAGTACCTATCAGTCAAAATCCTGGAACAACAACTGGGTTCATACAACATGAAACTCCATAATGGCCTTTAAGTCTGATACTCTGTTGTGACTTATAAGCCATGGACAGTTTCTTATGCAGTCTGAACCCAGCCAGAATGGTTAACAAAGTATATTATTGGGTTCAGCCACCCTACCTTCATTTACTGTGTTTTGTGAATCTAGACCATGTGTATTCAAGAATTAAGGTTATCACTTAATAGGCAAGTACAATGTGGTCCTCTTGCTGAAAATAGCTATACCTATTAAATTTGAAATGAGCCAATGGTTGAAGACTTTGTTCAGGTCATTGTTCAAATAACAAACTACCAACATTTGTGGATTCATCAAAAAGTGGATAAAACGATCCTGAGATTTTAAAAAATCCAAATGTGGGAGAAAGTGAAACTGAGAGATTCACCCATCCCTTGAGCAAAGTCTCTGTCTGCCTTATGCTGAGTCAAACCAGCTAATCTACTATACTTACATTGACTGGCAGATCCTGGATGTACTCTTATCACTGAACTATGCTGCCTCCCATCTTTCTCTCCCCATTCCCTCCAACCCCAAGCACCTTTCCCACCCATCCCTTTTAGCAGCTGCAAGTAGGATGTGGGAACAGTAATGGTAGCAGCAGCAGCAGCAAAAACTGAGTAGGAAGATTTCTTTCCTATTCCTGCCCTTTCTGGTGCACATCAAGACTGAAAGAGCTGTGCCACTGGCCAGTGGAACTTGGGGTAGCATCCAGTGGTAACCATCCCTGAGTTCCACTCACTGCTTACACAATGGAGAATTCTGGGGAGAATGGAAACACTTGACACTAGAAGAGGTTAGGTTGGCAGTGCTCACATAAGGGCACCAAGTTGCATAGTTTTGCCCACTTGCCCCATTCCAAAAAGCCCTACCCATTTTAGGGCTTGCTTCCAGAAATCTTATTTGTGCTTGCACAAATGAATCGCTGGAGCTAGTCACCTGCAGGACAGAAGAAGAACTGAGTTATTTTTGTGGATGGGAAGCATTGGATACTACCCTTGGGGGTCTTCTCAGGGACTAGCTCAAAAATGGTAGCCTTTGAAAAGGCTCCAGGTTCCATGCTGGTGAGAAGAATGCAAAGTCCTCTCCCCAGTTTGATACTGCTGCTGCTAATCCTCACTTTTCACTTGTAAAAGCTGAAGGCAGTGATTTAGAGGCTGGTGGGGAGGAGAGCCTTGTTTTCTCATGTCTCCTAGACTGGCTTAGGAAATGAACTGATTTATTTCCTTTTAAAAAAAAATGTGTGCATATAAATCTGACCAAAGGAAAGCCAAGAGATTTGTCTCTCTTTGCTTTCAACTTTTTATTATCAGAACCATCGGCATTTCTTGGTTGAAAACAGTTATGTTGGAAATAATTATACCAGTTTCTACTGGGCATGTTAGAAACCTAAGTGCAGCTTTCTGTGGCCATGACTTGCCCTTTTTTTAGATTTCAGCATAAATTCTTCCTACATTTAGGTTTTACAAACGTAAATAGGTTTTCCCATTGCTTACCTCCTTCCTTGACCTTTCCTTTGATGATCCTAGACTTTTTGTGCTCTCCTTTCTTTTTCTCTTTTCTGCATCTGCTTCACAACAAGATTTTGTAGTGTTACAAGGTTTGTTATGCCATGGCTTTATTTATTTATTCTGTTAACATATCTATTGCCCTTTGGCCTAAATCAGGATAAAGGAAGGGTAAAGGAAGCTCACTCTGTTAACATTTCAGCTTGCTAGGATCTTCCTGCCACCTTCCTAGTAAAAAAGACTGTGCATTAAATGGGCCTGTTGAGATTCAAACAGCTTCTTTCAGAGTGGGAGGTGACTGAGAGTGTGTAGGTTGATACAAGAAAGAGAGATTTTTGCAGTCTAAATGTTCTGTGAGCATTAAAATCTCTTTTAGGTGCTTCTGCAACAAAGTGAACTGTTTCACCTAATTAAGTACCTGTTTCATAAGCTCCAGATAATGCTTTGCACCTTAAACAATTTTCCAGTGGGGTTTTTTTTTTGTTGTTGTTTTTGGGAACAGAAATAGTTTTAAAGAAGCAGCTGTTGCTATTTATCAGTCTGTGAATATGTGATTAGAATAATTACCAGATTTTCTTTTTTGTGCTTCATGATGTGATCTGAGATCATAAATAGGGCCATCTGAAAGTACTGCAACTCCTAGAGTTTGTAGAGGCAAAAAGGCTGTACAGCGTTTTTATTAGTGCTGTAGGGTAGGAAAGTGATTCTATCTCTGCTCCGAATAGAAAGGCCTAAAGTGATTTAATTGACTATTTCCTACACAGATGTATACATTTTATTTTTGTCTATAAAAGCCAGATCTCAGTTGAGAACAGACAATGAGACATGTCTTCTGCATTCTGGCTTCACCCTGTTTGCTACAGAGATTAAGGAGCTCTAGTTTGCTTGGAGTGACCCTTTTCGTGCCTTCTAGGTAGAATGGAGAATTTGCTCTCCTGCTGACACTGGCTGCGTAGAATAACAACCTAGATCTTATTTCTGGGGCAATGGGTTTCATCATAGAAGTCCCTGAGACAAAGGAAAACTAATAGTACTGACTAGTACTGACTAGAGGCTAGTACTGACTACCTGCTGGCAGTAGGATTCCAATCTGCTAGTTGAATTTTAGATGTGAATGCTGGCAAGGGAACACATTACTCTTAAGTTCAATGGTATATGTAGAACCAGGGTCAGCCCAAGATTTTTTCCTGCCTGAGTCAAAAACAAGATGGTACAATCATCCTTTTCCATATACAGAAGCTGACCAGTCTGGCAACTTACTTGTGCTTCAACACTGGCAACAGAACAGCGTCTTCAGGTGCACCTGAGGGCAGCAAGGTACTTTAGGAGGCAAAGAGCAGACCACATGGCATACCTGACCCTGTTGTCCAGCAACTGACCACTCCTCTACATCCAAAATTTGCCTCCTGAAATGGCCATCTACTCTGTCCAGGGCTGGGTAGAATCAAAGCACAGTTTGTATATATTCCTCTTAGTTGCAATGACGAGTAAATAAGAAGAAGAAGAACAAAGTATCCATTAATAGAAATTGTTACCAATATGTTCTGTACATTTATTATGAGTTTTGCTTCCAATGAGTGTAAACATATTTCTGATAATTAGAGACAAAATGAACATAAGATAGGTTTGGATAGAGACAGAGCGCACCAGAAATTAATTCCTTGTACCTGCAGTTGATAGCAAGATTCCACATTTACATCTGTTTGGTTAATGTACAGCTTCTTTCAAACTGCTGCATTGATGTACCAAGATTATTTGCATATCCTGAAGATGCAGAAAAGCAAATCCAGACATGAAAAGAGTTGTGTACTGTAGAGTTGTGGCTTGCTGGAACTGCTTCCTCAGATCTTGACTGGTTGCTCTCAGATGCCATCTGCTGGCATTCTTGCAACAAGTACTTCCTGAGGTTTTAGTGAATGAATAAAGGTTTGTGGACGAATTGCAAAAATAACCAAAGTTAGCAACTTAGACCTGGAGGTGTATAGGAATATGCTACATGTCTTTTGAATGTAAGAAGAGTGGGTGTATCAGTACCACAGTACCAAACAAAAGGTAGAAAGCACCATAATAAGTCACACAAGAAGAAAACTGTTATTCTTGTGTTCAAAACCAGTCAATGGCATAGACTTTTCTCTTTAGTGCTGCCAGTTGAGAATATTTTAGATGTTTTGCACCCCCATCAGATGAATGGCTTAGAGACAGAAGATAGGAAGTGAATACCATGTCTTCAGCCTCTGAACAGCAGATCTTTCTTTGTCTTGTTTAATCATTCAGTTTGTGATTTAGATAATTTAACTTGTAATGGCAGCTGGTGTCATGTGGTGGTTAGAGTGTTGAACTGGGGACACAAGAGATCTGAGTTTTAGTTCCCAACTTGACCATGAAGCTCAATGGGTGGTTTTGAGCTAGTCAGTCACTCTCAACATAACCTACTTCACAGGATTGTCATTCTATGGATAAAATGGAGAGGAGGTGTTCTGTGTAAGCCTCCTTGAGTTCCTTACAAGAAAAAAGTGTGATATCAATATAACATAACTACAACAACAACTGCCATGGGATTCAGTATCCAGTTATAAATACTGTATGTTTTCCGAATATGTTTCATCCTGTTTCTTGAGATGCTGTGGATGGAGTAGTGTTCACTTCAGATTTCTGAGGATTTTAGACTGTCATAAAATGTGATGTTAAAGGACCATTTCAGTACCTCATGCTCCGCCTGACTATAAAGCTGCTGTTTCCCTCCGTACAGTTCTGCTATCTGATTTCTTAACTTTATCGTTGTGAATTTCAAATTATCTGAGCAAAGATGCCACTACTGTTTCTGCAAACACCAAGCCACACTGGTAATGGAAGAACAGCACATTGCATTGCATTCTACCCCACTGGGTGCATGAACCATGGCTCCGCTGGATGAATCCTCTTCAGAGAAGGAACTGGAGCTCTTAGAGTGTGAGACCACTGCAGAACTGTCGATGTCAAAAGACCAGGGCTCTTCGGGGAGATGGCTGCCAGCTGAGTCAGAGGCTGAGCAGCCACCTGGCCCCAAGAACATTGCCTCAAGAGGCAAACCAGTAGGGCTCCTTTGAGGAGGACTGCTTGATTACAAGGATGACTCATCTAGAAGAAACGGCCCATGTGCAGGACTCTTGCCTGATGGCTATAATGAACTATAGTTCAGTCCTTAGTGAGGCTTAGGAGGCCCTGGTTATACATACAAGCCTACAATTTCAGCCTAGACAATGCTGGCAACACTACTGTTGCTGCAGCTCCTATATTTTGTGCTGTGACCAGGACTCATGCTCTGACCTCCATGTTACTGACTTTTACACTTCTGAACTTTAATTTAATTGATTGGTATCCTGCACTTTTGACCCTGCTATGTCTCTGACTTCCATGTTTCCAATTGCATTTGCCTAGCTTAGATGCTTATGTAGCTGAAGCAGGACATGTCTCTTTACAAAATACTAAGGAAAGAAAGGAAAGAAAGACCTACACTGACCAAAGAAAGGAAAAGTACCCCAAGGAACTTCCAGTGTAAATATTGACAATGTGAGGAGATAATGGGTGAGAAAGTAGAGGGAAAGGCAGCTGAAAGGAGCAGAGAAGAAGCAAGATTAACAAAGTTAATGTGAGCTATGATGGTTGTGAGTGATGCTGCATGTAAGAGCCTGCATGTGGTGTGCATGGCAGCGGGACAGGCTGAAGGAATAAGAGTTACACAGTAGTGGTATGAAGATGCTCAATGGCCAGCAACAGCCAGCAAAGACCAATGGTATTATTGGCGTATAGCAGTAGTCAGGCCCAGTCAAGAGCTACATGCCTGCACTATGTAACCCTGCCATCCCACTGTGTCTACCTCCAAACTACACCCATCAGTAAGGGCGTGATCTCTTTCAAGCCTTCCGCACTGGTAGCCATGTATTTCATTCAGTCGCCTTCCTGCACTTATCTTCCCTTGTTCTCTTCTCTGACATTGTCGAAAGAACTATTTAATCAGGTAGCAACAAATGCAGATTTACCTGAAGGACCACCTACTCCCATACTTTCCTGTCTGTCTCCTCTGGGTGCCTCCCACAATAGAATAGTGGTAGGTAGCAGGGAAAAAGCTTTCTCTGCAGTGGCTTCCAATTTATGGAACGTCCTTCCCAAGGAGATCTGCCTGTCATCTTCACTGTATGCATTTTAATTTCAAACTAAGACCTTCCTTTCCCAGCAGGCCTTTAATCTTTGATTTCTCTCATTAATAATCAGTTTCACTGCTGGCTGTGTTTGTAGTATTACGTTCTTTTCATTAGCTGTTTTATTGTTTTGGCTGTTACCTTATTGTTGTTTTAGTTTTCTATGACTGTAAACCACCTGAAGGGCATTTGTCACTTGGGCAATAGATAAATGGGAAAACAAACAATCATTCTTAAGTTGTGGGTGCCTTGCCAGCTATGACAAATATAGCTGCAGCCTGTTTCATGGCTTTTCTTTGTAAAGAAAAATTCACGTCAGATTAGGAGGCTGGCTTTTGCCATGGTATCACTGTCAAAGGAGAAGAGGATTAATGTTCAAGCTGACCTGGCCAGAATTCAGACTCTCTCTCTCTTTCTCTCTCTGGCATCCAGATGAAGTTCTGAGATCTGTTAGTTAACCAGGTTTAATCCATTTAGTAGACATTACATGGATATTTCTGAAATATGAACTGTATGAAATACTGTGCTAAAAAGGCTATATGATGATTTAAGATTTTGCCCAACAGATGTAATATATTCTTCATTTATTCAGTCTGATAGATTTCCAAATGTCTACTTAATATTCAATGGCATATTATTGATTCTTCTGAGAAGCTCAGTGTGGCATTTTAACTCCATGCAGATTAAGCTAAGCTAAGAGAGAAAAGAGACTTGCCTTTAAAGGAGGCTATCCAATTGGGTTCATGACTGAGCAAGGATTGATACTTGGGAATCCCACACCAAACCCCAATGTTCTAGTCATTGAACAAGATTTCCTCTCTAAAGCATGTATGTATTCTGAGGATTTACAGAAGACAGCAGTAGTTGTTTAACTACAATGCTGTTGCAGTTAACCTCTATCGAAGAATCAGCATAGTTGTCGGGTCTGTTTTATGCCATGAGTGATGGCTTCCCTTGAAGTACAGCAGGGATTTGAATTTGTGGAGCCTTAGGCTAGAGATTTGCTAGACTGCTGTTTAGATGTACAGGAAGTACAGTGTTTTATATCCTGCATTACCTTTGAGACAGCTTTAGATGTGTTTCACAACTGTTTATTTATAAGGCTTCCTGGATCTTGTGCTGTAAGTACACTGTACCAAAGTAAGTACACTGTACCAAAACTAAGTCATGAGCCAGTTTACACACAATTATATTTTAAACCATGCTTGCTGATTTTTTGCACCAGTGTTCTGTTCTAGTTTGTGCTCGGTTTGTGGATTTCTATTTTAAGAATCAGTGTCTCCCCAAAGAGGTGTGTTGCTCCTTCATGCTAGCATTAATTTAGTTAAGGTTTGCAAATGTATTTATTCAGGGCATTATCTTTTCTTCTCAACTTTTATAAAAGCATCTTTGCTTCTTTTTAGCTGTCTTATTATGCAGTCATGTAACTATTGATACTACAACAACAAAATAAACTTGTTTCAACTAATAACTTGTTTCACTAATAGCACCTTTCAACTCTTGCTCCCCCTCCCCTTATCTTTATGGACCATTTCTCATTTCCACAATTATGTTTCAAACTGCCCCCCATACACATACACTCCTTACACATTCTTTAAAACATCTTCACTACAGTTTGCAATGTATAAGCCAGATGCATATCTAGTTCTACATGTTTTCCCTTTATCATGGAGGAAAAAAGGAACAGCATGGAACAGTTTAGCAGGTAGTCATGCCAAGTGCCATGGAATGAGTTCTGAATTATTTTTCATTGCTGACATTGATGATAATCAGTGAGTATCCTTAGAATAAATGAAACCACATAGATTTATGTTCTCACTGTGTTACAAAATGTTCAAACATCTCATCACTGTCAAAAAGAACAGCAAATCAGAATTTGCTCCTTGTACATCTAATGATTGGGTACAGTGAGTTTTGGAGCTCTTTTGCTTTTTTGTTTTATGGTAATATCAAGAAAGATAAACATGGGAAGTAGAATTACCATGTATTAAATGTCATTCCAGCTAATAGTACTTGGGAAGAATTCTACTGAATGCCAACATTTTCCATGCTATCATTTGACAGAGAATCTTACTGTATTATGCATTCATGGTAAAATGTTCAGACCTCTGGTCTATTCAGTATGTAAAAAGTCAAGCCATCCAGGGGATACTTAGGTTATTTATATAAGGTTATTTATATATTGTACAGATTATGTATTGTAGCACTAAGAAACTATGTCCAGCTTCCACTTCTTAACATGCTAACACCACACACATGCTCCATTAACCAATCAATGTAATAAGCGCATTCATTCAGTAAAATATCAGGGTTCATGCTGAGCAAATGTGAATTCCCTGCTGTTTTCCCTTTTCAATTATTAGCAATGGCTCATTACATTGCAAAAGGCTGGAGCTTGTAGTAATCATTGAGGTTTATAAAGAAAAGGGGCTGAACAAGTGATTACAAAGTTTTCTAACCCTAGTATTGCGGGGGGGGGGGGGGGCGGGGTGCAGGAGTGCTCCAGTTGAGAGAGCCTGAGTGGTAGTGATAATACTTGTGATATTAAACTCAGCACTACCTGGAACCCTTCGATGGGCTACATAAATGCAGGATGTAGTTAATCAGAGCCTTTTGGTAGGAAGGATTTGCAGTAAGCACCTTGTTCCCATCTTCACTATCTCCTGTTCAAAAATTCTTGTCCAAGGATGAAGTACAACTGTGGGCAACCTCTTTCCTACATGCTCTTTTACTAAAGGTAACTTCTCCTTTTTGTTCCGTGCATAGAAAGTAGGTAGAACCAGATGCTAACTGGTATTTACTAACTGGATGGTGATTTCTGTAGTTCTGCATGACTTGTGTTTCATATGAACTTCCCAAGGCTAATCTGTCTGTCCTATCTATCAGCATTTTCTCTGTCATAATTTGCTTTTTGCACACTTCTTGCTGGCTGTATTATTATGGTTCTAGTTCTCTTTTATTAATGAAACTACAACCCAGAATGGACACAATCCCCATCTTCTTTATTTGACGGGAGGGAGAGAAAAAGAGAAAAACAATATTAATTCAGCTAGAAGAAGAGACAATCTTTCTCTGCCTGGTGTCCTGCTGACTGAACAGAAAAGGACTCAGTTAAATGGTGTTTACCATCCCTTTCCAGTCACAGAAGTGCTTTCTAGTTGACTTGCAGATGTCTCAGAAGATGTGTCTTATTTATGAGTTGACATCATCACAAATCCTTTTGGATTTTTAGTTTCAATAATGGGGAAACAAGATGTTGAATGAAAGTAGAAATTTGTGACATGTGTATAAAAGAATACTTTTGGTTGTGGAGAGGAAAGGGACTTAAATATAAACAGGAAATATACACTAGTGAACCCAGGGAATCCTATTAACAGTGTACCCAACAGTTTTTTCTACCTTCAGAAACAATAGGCCAGCAACAACAAGAATACATTGCAAATTACCAGAAGCTTAAAAAGCCTTTAAAAGCAGCTCCTAATGTGATGTTATTTATGCTGGTGCAAGTGTATTTGTTTTCAAAGAAAAAAAATGTCTGTGTGCACAGTGCCTTCTGGAGCATCGCTTTAAGGCGATAGTAGGCAAGACATTGGCCTCGCATGCATGTAACAAACAATAACTAACAAATTAATAACTGACTCAGTTGTGTAGCTTCTGCCATTCTGAATATATAACCTTGGATTATTGGACTCATGCTTGGTTGTTGGTTTTACTGCTGCGAAGTTTAGCTGCTAATCAACCCAACTATCTGCATTCAGAGATCAGACTTCACAACATGTGAATGAACCAGTCATGGGTTGTGCAATAACAGTAGAATTTCCTGCTTTCTCCAAAAGCCATAGTCTAATTAACATGCAATTTACATGCAAATAACACCAGTTTCTCATCTACTTTGGGCCCAAACTAGTCCAGATAACAGAGACTATTAAAAGGAATGTATATCTGTCTTCTGCAACAAGTGTTAAGATGAAATTCTTCCCTGCACAACTCCTTATATTAAATACTTGTGTGCCATGTTACAAATTTTCATTCCTTTCTGATTAACATCAATTATCTTCAGTGGCTGAGCTAATTAGAAGATGAAGCTGGCTAGACAGGAGTCTTATAAAGGACGTTGCTCCTGCATTTAATTTATTTCAATTGAATCTTTAAAATCATATCTGCAGTGTATAAAAATGACACATTGACTTTTGGGGGTGGGGTGTTGTCCTTCTGAACTGTACATCTGAGCACAAAATTCTCCTAATCTTCTAGTAAAGCATGCAACCCAGGTAACTACCAATAAGCACAAAACATGTTCCATTTTGCTTAGCCTACCCTCCTTTTTCTGTACATTGCCTAAAACATGTGGAAAGGTATACAGTGCAGTATGTCCACTTGAGTTCTTGGAGGAGGATGGATGTGGATACAGGAAGCACATAATTATTTTAGGATAGTGAGGACTGAGACAGTGTCATGAAATGAAATATGACAGGAGTGTTGGTGCAGACAGGATCTTAGACAATCTTGACAACTTCTATGAGAGTGCCTACTTGTTTACCTCTTCATCTGCATGCACAGTAAAAGGCATAATGTGGCTCCTGGCCAGCTGTTTCTATATGTGCAGTATGGCTGTTTTTTAATTAACACATCTTAAAGGGGTTAAACAGTGAACTGTGCACCCACTGAACAGAACAGCAATGACAGATTTTATACATTGCAGTATAAAATCTGTGTGTACAGTTTGTCACATCTCTGGAAGAGGCACCCCTACTCGGCCTTGCTAATTATCCTCAGAAACATGGTGCTTATTTTGCACATGAGGGGAACCAGAGCCCAATTCTGCTTAGAAATGATGGCATCTGAGTTCCATTCTTTATGAAGAAAGGGATATTGTATCGTCCAAGAGCCCCAGTGCCTAGCAGTGAAAACTGGTAATGGGACTTATGCCTTGGCATGCCTCAGCTTCATATTAAACTCTGCAGTAAGATGTACAGCAGTCCCCAGGGGCTCATTTACTGAGCTTTATGTCAGCATGAGCTGCTCAAAGGGTCTCCAGTGCAGATCAAGATCCAGGCTGTGGTGTTTACTTTGCAAATATTATAATCCTTGCAGCAGCATGACTGACAGACTATATATTTGCAACAAGCTGTTGAGGTAGTGATTGCAACATAAGCTTTAAGCTGCCACCAGTACAAAAGCTTGCAGTAAAGCTAAGCTTATATTTTTGTAAAACAAAACAAAACAAAACACTGTTGTATTGTTTAGTTTTAGCTTAAAGCAGTCTGAACTCAACACAGTAATTTGGTTTGTGATTAATAAGATTCATCCATGGCAGCTGGTTGGGCTTATCCTTAATGGTAATCGACATTGCAATTAATTTCCTAGGCAATGTGAATGGTACTAAGACCAGCCCAAGCTGTGTAGTAGCAGAGGTTTTGAAGGAACGCCTTGAGATGTGCAGCGTGTTGGGACTGACAGGCTGTATGATTTTAGATTTTGGAGGCTTCAATTTTTCTTTTGTTAGTGACTGTGATGTAGTACATTGACATGGCTTATGTGCAGAAATGTCATTACAGTTTGTTTCACATGGAAATATGGGAGTACAAGTCTGTTTGTGTTACAGGTTTTACTGCTGATTTATTACTACTGGAATGATGGGTCAGATTTTCCCCTCTTACTTCTCCAGTGGTTTGATGTTCTATTTCTGACAGAGGATCAATGACCAAAGTTATACTGGGAAGTTGGATAGCTTCAGAGGTTAAGTTCTAAAGATGGTCCTAGCCAGTCTGAAGTTCTGCATGTATAAGCAACCTTCCGCTCACATTCCAGTGTGCATGTGCACCTGGCTGCAGTTCCCCACCTGCAGCGTCCTGATGGTCGAACTCTGTTGAACTGGTTGGATATGCCCTGTGTTGTGAATGGAAATCTGCATTTGCATGTGTTTTGACAAGTCCAAAACCAAAGCTACAGGTAAGCAGAGTTTCCTTTTCTAAAGGAATATGCTAAATAGCAATTTAGCTCTTCTGGCCTAACACTTCAGCATCGTGGTGGGATCAGGGTTAGTGGACATGGAATCAAAACAAACTGTTACAGTGGACAGCATAAGGACTTTATTTTGGTATTACCATAATGTTCCCAACAGTTTCAAAACTCAGAACCTAGAAACCTGTTCAATTATTATGTGACTACATTGCTAACCATTATGCCCACTATCCTGAAGCCATCAAGGAGGTGTAGTGTTGGAGAAACTGCAGGTCTAGCAGCCAGTAACATAACAGGACCATAGGTCTGGCTGGCAATTCAAAACCACCTTAAACCCAAAAACCAACCTATAGGAGCTTTTATAGACAATATAATCAGTTTTGTTGTATTAATTCCGTCTTCAGTTTGGCCGCCTCAATCATATTCATTTTGAACATGTTTCATTCTGATTGGCAAAAGGAATCATTGCAATCCATTTCATTTTAGAGATGCTATATCGTTCTGACACATTGCATGAACCAAGCAGAGTGGGGGTGGGGGTCTTGCAGTTCGGTGAATTGAACTTGCATAATCTTATGCCTACTTGTGACTCTTCAGCCTCAGCTCCCCATATCTGAAAGCACAGCAGCATGCAAATTCTGCAGAAACCACATTTAGTGCAGCCTGAGGAATTCCAGGCACTCCATGGAAAGATGCCACTCATTCTTCCTTTCGATAAAGCAGCATCTCATTCTAAATGTGGCAGGATCAATGGCAAGTTGGGGATGGCAAGGAGGGAACCTCTACAAGAAGGGGAAGCACATCTTCAAGGGACGGGGGGAAGGGGTGTGTGTGAGTTATCAAAATGCTAATTCCTATGGAAACAACAGCATGTAGAAATATGTGACTATCTAATAGAAAATGCAGATGTTTTCCTTATTGGCTAATTAATGTGAAGACAACAAACAGATTTGACTGCATTCTGTTAGTGAATCTAGATCTAGATCCATAATTCCTTTTAATACATCCTTGAAGCTTCTGATGTACAATACAAAGTTATATATTCTTCAAACTATTTTTGAGAGTGAACTGAGAGGAAGAATAAACATAAAATACTGTGATAAATGCTGCACATTACAATCAGGGTAAAGACCAGTCATGTATTATTTCTTCAGTTGTTGCTATTATTAATTGATTGATTAAACTGTACTGTGCATTTTAAAATTTTGGTTTGTAGTTTAAATAGAGGGTTGGGGATGGAAGCTATAGTTCCCAGGATTCTCATTGGAAGGGAGTTTTACATAAGAAGCAAGAATTTAAAGATACAGAAAAATGGTACACACTGTTAGAAAAATCTGGCACCACATATGCTCCAAGTTACAAAAATGGAACTGCACCTTTATTTTTATATGTAAAGAAAAACCTGTGTGTTGACTAGCATTTTTAAAGGAAAATTTATGAGCCTTTATGAGTATTAACTTTCAAATGAATATTTATCAGTACTGACAGAAAGGGAGTAGTAAAAAGAGATAATTTAAGTGTCATTAAAGGCCAAACTAGAGGTGCTTCCAAATGGAGAACTGCTGTTCAAATTATATTCCATCTTTTCCTCCTTTATTGATTTGTTATGGAAAGAAAAAAGAATAAAAAGGCAGTGAGAGAACTTGACAGTTACAAGTGGAAGATGAGATTATTCCTGTGAAATTCCAGGAATGAACTATAACAATTCTGAAGTGCTGAAAACTTGGCATGGGCTTTCCAGTTTCTGCAGCTTTCAGTGTTATTTTTCTTGTCTAAAACGCCACATTATAGACCCATTCTGAATTAGGGCTGCTTCCTGTGAAACTACTAGCTGTGGAGGGTAAAATATACCAGCACAATTCTCACTGGGGAATCAACACAGACCCAGAAGGGTGACCTTCCTCTGTCAATGCTACAGCCTCAGTCAGATCCCCCCTTCTGCTCACTGCTCCTTTTTGAGCAAGAAATAGACATTGGGGCTGCATTAAAGGGACATTCACATCATATCTAGTTTGGCTCTTAGGGAAGTAAGGATGGCGCATTGTCACCCTTTCCACAGGTCATTCTGTTACTATCAGATAAGCATGACATGCAAAGTTTATCTTCATTTTGCTGAAAACTGGATTTCCTTTTCCACTATCATCACCACAGTTGCCAATAATTACCTAGGTCCTAATAAAAGCAGAGATGTCCATGAGGGTGGGATATTTCTTCCTCTAATTCCTTTATGAATCTAGGATGGATTTCATCAGGCCCAGGAGATTTGAACTCATTCAGCCCAATTAGATTACCCTTGACCATCAATCAATCAATTGTATCTTGGCCTGTCAATCTTGAGTTGCCATCCTTGTACTTCCACTTCTTCAAGAAGGTCATAGATCTTTTGGGAGAAGACTGAGCCAAAGTAAGGATTGAACAGTTCTGCCTTTTCTCTGTTACGTTGGAATCCACACTGAGTAGTTGAAACCCTGTTTCTTTCCTCTGTCTTTTACTGTGGACTTATCTGAAGAAGGCTTTTTTCTTGCTTTTAGCATCTCTTGCTAGCCTCAGTTCTTTCCTAACTTTAGCTTTCCTGACACCTTCCCTGCAATACCATGCTACCATCTTGTATTCTTTCTTTGTAGTTTGTCCTTCCTTCCATTTTCTATACATGTCCTTTTCTGTTTTCAGAGTCTCTTAAGCTTTTTGTGAAGCCATTTGGGCTTCTTCTGTTGTCTTCTATCCTTTTTCTTTGTTGGAACTGTTTGCAATTTCCTTTAAACGTTCCTTTTTAAAAAAAAAATCCCACCTTTCTTGGACTCCTTTTCTCATTAGAGTTATTTTCCATGGAATTTTACTCATCTTTGTTCTGAGTTTATTGAAATTGGCTTTCTTGAAATCCAGGGTACATGTTTGGCTACGTTTGGCTTTCATTTCCTTTATAATCAAAAATTCAAGTATGGTGTGGTCATTTCCCCCAAGGTTTCCTGTAGCTGCTACTTTGTCCACTAGGTCTTCCCTGTTGGTTAGTATCAAGTCAAGGAAAGCCATTCCTCTTGTTTCTTCCTCCAGTTTCTGTTGGAGGAAATTATGAACAACACATGTTAGGAATCTCTTGGAGGGCCTGTGTTTGGCAGAATTTGTTCCCCAACAGATATTGGGGAAATTGAAGTCCCCCACAATGACAACATCATGCCTCCTTCCAATACTGGCAATTCACTTTTCAAAAGTTTCATCCTCATCTTCTCCTTGACTGGATGGTTGGTAATAGACTCCAACCACTGTGTTCCTTTTATTCATTGCTCCATATACAATAATCCAGATACTCTCAGTGGGGCTACTAAACACATCCTCCTCCATTTCTGTGCAACAATATGTATCTTTTACCTATAGTGTGACTCTACTTCCCTTTCTGTTCCTTCTGTTCTTTTTGAACAGGATATATTCTTCAACTGTTGAATTCCAGTCATGGGAGTCATCCAACCAAGTTTCAGTTATATCTGTCTGGTCATATTTACCCTCCTGTATTAAGAGTTCGAGTTCATGCTGTTTGTTTCCCCTACTCTGGGAATTACTATATAGACACTGAAGACCATGTGCTTTATACTCTTTTTTTAGAAGACCATTATTGGGCACTGTTAAAGTTGCTTCTCTGTTGTGGTACATAAGCCTTTGCTCTTACACTCAGGTGTACTTCCTCCTCCTCTGTAGGGTTCAGTTTCAAGCCCTCCTGATAAACCTCTTCACACTGTGGCCAAACACCTTCTTTCCTGTACTTGTAAGGTACAGCCCATCACTTGCCAGCAGTCCATCTTCCATGGTCCCAGAATCTGTTATCTCGCACATTGGCACCGCCTTTGTAGCCAGGCATTCACTTGGAGTATTTTTCTTTCCTTGTCCATTCCTCTTCTTCAAACTGGAAAGATTGAAGAGAAACTATCTGGCCCTCAAAGTTCTTGACTTTCCTCCCTAAAGCTTCAAAGTCTGATGTGATCTCTTCAAAGCTTCACTTGGCAGTGTCATTTGTTCTCACATGTTTAAGAAGGAAGAGATATGTACCAGTGGGCTGTATGAGCCTTGGCAATCTTTCAGTTATATCCCTAATCTGTCCTCCAGGGAGATACCTGGAGATGTCTCTCCTGACATACGTGTGTTTCCATCCCACGCAGCAGGGAGTCTCCCACAACTAACAGTCATACAATCATAGAATAGTAGAGTTGGAAGGGGCCATGAAGGCCATCAAGTCAAACCCCCTGCTATTGCAGGATACCACATTACACCATCCCACTCAGATGGCTGTCCAGTTTCTTTTTGAATGTCTTCAGTGTGGGAGAGCCCACGACCTCTCTAGACAGCTGTTTCCACTGTTACGGTATATTGCTCTGCCAGTGAGGAAGCTTTTCCTGATGTCCAGCCTGAATCTGGGTGAATTGATTATTCCATGTCCTACATTCTGGCATCAGCAAGAAGTGATCTTGACCTTCCTCTTTGTGACAGCCTTTGAGGTACTTATAGAGGGATATCATGTCCCCCCTCAGTCTTCTCTTCTCAAGGCTGAACGTGCCCAGTTCTCTCAGTCTCTCCTCACAGGGCAGTGTTTCCAAACCCTGGATCATTTTTGTTGCCCTCCGCAACAAAACCCTTTCTAATTAATTAGACCCTTTCTCATTTTACCTACATCTTGGTGCCCAGAACTGGACACAATATTCCAGGTGAGGTCTGACCAGTGAGGAGTATCTTCTCTTCTTGCTCTTGGAAGCCTTGATATCACTGCTAACACTTGGTTGACCTTTGGCCTCTTGTTCAGTTTTGCATGGGATGACTTGCAGTTCTTTCACAGCAGGCTGTTCTCCAGTCTCATTCTTGAGTAACTGAAAGCTGTTTCACTGCTTCCACTGGTGCAGAGTGTCTTCTAGTTCTGCACCCCATTGTCACCCTTTTCCAAGGAGTTTCCTTCTTGTTTTCTCTTCCCTTGGGATTCTTTTTCTGCATCAGCTTGCTGTTGCACATCTCAGCTGTTGCAGTTCCACTTAGCTGTCTAAAAACTCTTCATCTTCTTTTATTTCCCCAAGGTGGACACTGATTGCTATAGTGCTCCCATATTTTCCTCTAACAGGGCTACTAGCTTGCACTTGTTGCACATGTAGGTCATGTTACCCTCAAGCAGAAAAACAAACATTGCACAGATGTTGAAGGTCACCAGCATTACAGAATCTTCTCAGTCCATTCTTTCTACTGCCTTTTTGATTCTAGTTTGCTAAGCCTGTAACAGCTAGTGCTTTGTCCTGTCTGTCCTCAAGGTTAACAACACAGTCCTATCAGTAAAGGTGTGTTACATGAGAAGTGTGTGTTACAAGGAAGAAAATAAAGGATGAGGGGAAGGGGATAAAAAGAAAGTTAGGGATCTCTCTCCTTTCCCAGATGAACTCCACTGCCAAACTCTTATTTGCTCTTCGTCTTCACTTGCTCCCTGGCAGCTTGGCTGCTTGTATCCCAGGGTCCCTATACCAGTTGGGGCAGCTTCCTCTGATCTGCTCAGCTGGGAGTCAGGAATCAGAATCCTTGATTTTGTCTAGTCTCATTAGAACACAAAAGACATGTTTTAAGGTCCAGAAGATTCCAGGCTTGATTAGGAGGCACCCAAGGCAAAAGGTATATATTCTGTAAAAATTAAAAATCGTGTATTTACATAAGAGCATGTACAGTAAATACAGAGTTAAAGCATTATTAGAACAGAAGGAAGAAAAATAAAGCTAGCCATTAACTTATTCTATTTGGCCAATGATTCCAGTAATTCCAGTGACCCAAACAGTGTGTTAGTAACAAATATTACAAGAAGTTATATGATTGAAGTGCAGAAATTTTGGGTGGCAGCAGCTTGCTTCTGGGTACAGTTGATCAGTCTATTTCCAGGAAGAGGTAAAGATTAAAAGTTTACAAATCATAGAATCATCACTTCCAAATAAAAAAAGCATGATCTAAGAACTTAAGACCAAAAGTATAGCAAGCCCCCCAATCCATGAGCCTATTTCCCATGCTAGCAAAAGAATTCTAAACATATACGTAAATCACACTGACTTATTTCCCCAACGATCCACTTGTTATCTTTGCTTTCACAATGCACAAAACATTTTACGTTTGAAGAAAAGGGATTCCTTGATTCCTTAGTCTGAAAATGCTGGATATTGATCATGAGTCTGAAAGCTGTGAAATGTAATTTAGCTCCTGCTAATAACAAGGCTTGAAGCAGGGAGATTTTTAGAATGTAAAATTTTCAATCATGAGCAAGTTAATCCCAACCATTTTACAGACTAGGATTTTTTTCCTTTACCCTTTTAGACTTCCCATTTATTGATGGATGTTCTTCATATCACTGTGACAGCTCAACTTTGATGTTCTAAACCCAAGGTAGAGATGAAATGGTGACAAATACAAATATTTCTCTTCAGCAATATGAATGCTTATTTATTTGATGTTTTGCTGATAATAAACAGTGTAGGAAAAGCATGATTGGAGTCTCACTCTGCAGTGCTTACTTAGTAATATTTCTATAGAAACATGAAATAGAAGTAGCACTTTTACTCTTAATGATGCATTGGGATATCACAATCTCATTTATGTATCTTTATAAGTTATCCTCCAAGTCCAGTTATCCTCAGAATTAAAATTACAGATGCTTATTCATCTAACCTTCCATGACACAGCATTAACAAAACAATACATTCAACAACTTGTGTCAGTGACTTTTAAATGAAATCCCTAAATTTCCATTCTGAAACATGTGCACATGAGCATGACCCTCTGGATTCAGTGACGCTCCTGCAGCTTCATGCATTTTGACATTTCAGCTGTCAGCTTTTTATCTTGGTCCTCATAACTTGGTATAGCCCTTTGTCAGGGTACGAGAACTTGTCTGTTCACAGTGACAGACTCTAGGATCCAGCACTGAAGGCTGAGCTGAGCAGTGATTTCTAGATGAATTGTGTGAACATGCTGATGGAACGACATGGCTTGTCATGTTGAGTTAGCAACATGGACTGCAAACTAAATATGGCATCGCCATGGATCAGGAAGCCAGCACAAGAGAAAATGAAAGGGAAGCAGGAAAGAAAGTCTGTATAACGGAGACATGTATGAACAGCAGTAAAACCAAATATGAAAGTAGCCTTGAGGAACAGAGATGCATGTCATGTGACCCAGAGGCATTGTGGGTTTATTCTGCACAGTCATTAACATTCAAAGAGAACTGGTGGCAGGTCTTATTAGAGGGCCCCCACCTTTTTGGGGGAAAGAGGTTATTTTCAAATAAAATCCCACATTTTACAAATCATATTTTACAAATTCCAATAAAAATGGTAAATATAAAATTAGTAAATGTGGCAACATATGTGTGTACAAGGTAGTACATATTCAAAATTGTATTAAAACCACTCAAAGTAAAAATATAATCCAACATCAATTAAAAGTGGGCTGAAAGATCAAGATCTTTAAAGCCTGTTTAAAATAGCCTCATTTGTTTTAGTTTGGTGAACAAACAACTGTTGACATCTGCCAGCTCTTGCCTATGCTAACAATTCCTTCAGAACAGATCTAACACAACAGATCCCTGTTCTCTCATTTTTTGAGTAAGTCTTCATGAAAATGACATGTTGAGCTGTTACCATGTTTGAGTGTACAAGGAGTTCCCTCTTCCTCCTAGGGGTGCAGTTTGGTCAGAGCAAGGAAAAAGTACAAAGGCCTGGCCAAAATTGTACAGAGTTCTCAGAGCACAAGAGAGCTCTGTGTATCAATTTTATGTCTTCTCTACTTAAAGCTGGTGTAGCTGTCGCACTGTTTCCATAATCTGGGATAAAGTACCAAGGGAGACCGATTGTATCGGCTTTGTAGAATAAGACTGTCATTTCCACTTTCATGCCTGACTTTTGTTTCAGTGCCTAAGACCAGAGCAGAATAGCTTGGAATGGTAATTCTACAGTCAGCTTATAGCTCTGTCTTTTTGACTCCTGACTTCAGTTTAAAGAGGCATTTTACAATTTGGCAGCAGTGGGGGGAAGTTAGTTTATTCAGTTTCCTGAAGTTATTTCTTGTTAACACCTAATGGAATAGTAAGGGATTTTTAGTATTTGGATTCTACTTTGCTCAATTTGTCCCCATTTATTTTCCTAGACATTTCAAATAAAGATTGTTTTAAATTATCTGTCTCACTACCTCTCCCAAAAATCTGTATGATTTTTTAAATGCTGTGAGAAAAATTCATGGTGTTTTTGAACACATTTGAATGGTGGCATTAAACTTTCTGTCCTATTATATAAGAAGTATCAGAGGCAAATATCATTGTTTAAGTAATTCAGTGTTCCATTCTACAAATTGTGGCAGCTGTACTGAAATCAACAATGCTTTTGGAGAACTTCCTTCAACCTGGATCAGCAAATGTTCATAGTCGATACAACTGCATTAGCATTCTCACAATATTTTAATCCTTTTGTCTCATGTTGTTTGTATTTTTATATGCTAATCCTCTCCTCCTGGACATGTCTTGAGCAAAACTCATGTGCTACACAACAAATCCCATGTTTTGGTGACCTTTGATTTTGCATACACATATACATCCACCAAACTCCAGTGCAGATACAAAAATTCCAGAAGCACCCTTTCCCTCATGGAAGTATTTTTTTTTTTTTTGAGTAAGTTTTATTCTTAATAAACCTAACAAAAAAAGAAACTAAAAAAAAATCAATCATCAAAAACATCAGACCTACTGGGTCAGCCCCCCCACATTTTTTTCTTTTTATGTTAAACTGTAAACATATTTAAATCTATGCATAGTCCTGTTCAGTGCTTTTTTTGCCATAGAACGCACCGGAACAGAGTTCCGGCAGCTTTTTTCAACAGATTTTCCAAGTTTTAAAACTAACTTTTGAAAATTGATGTTTGGTCCACGTGGATTTGAATCGCCCTGTCGAGCATAGCAGGTCGGCAGCAAAATCATTAAAATGGTGCATGTGGGCTGCTTGTGTGTCGAATCCGATGCATGTGTACGTCCATGCCGGTTGTGATGCTGCTGCTCGGCTTGTGGCGCTGCTCGGCTTGTGATTGGTCATGTGGTCACACGCTGAGTGCTTCCTGTGGGTGGCAACCATTATGTTTTGTTACACAACTGATGTGTGTGGGTATGTGTACAGTGATTGACTAAGTGAGAAAGATAAATAATTTCATGAGTTCCGGCACCTTTTTTCTTACAAAAAAAACACTGGTCCTGTTTCTCTAGCCAATAATAAAAAGAGTCCCAAGTTTCATAGAAGTCTGTATCTTCTTTCTCCTTCAGAGACAAAGTCAGTCTGTCCATTTCTGCACAGTCCAAGATCTTTTTTAGACTCAGTTCATCGGTAGGTGGCTCTTCACTCTTCCAACGCTGGGCAAATACAATCCTCGCCACAGTAGTTACATGTAGAGTCAAATACATTGCTTGTTTACCAACATCATCAGGTACAATGCCTAATAAGAAAACTTCAGGTTTAAATGTTAGAGGTTTTTGTAACATTTCCTCAAGCCATTTGTGTATTTTAATCCAATACTTTTTTGCCTTATCACAGGTCCACCACATATGATAAAAAGTACCCGATTTGTGTTTACATTTCCAACATCCATCTGACATATTTGGAAACATCTTAGCTAACCTATTTGGTGACAAATACCATCTATAAAACATTTTATACAGGTTTTCTTTGTATGAGGTTGCTCGTGTTACTTTAATATTTCTTTCCCACAGTTTTTGCCATTTTTCTACCTCAATATTATATCCAAAATTTTGTGCCCACATTATCATATTTTGTGCCCTCATGGAAGTATTAATCACCTTCATAATACAATAGTGGCTGAAGAGGGTAGACAACAGTGCAGGGGTTTTAGGTTTGTTGGGTACTGACAACTCTGTTACTCGACTCTTTAATGCCTTTATACAGAGAACAGGCCTTGAAGTGTAAATGGCTGTAGAGAGTAGAGAAGGTGTACCAGAAGGCAAGTAAATGACCAAATAACAGAATGAGGCAGTGCTTGCCAAGGCATGATTCCAGGGTAATAAGATTACAGTCTTCTCCCTTGTGCTTTTAATCACATTATTCGTAGTGTGAAGATCTGCAGTACATCACTAGCACATCTTAAATAGTAACTGGAGAGATTATCAACTTCATCACTGAAAGGGAATTGGCACAACTCAGCAGACCCTTGGAAACACACCACTCAATTCATAGTCCTTCGTCTAACTGAATGAAACCTGTAATTCTAAAATGTATAACCTTTCTTCTCCTAGTTTTCTATGGTGGATGTTTTAAAATGATAATATTGACACACTTATACATTGCATCAGTGATACAAGTCTCATTGTCTTCTATGCCCATTTTCAGAGGACCGCATCATTTAAACACTTCACAGCATTTAAGCTTACATCTTTTTCACATTATTACCCATATTCATTTCTAAAAGAAAGAAACAGAATTTGCTCAAATTCCTGAACAGAAACTTAGCTTTGTAAGCCTTTAAAAGAAAAACAACTTTAGCCAAGAGAACATGGGACAATATTTTGGACTTCTTGCTATGCTGTCTTAACATATGTAACAGAGGCAGTCTGAACAAGTGAATTTCCATGTAAGCAAGCTCATGCACACCTTCATCCAGCTCTTGCGCTTTCAAAAGGCATCTGTATGTGCCAGAATGTGGGTGGTGATGTGCAGTGGAATGTTCATTCCAAAGCACATCATATTGGAAGAGCACAGATGGCATCCACAAGTAAATGTGCATCTCAGTTGTGCATTTGGATGCATATCTAATTTATGCCCATAATTCCTAATCCAGGAAATGATACAGGGAAGCTTGTTCTGCACATTTATTCATTTATTATTTATATCTTACCTTTTTCCGTCAAGGAGCACAAGGTGGCTTATGTAGACCTCTTCCTTTCCATTTCAATCTTACAACAAACCTGTGAGGTAGGTTAGGCTGAGACTCAGCAACTGGCCATATAATTAAGCTGATGAAATGTGTGCCTGCAAACCACACCCCGAATTTATTATGATTTATGACCCAGGCCTAGCTATGTCAGTATATAAGTGCTTTATATCAGACTCAAATTCCCCAATGTTCTGTACAAATAAAGCAAAAGCATATTACAAACAATACCATATCAAAACCAATTGCAAGCACAACAATCATCCTAAAAATAGCAGCAGTTAGTACAGCAGTTAGTCTACACCAGTTCTGACACTTAGTTTTAGTAAACTCAGAAATATTGCAGCACCATTTTGACCAGTAAGAGATAAACAGATACAAAGGAAAGTGCTATTAACTCTTAAAATTATATGAATGGAGGAAGCAATACTTGCATCCTGACCCTATACATTTTGTTCAGTAGGCCTCATTCTTAGGTTTGCACAGGATTACTCCACGTTTTGCACTTTTCTTCTAGTTCTATGTAAGTGCTTTAATCAGCAGTTCATATAATTACATTGTATGGCTGTGACCTAAATGTTAGCAACATGGCCTTCTCATCTTCTGTATACAGTTTTTATCAACATCCTGCAGTATTAGGAAAAACCTTTCTCACACAGAACATGGTAATTGGTTTCCTAGCAGAGGAAGTGAGGTAGTAGAGCATCTGTCCAAGTCATTTGGCTCTGAAATGGATTGGCTTTTATTCTTGTGCAGTTTGATATAACTCACAGCTGAAGCTGATTGATAGTAGAGTCGCAGGAAGACCAATTTAAAGCTCCTTGGATTTCTCCCAGAGATTTAGCCCCTACAGTAGTGACTTTCTACATGACTTTAGCTTGCACCTTCTTTGAAGTCTGCCCCTGTGGTCATAGCAAAAGCCACTTAAATTTACAGCTCCTCAGGACTAGTGTTATGGCAAGTTTGTTAAAAAGAAAACATTGTATCCCTTGACAACTAGTGCTTCCATATAATTTAAAGATCACTTGTTTTTTCTCCAGGTTGTTGAGGTGCTCAAACCCCCAAATATACTTTGCACTTTTTTCTCTCTGGCTGAAATAAGATCATTTCCGTGATCACATTTCAGAGAGAATTCGAGGATTCCATACAAAATTAATGGCTTGTTTGCTCTTAGAATAAATGTGTGAAATTCAGAGTACTATTTCTCCTGTACAATGTATTCACGTTGAGTTCATATTGGTGTTCATCTGATGTGTTGCAAAGCCAAGGCTTCTCAAAGGTGTGTTGCCTGAAGTGAAGGAAAAGGTGCCCACACAAAGGAATTCAGCCAGAAATCCATCCAGACTGGCAAGTGAATCTTATTACAACATTGGTGAAGGGACAATATCCTCCATCATTTCTGAGGGCAGTTTAGGAGAAAAGGTGTACCAGGGTAGTCCAGGGCAGAGGTAGGTAGACTTCTGGTATGGGATCTACTTTGTTTTTACTAGGAGTCCAAGGTCTACTAACTGGAGCCAGTTGCAAATTAGTGGTTAGAGCAATAGGGTGGAACTAGATGCAAAACGTAGATTAAAGAACACAGCCAGTTATTTAGTGTAATTCTTAAGCCACAGACTGGGTTCACCAACATATAGAAATCTACATCTGAGTTAGATCAGAGATTCTGCATCTCTGAATCAGGGATTCTAGCACTGCTCTAAAACTGACTAGCAGAGCTGCGTAAAAGCTGGTCAGTGCCAACTACTTTACTACAAAGACTACCAAGGCTGGGAAATAAATGATTGACCCAAGACCAACACTGGCAAAGAATTCTTTTCAGGTGTTATTACCATTTTTACTTGTCACTAAAGTTGATCTAGTGCAAATTACCCAAGGATCTACCAGTAGATACCAGTCTGCCTTCTGCCCACCCCAGTTTAGGGGACTCAGGAGGAAGGATGAGACGTGGGCTGCTGTTGCAACTTATGGCAGCTACTTAACTTGGACTAATAGCGTGTCCAACCCTGCTCAGTATTGTACTATATTGAACTGGGAGGGAAACCAGTTTTAAAAATAAAATCACTCTCCCACATGCCAATTTATCAAATGATTCCTGGAAAATTTGGGAGAGGGGATTTTTCTTCAAATTTTCCTATTCCAACCCTGGATCCCATATCGCCGCCGCCCCCCCCCAAGATTTTCACATCTGTAGTTATATTAAAGTAGTTTAATATATATTAAATGGCATTTTGGAGAAAACATTAACCCCACCATGCCACAATGTGGCCATTTTAAGACATATGCTTCTACTTAAGGTTTTGGAACAATGATTATAGTGTCTGAGACTAGGTACAACTTCTGAGACATTAGTTAATCTGTTTTACAAAGTGGTTGGTCAGTCACTAAAGCGAGTTTATGCTGTTGTCTTTGAATCTTGGCAGAGGTGCCGGAGCACCATGGCCCAGGAAAGTCAATTCACTTTCTAAGACTATTATTGTGTCACAGCTAATTTAATTACGAAGATAGTAAATGCTCAGATGATGTGGAGACACTGAGTGGTTTTGAAGAATGGAAAAGCAAGTGATGGACCCATTCCTCCCAGAAAGAAATGGTTACAATTAATTAATTAATGCGGGGATGGGGGGAAACTAATTTCAATTTGTGTTAAAACAATGAAACATTCAACAAATACTTAATCATTGCCTTACAGATCTTGGCAGAAATCTACTTAAAGGAGAAAACAAGCAAGGTACATTTAATGTAACTTGCCTTCAGAAAAGCACTTGGAGAATTAATTCCAATTGGCTTAGCTGCTGGCCCTGTCACATGTTATTACCAGACCATGTATGCAAGCATTTCAAGGGCAAGTTACTCCCACTTTTCCATTAAAGAAAACTTACAGGTTCTGTATACTTTGTTTTCCTAAACTTAATATTTGATTCACTTTTCTGAAAACTAAAAGTTTGGGCTTTTTATTGACTATCAAACATATTAGCTTGATTAGGGTACATCAACTCCATCATTTAGATTATTAATAACATTCAGTTTATCATCATCATCATCATCATATTCCACTTATATCTTGCCTTTCTTTCTCTGGCAAGCAACCCAGTGTGGCTTAAAAGGTTTTCCTCCTCTCCATATTATCCTCACAATAACCCTGTGAGATAGGTTAGGCTAAGAAGTGACTGGCCCAAACTCACCCAGTGGGCTTCATGACTGGTTGGGAAGTAGAATTCAAATCTCCTGCGTCCCAGTGCAGCACTCTTAGCCTCTGTCCCATGCTAGGGTCCTCTTACTTAACAGAACCAGAAGGATCCCAGACAAAGCTTTTAATGTACAATACTCTACATCAAGCACAAAAATTTACAGGGACTCCAGACATTGCCATAATTCATTGTAACTTTCCTACATTTTTTCATCACATTGTCAATCTATTTTCTTACAAACAAATAGGGCAATTTCAGCCAAGACTTTAAGCTTCAGTAGGCTCCTTTGCCACCTTGGGAGTGCCACCTTAGTCTGACTGTTGATTGCACAAGGTAGGTCCTCAAGTACTGCCTCTCCCTCTTCTGCCCTGAGTCTTCCCACCTGTCTCCCAAGACAATAATGGAAGCATTGAGGAAAGCAGCGATGACAGCTGCCAGTGGAAGGAGAATGGGATTGCATTCCAAGGATGTGCCCCTGGAGGGTGGTGGGCTTGTGGTAGTGAATGAACACATGGACAACTGGGTTTGTGATGGGCATGTAAGCTGCATGCTAAATTGCCTGTCTGGTTCATCCATTGTGGAGAGCACACATTGTCTAGATAGCTCTGTAGGTAGTGCTAGAGTGGAATCATTGATAGTGGTTCATGTTAGTATCAGTGGCATGGGGGAATGTAGTCATGAGGTCCTAGAAGCCAAATGTAGGTTGCTAGGTAGAAGGTTGAAATCCAAGACTACCACAGTGACTGTCTCTGAAATGCTACCTGTTTCACACACAGGGTTAGCTATACAGGGAAAAACTGAGAAGCCATAATTCCTGAATGAGACCTTGGTGTAGGGAGGAGGGCTTCATGTTTATTACACACCAAGGAACATTTTGGGACAAGCCAGAACCAGACTGCTGGCACAAAATGTTAAAAGGTGACAGAGCAGCTTTTAAACTTCAGTGTTGAGGGGGAAGTCAACAGCAGATATGAAGCACCTGGTTTGAGTTAAGTCATCCCTAGGGGATAATGATGAAAAATTTCTGACTGCCCAAATGTAGAAGGGGAGGAAATAGGCCATGAGCATAAACATGAGGGCCAGTCATAGAGGCTCAGGTGCCAAAACAGAAGTTGCACGAGCAAAAGCCATGTGGAGAGGGACTTTGTGAATAGGTGTTTCTCTGCAAATGATAGAAGCCTCTGAACCCAAACAGGAGAGTTGAGGTGCCTGATTTTAAAGGAGAATCTAAATATATGGGGAATTTTGGAAATCTGGTGAAATTATTATGATATTTCTATGCCACCCAATAGCCAAAGCTCTCTGAGCAGTTCTCAAAAACAGATAAAGTACAAGATTACAATAAATCATAAAAATTCAAAACAAAATTTAAAAGTTAAATTTTAAAAACTACAATAGCTTACTCAAATTAAGTCATACAACCTGTTAAGCAGCTGTCATTGTGCCCCAGTGTAATATAAAACTATTTAAATGCCCCGTTGTAGAGAACAATCTTAAGGCACCAAAAGGATACCAAGGTTAGCACCAGGAAGGCCTCAGTAGGAAGCCTGTCCAGACCTTGGGGGGCTGCTATAGAAAAGGCCCTCCTCCCTTGGAAGGGAGCTCTTGATCATAGTGCAGAAGTAGTTAGTGGTTGGGAGAAGTGTTTTGTTGGGTATCTTGGTCCCAAGCCATGTAGGGCTTTAAAGGTTAAAACTGGCACCTTCAATTGGGCTTGGAAGAATATAGACACAGCCAATTCAAGTGGGCCAGAATTGGTGTTATGTGTTCAGACCTTCTGGTCCCTGTTACCAATTTGGCTGCTGCATTTTGCACAAGTTGCAGCTTCTGAACCATTTTTGAGAGCAGACACACATAGAGTGCATTGCAGTAATCTTGTTCAGTGATTACTACACACAGACTATTGAAGCCAGAAATGGAAGGAACAATTGGGGTACGGTCATCTCTGGATATTATTTCTAAAGGAAAGACTACGAAGGATGCACTGGAGGAAGTGTTGCTCTGTATGTCAGAGACTAATGGGGTCTAGCAGACTCAAAAATGTAAATAGTGCAGATTTCCACAGAAGCACTGACTGACAATATCTGGTTCCAAAATTAATTTATTTTTAGGAATATGCTATCATCCCAGAGAACAAAATACTCAGGTTGAGATCGAAAGTGAAATCAGGGAGACAAGCAAACACAGTACTATAATAATAGGTACTTCAACTATCCTCAAATCAACTGGATAAATGCATGTTCCAGTTCTGACAAAGAGGTTACATTTCTCAGTGTCCTAAACTTTTGTGCCTTGGAACCAACCAAAGGGAAGCAATCTTGAATTCAATTCTAGGTGGAGTTGCTCAGGATGTAGTATGAGATGTAAATCTTGTTGAACCAATTGGAAACAGTGACCAGAGTTGTATCAGACTTCATAAACATTTAAGTGGAAGATTGCCAAAGTTGTCCAACACAGTCACATTTTACTTCAAAAGGAAACTTCTCTGAAATGAGGGAACTGTTAAAAAGGAAGTTGAAAGGGGGAGTCAGGAGGCTTAAATCCCTTCAAAAAGCTTGGAGGTCCCTCAAAACCAGTATTAGGAGCTCAGATAGTATGATGTGACAAGTTAGGGAAGCCACGAGCAGCATCATGCCCAAGAGGACAGCAGCATGGTGGTTAACGAGCAGCTAATAGAGAGAAGGAGGTATCCTTCAGAAAGTGGAAGTCTTGTCCTAATGAGAAAAAGGGAAGGGTTAGTTAAAGAATTACTAAAAGAAGATAATGAGATTGCAGAGAGGTTGAATGATTTTTGTTTATTTGTTTTCACTGTAGGAGATACAAGACAAATAGTTATATCTGAACTGATGTTTTCAGGAGCAGAATTTGAGGAAATAAGCCAGATAGTGCTGACAAAAGGTAACATCCTCAACCTTACCAACAAATTGAAGGTTAATAAATCACTGGGCCCAAATGGTATCCATTCTGGTGTTCTTAAAGAACTCAAGTATGAAATTGCTGACCTCCTTATGAAGGATTCTACCATGTTCCTAAGATCAACTTCTGTACCAGCGGGCTGGAGAACAGCCAATATAACACCTTTTTTTTTGTTTTAATGGGACTCAGAATCATTCCTACTAAATTGGCTGAAAGCAGTGTCAAAGATAAAATTAGTAAACATATGGAAGGTCAGGACCTGCTGAGAAAGAATCAACATGGTTCCTGCAAAGGTATCTCCTGTCTCTCTGACTTTTGAAGGTGTCAGTAAATATGTGGATAGGGGTTGTTTACTTGGATTTTCAAATGGCTTTTGACAAAGTCCCCTGCCAAAGGATCCTTAGCAAACTTACTTTATTGCCTCTCAGCAATTCTCTTCTGTCTCATATTGGAGTTTAGGTTATATGTTTCAGACAACTATTACCAGACCAGAGAAAACTGCCATTATCATTATTTGATTGACATTACTCTGGGCTTTGAAGAAGAAGGTTTTGATTCAATGAGTCCTGTTACATAAATGAGTATTATTTTGTAGCTTGACCTAATATTTATTTATTATATTTATATACCACTACCATAACCCATAGGGCTCTCTGGCCAGTTCACAAAAAATACTGTAAAACATATATACAACAATAAAATACCCAAGATAAAATAATGATACAATAAAAGCAAGCACTAAAAATACTAAACAGGGAATAACTCCAACAATTATAAAAGTCAACTACCCCAGTACAGCAGCAACAGTAACAATATTAAAATATAAATATATAAAATTATCCATCATTTCGTTCTTAAAATAACTGGTAAATAAAAGGATTTTGCCTGGCACCAAAAAGATAACAAAGATGGCTCCAGGTGTACCTCTCTGGGGAGCATATTCCAAAGATGGGGTGCCTCTGCTGAAAAGGCCTGTTTACCTCCATCCCCCTTCCTTCTTTGTGGGGAATTCCCAGAGAAGGACCTCTGTAGCTGATCTTAATGGCCAGGTAGCAACATATGGGAGCAGGTTATCCTTTAGTATCTTGTTCACAAGCCATGTAGGGCTTTAAATGTTAAAACAAGCACTTTGAATGGGGCCTGGACTTCAACTGGCAGCCACTGCAGCCAACAGAGGACTGGTGTGAGATGGGCGTGTGGGCCAGTCCACATTAGCGGCCACACTGCCCTATTCTGAATCACTTGATGTTTCCAGACTGTTTTCAAAGGCAGCCCCACAGAGAGCCTGTTGCAGTAGTCCAGATGAGAAGTTACTAGAGTCTGGATAACCATAGCCAAGCTCTGCCTGTCCAGATGAATCTGCAGTTGGTAAATCAACTGTAGCCAATAGAAGGTGCTCCTAGCCACCGAGTCCACTTGTGACTCCACTGATAATTCTGGGTCTTGGAGCACCCCCAAACCACAGAGCTTGCCCTGTAGAGGGAGTGTGATACCATCCAGGACTGGCTGAAAATCTTCCCACTGGACAGACGATTCACCCACCAGCAGCACCCCCATCTTGTCTGGATTGTCTTGTCTTGTCTCAGTTTGTGGGCCCTTATCCAGTCCATTACCAAGGGCAGGCACTGCTTCAGAATGGCTACCACCTCAACTGGGTTTGATGAAAAAGATTGATGACATCTCAGCCCGTACCTCCAGATAACCTCTTCCAGAAGTTTCTTGCAGATTTTGAAAAGAATGAGGGTAGGATTGAGTCCTGCAGAATTCCATGGCACAACTGTCATGGTTCAGAGTAAAAGTCCCCCAGCACCACCTACTGGAAACCATCAGCCAGGTAGGAGCAGACCCACCACAAAGTGATGCCTCCAACTCCCACTCAGGTTAACCTATTCAGAAGCACACCATGGATGATGGTGGTGAAGGCTGCTGAACGGTCCAGCAGATCAACAGGGATGTACTCTCCCTGTCTCTCTCCCGCAAAAGTCATCCCACAAGTCAACCAAGGCAGTTTCCATTCCAAAACCAGGCCTGAAATCTTACTGAAATGGGTCTAGATAATCCATTTCATCCAAGAGTGTCTGGAGCTACTGGGCTACCACCTGCTCAAACACCTTGCCCAGGAAAGGAATATTCATGACAGATCTATAGTTGTTCACATCCACTGGGTCCAGGTTTGGCTTTTTTAGGAGTGTTTAATCACAGTCTCCTTGTACCTGGTACCACTCCCTCTCCCAAGGAGGCATTGACAGCCTCCTGAACCCAGGTAGTTTTTTTAATATTATTAAACTTACGTTTTTGTGCTTTTTACTAAAGGTATAATTGTAGCAAGTTTGCAAGTTAAAAAAAACAGTGATAGCAACGGAGCAACATTGTGCATTAACAAAACAGCTTTGGTGCTCTGTGTATGTATACACATGCCTCCCCTGAGAACATAAAGCTATTTAAAAAACAACAAAAAAGTAAACAATCAACAACCCTAGCGACTATTTACCATTTGCTTCTTTCTCTTGCCTCATTTGGAAAGCAAAGCTGCGATAGCCACTTTTTACTTTATAACAGGCCACCACTAAGTGGGGGGCAGTTTTATAGTAGTGCTGGATAAGGATTTAAAATAATACTTAGTGAGGTTAGTCAGAAGAAAAATGAATGTCCTGCAGCTTCATACGAAAGAGCCCATAAGAAATAACTTCCTCTGACAGCTGTAGTCAGGATTGATCCATCACACTGGAGACTGAAAAATCCCTACACAATTAATTCTAAGGAGGGATGCAGTAATTTTTTCTTCATATCCAATTTCAGTGAGCCACATACCACATTGAGCCACATACCACATTGGCCATAGCTTTTAGGCTCACCAGCCAGATATGGCAATATCCTGTGTTCCTATCATGTACTAGGTAAGAAGTTGTATTCTGTACCATCTTGGCTTTAGGTTGCCCAGTGGCAATCTGTCCCTCCGTCCATTTCCCACTTCATGGAAGTGTTGTTTCCCATGAAGATCAAGTGGAAGAAATTGGGATACTTCCATAGGAGGACTTTGCATCATTCCCAGCTGCATTTATTGGGGAGGGAGAATGGCTATGCCATGGCCTACCCAAAGTTTTGAGGGGTCTTTATGCACACACCAACACACACTACTGAAAATGGTGGGGAGAGCTAGCTGAATTTCTGAGACCAGCCTCAATTTTAATGGAAACTCTATTACTATTACATGGATCAATTTATAAACAAAACTAATACTGGGATCTCATTGTTGATGGCCTTTTTTCGAAGTAATACTCGCACTTGAGCTCAGCTTATAGAGCAGTCCTAACCTCCAGAACCATTGGCTGGTGGAGGTTGAAGAGGACTAGTTATGTCCTTCCACCAGAGTAATGAAGCTGTACTGGCAGTGGGGAAATGGTCATTCTGGGATCCTTAAATACATGTACAGAAAGCTCTTCATGTGTAGATCTACCACTGGCAGACTACCACCTCTGGCAGGCCCCAGACTGGGGCATTCCAGGGTGGAACATGGAAAAACATGGATCCCTTGGACCCAAGGTCCCTCCATTACCTCTTGAGGCCAAAAAATTGAGCCTCCTGCCTATGGTAGCCTCAGACTGGCTTTTTCTGTCCTGCTGAAGGTGATAGGAGGAAAATGAAATAAAACCACTGCTGGAGACAAGAAATAAAGTCAAAACAGATCCCATCTCAAGTAAGGATCTGCTGCTTCATCCCTTCCCACACCCTTAGAATCACTTTCCTATACTGCAGACCTTACACTTAGTTGGGTATAAACCCCATTCAACCCAGTGGAACTTATTTCTGAGTTGGTATATATATGATTGCCCTGTTAGTCACTTTGAGTGGGAGATAAATTACCCTTTGCCTTTCTTCCCCACAAAATTGTATGCCAAAGGCATCTTAGGCATTGCTTTTTATTTTAAACAATGCTAAGTGCTTCTAATTTATCGACACAACAAAACAACTGAATAACAATGAGAAATGGCAAGGAAAAGTAATGAGCAAAACTGAAAAGCCAGGAATGATTTCCTTTAAAAGGTATGGATATGAGGATAAATGGAGGCAGTACTAAAGTTAAAGAATATATAAGACAATATGACAGCTGATGACTGGGTTTTTTGCTGAAAGCTGTGTTGATGTGAAGCTGAGAAATATGCACCTCCTGCGTCATTTTCAGAAATCTTTGATGCTGGCTCATTTTCTGATTGAGATGCCAAATATACTCTCTGGACACTTAGCATTCCAGTAAGCATCAGACTAATGTTTCTTAAAACAGTACTTGAGGGTGTAATCCTATGCAGGTTTAAACAGAACCAACCCCCTCCACCCCCTGCAACTCCCAGCCGGGTCCCATTGTGGGCCTTTTCCCTAGAATAAACCTGTACAGAATTGCACCCTGAAATGTTCAGTAAGATTTCCACATTTTAATTTTGACAAGTAGAACTGAAGGTGCATGTACACATTGACACTGATCAACAGTGTTCGCTGGAAAACTGAGGCAGCGCCTTTGCAAAATGGAAGCAGTAAACCGAGGTTTGAAGTGACTTGATGGCAGCACATCCTTCCATGCTGCTTCTGTATCCACCTGCTCAAATGTTTTGCAGGTGGGCAGTGCTCTCAATCAGTTGCAGAATTAGGACATTGTAGCCTCTGAACCCTGTGGCCTAGCAGGAGCTGGGGACACTTGTATGGCCACTGATACTACTTCATGTACTTTCAGTAGTGTAGCTACTGAATTTTCAACTCTGGAGATACTGGTGCGGCAGGTTTAGATGATGATGTGTATCCTGCACGCCTTTCAAAATGTGATAAGCCAGTCCTGCTGCTATATTTGGAGGCCCCCCTCCTCATCCTGTTGAGTGAGGCCCTGGGCGCAACACTGTTCTTAGCACTTTTCTATAGAAGCTTCTTAAGAAGGCAGAAAAATTGTCACCTTTTTTTAATTTCAACTTGCTCATCAAGGACAGTTGACCAGTCAGTTAAGCATATAGGAAGCAATCTAATCCAAACTCTCGGTCCACCTACCCCAGTACTGTTGATACTGGTTGGCAGCTGGCCTCCAGAGTTTCAGGCAGAAGTTTTTCTAGTCCTACCTGCAGATGCCAGATGCTGAAAATGGTGCCTTCTGATACACACGACGTGCAGTCATCTTTGTCAGTGAGCCATAGCCCTTCACATAGATGCTGTAGATAAAGTCACACCCTAAACATGACAAATGGAGCAAAACTCTGCAGCTCTACTCCAGCTGCCATTGGAAAGCCCTGTGCTCCTGAAGTGCCCGTTCTCTGTCACCTGGCTGGAGATAAGTACTTCTTCCTGCTTAGCACTGAAAGGGCTTTCCATCTTAGTGCTTAGCAGGAGAAAGTGTTTATCTCTGATCAGCTGCTGGTTGGTAATAATAAGAGCTTTTCCCTGCGGGGCAGAGTGGAAGAGAACAAAAAGTGACTGCTTCCTTCTCACTTTTGTGCAGACATGTACAGGCTTACTGTGCTTACTTATGAGTAGACATGATTCTCATTCTTGGTTTTGAGTAGCCATATTTCCTATTAAAAACTGGTAAGAATGGAAAGTTGGAGGGTGGGTTGGACTTTTCCACCCTGCCCACTTCTGCCTGTGGACCCTATGTTTGATGGGCTATACTGCGAGAATGATGAGGAGGTAGCAAAGGTTGAACAGGTAGCATAGGGAACTTTCTTTGTCCAAAATCCAGGGAAGGGCCTCTTGTATCAAGGTTGCTTTGCTGTGAGAAATTAAACTATTTGCTTTATTGAAGCTCCTGTTCTTCATAGAAGCTGCTTCACCCCCCCCCCCCCCCCAGACACTGATCTCCCAGGGAGTGGGGTGAGTTTATGGCTTAGTGGCAGCTTCTGAAATTGGGGATGGGGAACTTTTGTTGGGAGAAGGAATAAGTAGCCAAACAACTTGGGCCATGGAGCAACATCTGTTGCATTTGAAAGCACTGTGACCAGCAGGAATATCTGTTTATTGATAATGTGCATTTATATTCCAACTTAGCATTCAGTAAACTATATGCCATCTTTTACTTATGTGGTTGTGACTCTTCTTTACTATCCTTGTATCTAATTTGAAATGCCTTGCCTGGACCAGCCCCACTCATCATTGAAGTGTGCCCCCCACCCCACAGCTTGTCTGAAATGGAATCTAGCCTTAAGCCCAAAAATGTGCCCACCCTAACAGTAATGTAAATGAAACACTTCAAAAGTTCCTCAGTTCTACTTTTTGGAATTAAACCAAGATTTTAGTCATCTAGGAATTCTTTGAGCCACTGAGCTTTAGCATCCCAAAAAATGAGCTATCGACGGGCCTACCTAGAGTATTTCTTTTGCATGGCACAACTGTTCAGGGCAGAGAATAGGAAAATACAAGGTTCAGTAGCCACCAGCCCTAGAGTATGAGAATTTGGGTTTAGTCCTAGTGTTGAAGTCAGGGAGGTTGTGCCAATGCCCCATGCCTGATCTCTGTGTTCTCCCCTGACCGACTAGAAAATATCTATGATCAAAATGAATAACCTAGCAGTAGAACAACCGAGTGAGTCAACTTGTAGGGAAGAAGGAATAATTGATGTGGCCTTTCTACTTGTTACTTCTATGAGTCAATCAATAGTCAGAAAATTTACAGCTTAGAAAAGAGGAACGTTAGCAGAATTACAGTTGGTGGGAACTGATGAGGTGAATAGGAGGCACTGAACACTGGAACTGAGAGGAAACTTGTAGGACCTCACTGCAATGGCGCCATGAAGTTGGGTACAGCACTTACAGCTGAGGTCCAAAAGCTGTGGTTCGTGGGCTACATGCATGTTTGTGTGCCCCATGACCACCCACCCGTGTTCGGACACCCCCACCCCGTTGATCAGTCTTCAGCCCTGACTGCCAGTCTCCACCATCCTCTCTAATGACCCCTTTGCTGCTGGCTGCTTCCAGGCAGACACTCCAGGAGCTGGTCTGCCCTCTGAGTGCTGCAAGCCAGAGTCTCTTCTAGGAAATACTCTGGCAGCCACTCCTAGAGGGCTCTATGAGTGGTGCAGGTGACAGAAGCACACTCCTGAAATCTATCAATACAATTTTATTTTACAGACCAGGTTGAAGGAAGAGAGGCTAAGGTACCAAAAGAGCTTCCAAAGATAAAATATCAATTGATTGCTTGGAAATATTCTTAAATGGGATAGTCCTTGAAGTCTGTCAACTTTTAAAAGATCCTATCTTTTCTCGGTGTATATGTGCACATATATGTATGTGAATCCTTCCCCTCACAATCAACACTTCTTGTCCCCCTCAATGCCAAAAATATTGTGCACCTCTGATTTCACCAATGGAGTGATTATATTGACCCATACTCTGGAAAGGCAGTTTTATTTTTCTTAATTTTAATTTTATTTACCATGCATTAGTAAATTAAAGCAACTGCTGAGAGCCCTTTGTTGGCTGCTATTGCACCAGCTCAATGCCAATGGATACAGAAAAGTTAAAAGGCAGGGGCAGGGGGGCAGCCATGTAATATCGTTACATCTTGAAATGGATTACCCCATTGCTGCTGCACAACTTTTTGCACCACTGGCAGCTGGTTTCAAATTAATTTTGGAGAAGATGGGTGAAAATCAGATGGTGAGAAAGAATTGTTCTCGGTTGTTCATCTCTCTTGACACCACAGTGGCACCGTTCTGTATTTCTGGAATTAGAAATCTAGTTTATGTTCCTGGGAGTAGTGCTGGCAGTGATCTGTAGTTCAAAATATGAAATGTTCTTAGCCCCAAAGTTTGACTTTCATTACACTAAATATGCCTGTCCCTTAGTCATTGATGGGCTATAATTCAGTTTGAAAGCACACTAGAACTAGTTAGAAGGCAGTGTATCTACCACAATCATTTTCTTTCTGTAGGTATCCTGACACTAATCTCACTTTTAAGATACCTCCTTTCTTTGTGAGCTTTGCTTAGCAGACAATGTATGAAACATACAAGTATCTCTTTTCTATGACAATTTGGCTATTTTTGCTGTGTGTGCTTATGTGTATGTTTATAAACAAGAATGTTAGAGTGTTTTTATAAGACTGTAAAAGGAGATGTGGACCAGCAATTCAGGATCAGAGTGTTCCTTGAGAATATTTCTTCTCCCTCAATCCATTATGAGAACAAGAGTTAATTGACACACTTGTCATGGAGCTCTATATTATAGGAACTGAAATAGCAATTTATCCATTAAGGTAACAGGTATAATGGAGCCAGGTGGCCCTATAGTAGCAACCAACTAATAATTGGCAGCACTAGCCCTCTAAGTAGAGCCATCTGCACTCCTTTCTGCTGCCAGCATTCTCTCATGCTTACTCTTCCCAAACTGCCTTGCAAAACATCTGAAAGAGAGCAAGCAACGGAGATCTGATTGGAGAAATGAAGGAGAACCTTCTTTCCCTGGCATATCAACTGTTATCTAACCCTTTTTGTCTTCTCACTAGAGACAAACAGGAAGCAAAACATGAACTGGGGCACCATGGAGAGAATGCATCCTCTTCTCAATGGCATACTTCAGTCTTGCCCATTCTGTTTTAAGCAGCACAAAGTAAAAGGCTAGAGAGAAAAAAAGTGGGGGAGCATTGCTCATGCTTGTTAGTGAACTATTTTGGAGAACCGCTGGATTCTCTCTTTCTGTATCCCAGGCTGCCTAGGTAATGCTGGGGGATGTAGGACATTTTTCCTTGTCTAAACATGCCTAAAATTGTGCCTTAAATGATTCAAATAGAGAAATCTCAAACAAGCAATAAACGGATAACAGAGTTGTAACTATGAATGTAAGGTCATGTGTACGAATAGAAAAATCAAAGCAAACAAATGGTAATGGAGTTTAAATTGGCTGTGATTTTCCAAGAAAGAGATCTTGAGATCATATTTGAAAGGTCATTTAACATACCTGTTTAATTTGCTATGGCAGTGGTAAGGGTAGAATCGGTTTTAGAAACAATTAGGAAAGAGAGTTGTTGTTATATAAATTTGTGGTATACAGATTAGATTAGCATGTGCAGTTCTTGGAATTTTCTTGGAATTCCAACAAGCTTGGAATTTTTAGTCTGGAGGGAATATGTGATATGTGCTCCAACGCACATTTATCTGGGAGTAAGTCCCATTGAACTCAATGGAATTTGTTTCTGAGTAGATACCTGAAGAATCCCACTGCATTATAATTTATATTATTATGAACTATGTCCAGATAGCACATAGAGAATGATGTCCCCCCCCCCACGCACACACCTAAAATAGAGCTTTATCCAATCGCTGGCAGGATATTCAAGGCAGAGAAAACAAAGTAATTATTCGCATACCCATAATCATCCTAAGATGCAGTGGTGGAATTGTTAAATGGGGATAATGCAAAAAATGGAGAACAGATTTATCAGTAGCTATGAATCTCAATGTTTCAATACAACATAGTCATGATTATGTGATGATGGACAAAAAACAGTGGTCAGTCATCACCACCATCCTGTTCTGCTTGCAAGCTTTCCAGAGACAGAATGCTGGACCTTGTCCAACAGAGCAGTTCTTACACTGTTTACGCAGCTAGGTCTGAGTGTGATGCCTGCACAATGCTACAGGTTGCAGTGTTATGATGACTTAGTGATTATTCTGTCCTGTTGGCATTTAGTGGTCATTGTGACCACTGATTTGCTGGCAGAGTGACTCAGAGTTGGTTTTTGCATGTCTCCCACACACGTGAGTTCTCTAAAGTGCTCCGACTGAGCACACTTTACATCACTGGTGGCTTCCTCTGCTTTTCTCCACGTAATAGCTCTATTATTCTCCAGCTAGTGCTTGCGCAGTTTTGTACAGGTTTTTGCTATGTTCCCTTTCATTGTCAGTGCTTCAAAAGCATCCTGGCTGAATATGTGTGCTCCTCACCCCCCCACCTCTTTACTCTTTCATGTGTGCCTGCAATTCAGAAGACTAGGCAATGTTACATGTCTTCTAAAATATATCCTGCCTTGCCTCCTTCCTTCCTGCTGCTGACAGAGTTGAGCATATTGCTGTCAATCTATTTGTGAAAGCTGCTATCAGACGTTGCTGCAATTTCTGTAGTATTCATCTGCTCACAGCAGTATCCTTGCTCATTAAGATGCATGTACAATAAGTATCTCATTATTACCTGTTTTGCTTTTCACATTGCCTCCTGCTATTACAAATGCTGTAGAAATTAGTCTTTCCTCTCTGATTGCAATTTGCAGCACATGTTTTCACAATAGGTTTTTTTTCTTCTTGTCCAATGTACTGATGCCTGCTAGTAGTAGGACAGCACAAATTAGACAAATAGCAGAATCTCATACTGTGCTTCTTCAATATGAGATTCACACTTTTTGCAACCTCTGTGCACATTCATGGAGAGGATCGGCTGTCTTGGGACGAAGGTATCTCTATCTGTGACAGCAAACAATCAGTGCTATATATACATTTTTTCAGCTGTATTAGCACTCTGAAATCTTTTCTAGCATTGCAGATGCAACCATAATTCTCACACAGTGTCTATCTAAAAGTTATTTCTCTCCCATTGTTCAGCTTGTAATAATTCAGTTAAATTTCTCCCTCTTTGTCCCCACTCATGCACATTTCTAATTGCTTACTAAAACAAATTTCTCTTTTGGGGCTTTGCCACACCTTAACTTACTGCTATCTATGTCAAGCATACAAAGATTTGTTTCCTAGTTGGTCTGGGCAACTAAAAAAAGCAACTGAAAATGCCAAAAATTCGACTCTTCTTTTAAAAAGGGGGTGGGGGGATACCTATCCTTTTATGGTTCCTGAGAAAAATCTTGAAAATGTTACTTCGGTCACTGTTGTAAATTTTTGCTCTCCAAATGGGAAGCTATATTCTACCACTAAGTTATAGGAAGCTTATGGGTAGATGATCAATGGAGTTTCCAAAATATAAGCTAGAATCAAACAGGTTTCCTGAGCAAGACAAAGGTTCACTGGTCATTTTCTTGGATAAAATATTACAGAATGTTGGAGTTGGAAGTGACCTCAAAGGTCATTTAATAGTCAGATCCTACCTCCTGCCAGTACAAGGCATTCACTGCGACAGCAACCCTAATAGGAAGCCATCTTTCTGCCTGTTTTGGAAACAAATTGGTTTCATGGCAATGTCACTGATCTCTTGCACTGTGAAACCTGGCTGGGGTTCAGAAAAAAAAACAGGCATGATTCTCAGAATTTTTGTGGGTTGGGTCAGATTTAATGCTTCCCTCTCCTCCTCTGAGGTAGCTGTGAGGACAATTTCAGAAGTGTTCATTTCCACCTGTATTAATGATAATTAGCTATGTCATCAGAATCCAGAAAAATAATGGTTAACTAACTATGCATAATGGAAACAAACCAATAACAAAGCATAGTTTATGAAGATGACTCTGACATATTAAACAATAATTAATTTATTAGGTAAATAGGTAAGAGATGAAAAGTGGGGAGGGCTTGTCTGATGTGCTATCCAGAATATGGAACACTCAGCCCTGGGAAGTTTGCGTCTCTTTCTTTGCTGGAGGTCTACCTTTGACTGAAGACCTTGCTTGTTCAGAAAGCTTTTATTTTTAATTAACCTGCTTTCCTGGGTGCTTCAGGATTAAAAGGTATTACCAATAACAGTCAGAAGGCATTGTGAAGCTATTCCTTCTTTGTTCCTTAATGGATTTTCTGCAGTAAGAAAAGAAGATGGAAGAAACAGAAGGAAAACAGGAGAATGTTATGAATGGAAGATAACAACATCTGGCCCTTCTTGTCATATTCCATGAGTGAGGTAGGATGATATTACCATAAAAACACAGACTGGAAGCACCTTTTTCCTGGTTTTGTAATGGATTCTTCTAAATGTTCCTTGGAATCAAATCTTTTGCTTTGATTTGATTCATATGTTGTATTTTGTATTTTTTCTATATAAGCCAACCTCATATTGATGGTGTAAAGGAGAGGTATAAATCCCTTCTTGGCATGAGTTTTGGTGAGCAACAGGCACCTTACTTCATCAAAAACATGAACTGGACTAAGTAGTGTGTGCATGCTGGGGGAAAACAATACAGTGGCCGATAAACTTCTCCATCACGGCGAGAGGGATGCTCCCTTTTGTGCATTTTTCCTTTCCAAGGACCCAGTATTGGCTGCTCTCACATGAAGTAATATAGACTATGGATCTTCCCTTGTTATAGAATGTCTTGGTTTTTATGATTATCATGAGGATAAGCAAAGCAATAACTTCCAGGGGATGGGCAGACTGAGTTCCAGACTAACAAACCTGCACAGCTAAATTCTTAGCCTGAACAAATATTCTCTCTCTCCCTCTCTTTCTCAATATAAAGAGAGTTTGCTCTCTATGGATGCTGAGATCATTCAGAATACGTATTAGACTGTGTTTCTAATTTCTCTGTTTGATTTACTCCAACCCTACTTTTTAATGGGAAAGTGGTCAGCCTTGAGCTATTCCTAAAGATGAGCTACTTTTGGTAAACGAAAATAATTTGCATAGTCCTGTATACTGAACATAGGTCGGTACTAGTTGAGGTCCTTGATGTATCCTTTGCAAAATAAGGAAGTACCCATGTATTTGGGTGTTTTAATAGTTCGTATCTTCATAAGGGGAAAGCTTCACTCCCTTTATGAAGGTGTGTACATAATGCAGGACTTGCATAAATCAGAAACCACAGCACAGATCCTCTCCCACTTACTTCCTAGAAGTGATAACAGTGTAATGAATGTTTCTACTAAGTTTTGGAATGTTAAATCCAGGATAAATCCTTATAATTATCACTATTGGATCTTTCTAATCTTTATGTGGGCTTTAACTGCCTGGACAATTTACATGATTCCCTGAAGTTACTTAATGTTGTGCTCACATAAGGCATAACATTTTTCCAGAAATGCAATTGGGAGACCACCACCACAGGTACCCCTCAAGTGACCTGGGAGCCATATAGGTGTGTCATCCTTGTAGTGGAATTATGATGTTTCATTCTAGATAATGTTGATATTTGTTTGCTTGTGCCGCATCAGTGTGTGAGTTTGCAGAACAGTATAGCAAGTCTAGTACAGCATGAATGAAGTGAAGATTCTCTACTCTGTCATGTGCCTTCTGATGGGCTGTGTAAGACAGTATGGGTTCCCATTCACCAAACTTGTGCCACTGGTCAATTTGCCATTAGTGATAACTGAGATTTTTCTTTAAAAATATATCAGTTTGGTTGGAGCAGGATGGGAAGAGTTTAAAGCAAGCAGTGGTTTTTCTTTTTACGTAAGAATTGTGTCACACAATAATTTTTACAATTGATTTTTTTCCATATAACAGCCCTTTCTGGGCACAGGGGTTTCTATGATTATCTATTTAATTTCTACCCATGAAATGTCACTCAAGGTGGTTTAGAAAGCATTTTAAAATAGATTTAAATATTAAAATACATCAAGAACATAAGAAAAACAGCACCTAAAACCTTACCCACCAAAGGTCATCTTGAATAAACTGCTCTTTGCTGCTGTTGGGATGTTAGCAGAAAGGGAGCCTTTCTTGAGAAGAAGTTCCACAACCTGCAGTCTCAAGCCATAGAGGGCTTTAGAGGACATAATCAACTACCCTTTGGTTTCTGGGCAGAATACAAAGTACTCATCAAGTGTTGTAACAAATCACATGATCCTTGTAACTAGCCCTGGTCAACAGTGTGTCCACTGCATTCTTGACCAGCTTAAAGTTCTGAACACTTTTCAGAGGCAGCCACATAAAGAACTCATCACAGTAGTCCAAACAGTACGCATGACTGTGGCCAGATGGGACATCTTTAAAATCAGGTGCAGCCAACACACTAGCCTCAGCCCTGCAAACTCACCCCTTGTCGCCACTGAGACCTGGGCATCCAGGTTCAGGGCCGTGCACATCCAAACTGCAAACCTGAGTTTTCAGTGGGGGCACAACTACATCCAGCACAAATTAAATCTCTATTCCCTGATTTGCCATTTGTCTGGCCAGGAACACCTCTGGATTAAATTTCAATTTATTTTCCTTCATCCAGCCTATTACCAAAATTAGGCACCAATTTAGAACCAGAACAGCTTCTTTGGATATAGATGGATAGGACTGAGAGAGAGTCAAGTGTCATCAACATACTGATGGCATTGAATCAAAGGCCTGGAACAAACGGGGCATCCGTGGCAGAGAAAACAACTTCACCCCATGTGTGGATTCAGCTGTATGTTCATTCCCATCTGGGAAGCCTCAGCAGAAAAAGGACTGTCCATCACATACCTAAGAAACTAAATGTCGTGTAATTTTCTTAGAAAATGTATTCAATTTGTGACAAGCAATTACATTTTCTTTTAGGGTCTGAAATAATTGCTTTGCTGTGTGTTGTGAGGGAGAAACCTGATTCAAAAGCAAGCTGATGAGAATGAATTCTGAAATAAAGGAGACAAATGCAATCATTAAGATATAGCAGGCTGTATTTGCCCTCTAATTAGACTTTCTTTTTGATTAAACAGTAATTAAATATAGCAGTGCTGAAAGGGATTTTACAGCCAGCAAAATCAGCACCCTTTCTCAGATATTTATGTGATGAGGAAGTTGCAGTGTGCACTCCAGTACCCGCTGTGTAATAGAGCTTTTTATGTTCATGAGTCAAATTTGACTATTCATTTACTTGGGCACATATTTAAATTGGTTACCACTGAATAGTTTAAAATACTTCTAATCTGCAGTTTCCAGAGCTGCTGTGAATTCTTCTTATTCATAGTGAATGACTGGACATTATCTAAATTTGATTAGTTCTTATCTAATCATGGGTTAGTGAATCAACTGGTTTAATACCAATGTAATTCATGGATTTTAATAGTTTTTCCATAAGCTTAGGAAAATATTTTCTTAGATGTATGCAGTGAAGGGGGAATAAATAGATTCCCAGTCTTAAGTGGCACTTAGACTAGTTTGCATACAGATAAGAGTTTCCTTGGTGCATCAGACAATGGTCTTGCCCAGCCTTGCATTCTGTTTCCAGGGATGGCAAACTGAGCCTACAATCTTCTCTCAGTTGTCCTTAGCACTGGTTAATCAAAGCAATATTTCTTCTGAACACATAGTATCTCTTTTGTTGTCTTGAATAATAATTCATTAAAGTTGAGCCAAAGAATTAAGTGATTTTTTAAAATTAGGTGTGCAAATGGTAGGGAAAGGGGGGACCACACAAATTATTAGTATTATTAATGCAAAAGGGGACACTGAGAGAACAAAGCTGAGTGCGCAATGGTGGAGTGTTGAGATAATACTTATTATGGTCATATATGCAAGGTTTTTCAGGAGTAAACATGGATAGCAGGATCTGAGAGCATCCAAAATCTACCCTATTGCATGTAATGATGATGAAGATCCGTGAAGACACAAAAGCATAGTAAAATGTCCATAAAATTAGTCAATACTGACTTCAAAAATTATGCAGAACTGTCAGTACCAAGAGGATGAGGAGTACCTTTACTCTGAAGACTGGAAGAATAAGTTAATTGTTTTTGTAGAAATGATTTATTTATTTATTTATTTAAAACATTTCTATGCCGCCCCCATCGCAACAAAACCTCGGGGCGGCTCACAGTTTAATGCCCTCTAAACTAATAAGATTTACCGAATGGAGAGTTACAGAAAAAATAGCTTTTGACTTAGCAGAAAAGTTTTTAAGATGGTGAAACATCAAAAGCAAAAAAATGTCAATCCCCTTCTTCATGGACACCATGGTAAAAGTAAAAATAGCCTTTGGCAGTCTGCTTCAGATTTGTTAACATGCATCCTTAGTTGCAAGCTACTCTTTCCCAGTAGGTCAGGTCAAAAATACTAGTTCTTGCTGAGTGTTTTATTGGACACAGGCTGGTTTATTCATTTTTCTGCTCAGTGCCCTTAAGCTCATACCTTTACCTGCTTTGTTATTTTTGTAACTTTCCCTCACCATTCTCCTTTTCTGATAAACAAAATTCTAAAGCAGTTCAGTAGAAGGTTGAATCATGCACCTTTTATCAAGTAAAGTGAATCCTACAAAGGAGGAAGCATGAGTCAAGAACTGGTTGAGAGTCAGTGTGGTACAGTGACTGGAGAACTGGTTTTGTCGGTGCATTTTGTAAGCTCCCTGCCTGGTTTTGAGGCTAATGGATTGTTCTTGGGCTAGTCACAGTATCTCTGTCTATCCATCCTCATAAGCTTGTGCTGGCAATGTAATGCTGCTCTGAGCCTCTTGGAAAAGATGCAAATATAGCCAACAAAGAGAGTAAAGTTTTATGATTTTATGTTATTGTCAGTTCATGTTGCTGGATTCCTTTATTTTAACTGCTTGGTATTCCAAAACATCACTTCTTTCTTCCATTTACAGAAGATCCATTATTTCAGGGCTGCATGTGTTATAGACATATATTATTACTGTTGTGCTGAAGAATTTGATAGAGATTACCAAAATGCCAGTCATTGAGGTGGGCAGGAGGTGGAAAAGGACTGATGATATATTGCAGGGACCTCTGGAGGGGCTGCAGTGCCCCTATGTGCTTTGTGCAGCAATGGGCCTAGCCACCTGATGCCGGTGATACTGCCCAGTGCTTCATAGTGTTCCATGCTTTCCCATGGGATGGATGGCTTTTAATTTTTCTCAGAGAAGATGGGAAAGTTGAAAGAGACTGTTGTAAAATAAGGAAGAAGGTTGCGTACCCTGTGCAGGCTCAGAATTTGCTTGCGCTGATTAGCCAGGCAGTCATCTGAATTTAAATATGTGCAATCTGATAGCAGTAGTTCCTTGGACATCCTTTATGGTGCCCATGTTCAGTAACTCTGTTCTGTATTATCTTGGTGTATTTTATAAAACTTTCATAGGTAAGATAACATAATACAAGTTTTCTGTCCAATATTGCTGATGTGAACTTTATCTTCAGTTGGATCTACAGCCAACAGCTAGTTTCGTCTGTCTGCTACTTTTGTTGTTTTTTGCTTTATGCAATCTATTTTTAGTTAAGAATAGAAAGATTTGACAAGGGCTGGTTATGAAAAGGATAATTGGGTAATGGGAGCCTTACCTTGAGGTTTTAATCAAGCCAGAGATTTTGAGTTAGATCTCTTTGGGAGTTAATATACAAGGGTGCATATAGGTTTAACACCTGCCTGTAAGCCATCTAGTAACACTCTGCAGAAATCAATAACAGGAGTAACTCACCTGGTAGTAGCATATTGTACTGCTCCACAGTGCTTTAAAATATGTTAACATATCTGGGCACAATCATTCACAACATTTTGTGTGAGGAAATTTTTTCATGTAGGAAAACCTTTATGGAAGTAATTTTGTACTCCATGTGAACTATACTGATATTGCTGTTGTACTATATTTATTTGTTTCCACAGGTGAACATGAGACTTTAGAAGTAAATATAACAATCTTCATACCCTGCCTCAGTTAGCATGCACTCTAAACAAAATATTTGAACACATTGCCAGCAAGCTATGGTGTTCATTACAGAGGAGCAGCTATATTAGACTGTTACTGCTCAGCCATCAAAATGGTATTGAGGCAAATATTTTGGGTCAGCAGTTCTTAAGGGCCAGTGCCCATATCATCCAGTTCATTGTCTTTTGCCCTTTTTGTGGCAATATGCTTCTGAAACCTGCCACCCTGAACCCGGGATCCTCCAGAAGTTTTGAACATCAGTTCCTTCAGCCCCATGGAACATCAATTCCATGGTTAGTAATGCTGTGAGATGTCATCTAAAACATCTGGAAAGAAGCAGGTTGGGAAGAGTTGCTTTAAATGAGCCCCTTATATGTTTAGTTATCAGGGCTGCAAGAGGATAAAGGAAATTTCAGGCAATTAATATCAGATCCACTGGAGAAGGAAATGGCAACCCACTCCAGTATCTTTGCCATGAAAACCCCATGGACAGTACCAAAAGGCAAAAAGATATGACGCCGGAAGATGAGCCCCTCAGGTCGGAAGGTATCCAATATGCTACTGGGGAAGAGCAGAGGGCTAGTACTACTAGCGCCAGAAAGAATGAAGCGACTGGGTCAAAGCCAAAAGGGCACTCAGTTGCAGATGTATCTGGTAGTGAAAGGAAAGTCCAATGCTGCAAAGATCTGTACTCCATAGGAACCTGGAATGTAAGATTCATGAATCAAGGCAAGCTGGATGTGGTCAAACAAGAGATGACAAGACTGAACATCGACATCTTAGGAATCAGTGAACTAAAATGGACAGGAATGGGTGAATTTAATTCAGATGACCATCAGGTATACTACTGCGGGCAAGAATCCCTCAGAAGAAAGGAATAGCCTTCACTGTCAATAAAAGAGTAGGAAAAGCAGTACTGGGATACAATCTCCAAAATGACAGAATGATCTCAGTTCGAATCCAAGGCAAACCATTCAACATCACAATAGTCCAAATCTATGCCCCAACAACTGGTGCTGAAGAGGCTGAAGTTGACCATTTCTGTGAAGGCCTACAACACCTTCTAGAATTAACACCCAAAAATGATGTCCTTATCCTCATGGGGAATTGGAATGCTACTGAATCTGCCTTGGTTGCACTGTACGATGACCTGTGCGGGGAGAAAGACAGGGGTAGTGCATCCCTGTTGGTTCTCCCGGACCACTCAGTGGCTTTCGATACCATCGACCATGGTATCCTTCTGGATAGGCTAGCGGGATTGGGGGTCGGAGGCACTGCTTTGCAGTGGTTCCGCTCCTATCTCAATGGCCAATTTCAGAAGGTGATGCTGGGGGACTATGGCTCTGCGCCATGGCAGCTATGCCATGGAGTACCACAGGGGTCCATTTTGTCCCCTTTGCTATTTAACGTCTACATGAAACCGTTGGGAGAGGTCATCAGGAGGTGTGGGCTGCGGAATCATCAGTGCACTGATGATACCCAGCTCTACCTCTCATTTTCCACCAATCCAGGTGAGGCAGTGGCTGTACTGAACCAGTGCCTGGCTGAGGTAATGGACTGGATGAGGGCCAATAAACTGAAGCTCAAGCCAGACAAGACGGAGGTCCTGTTGGTTGGCGGATCGGGCTTCGGGGAAGGGGATCTGAACTTAGTCCTGTATTGGGTTGCACTCCCTCTTAGGGACAAAGTCCGCAGCTTGGGAGTGCTCCTCAACCCAGAGCTTTCACTGGAAGCTCAGGTGACAGCGGTGGCAAGGAACACTTCCTTTCAGCTTTGGCTGATCCATCAGCTGCGTCCCTACCTGGAGAACGACTGCCTGGCGACAGTGACGCACGCGTTGGTGACTTCCCAACTTGACTTCTGTAACGTGCTCTATGTGGGGCTGCCCTTGAAGACGGTCTGGATACTTCAATTGGTTCAAAATAGAGCTGCCAGGCTGCTGACAGGGACTGGGCGTTATGTTCACATGATTTCAGTTCTCTGTCAGCTTCACTGGCTCCCCATTGAAGTTCGGGCCCAAGTCAAGGTGTTGGTTATGACCTATAAAGCCCTTAACGGCTTGGGTCCTGGTTACCTGAAGGAGCGCTTACATCCATATATGCCCACCCACTCCTTGAGATCAGCAGGAGAGGCCCTTCTCCGGGAACCCTGCGTGAAGGATATTAGGAGGGTAAGTGCTTGGAGGAGGGCTTTCTCTGCGGTGGCGCCCAATCTATGGAATGCGCTCCCCAGAGAGGTCCGCCTGGCGCCGTCGTTATTTGTTTTTCAGCGCCAGGTGAAGACCTTTTTATTTAAATGTCATTTTAATTGTTAATATTATTTATTTATTTTATTTCTCTGGCCAGGTCGTCTCAAATTATATTGTTTTTATATTATGATTAATTATTGTTGTGAGCCACCCCGAGACTTCAGCGAATGGGGCAGCATAGAAGCTTCCTAAATAAATAAATAAATAAATAGGAAGCCAAAAGATAACTGGAATAACAGGCAACTTGTGCCTTGGAGTACAAAATGAAGCAGGGCACAGGCTGGTAGAATTTTGTCAAGAGAATACAATGAACATAGCAAACACTCTTTTCCAACAACCCAAGTGACGACTGTACACATGGTCAACACAGAAATCAGATTGACTATGTGCCCTGCAGCCAAAGATGGAGAAACTCTATACAGTCAGTAAAAACTAGACCAGGAGCTGACTGTGGCTCAGATCATGAGCTTCTGGTTGCAAAATTAGGCTTAAATTGAAGAAAGTAGGGAACAGCACTAGGCCACTCAGGTATGACCTGAATCATATCCCTGATGAATATACAGTAGAGGTGACAAATAGATTTAAGGAATCAGATCTGATAGAGTGCCTGAAGAACTATGGACGGAAGTTCACAACATTGTACAAGAGGCAGCAACTAAAACCATCCCAAAGAAAAAGAAATGCAAGAAAGCAAAATGGCTGTCTGAGGAAGCTTTACAAATAGCTGAGGAAAGAAGGGAAGTGAAAGGCAAGGGAGAAAAGGAAAGATACACCCAATTGAATGCAGAATTCCAGAGAATAGCTAGAAGAGATAAGAATGCCTTCTTAAATGAACAGTGCAAAGAAATAGAAGAAAACAATAGAACAGGGAGGAACAGAGATCTCTTCAAGAAAATTGGAGATATGAAGGGAACTTTCATGCAAAGGTGGGCATGATAAAGGACCAAAATGGCAGGGACCTAACAGAGGCAGAAGAGATTAAGAAGAGGTGGCAAGATTACACAGAGGAACTATACACGAAAGAGCTTAACGTCCCTGATAACCACGATGGGGTGGTCACTGACCTGGAGCCAGACATCCTGGAATGTGAAGTCAAATGGGCCTTAGGAAGTCTGAGCAACAGCAAAGCTAGTGGAGGTGACAGTATTCCAGCTGAGCTATTCAAAATCTTAAAAGACGATGCAGTAAAAGTGCTACACTCAATATGCCAGCAAACATGGAAAACTCAAGAGTGGCCACAGTATTGGAAAAGTTCAGTGTACATTCTGATCCCAAAGAAGGGCAATGACAAAGAATGTTCAAACTACCGCACCATTGCACTCATTTCACATGCTAGCAAAGTTATGCTCAAAATCCTACAAGCTGGGCTCCAGCAGTATGTGGACTGAGAACTACCAGAAGTACAGGCAGGATTTCAAAGAGGGAGAGGAACTAGACATCAACTTGCCAACATACGCTGGATCATGGAGAAAGCTAGGGAGTTCCAGAAAAACATCTACTTCTGCTTCATTGACTATGCTAAAGCTTTTGATTGTGTGGATCAGAACAAATTGTGGCAAGTTCTTAAAGCGATGGGAGTACCAGACCATCTTATTTGTCTCTTGAAAAACCTATATGCGGGTCAAGAAGCAACAGTGAGAACTGGACACGGAACCACTGATTGGTTCAAAATTGAGAAAGGAGTTCAGCAAGGCTGTATACTTAACTTATATGCAGAGCACATCATGAGAAAGGCGGGGCTAGATGAATCACCAGTTGGAATTAAGATTTCTGGGAGGAATAACAACCTCAGATATGCAGATGATACCACTCTCATGGCAGAAAGTGAAGAGGAACTAAAGAGCCTCTTGATGCGGGTGTTGAGAACAATAGATGGCAAAAGAACAATAGATGGCAAACATTGTTCTAATGTTGAGAACAATAGATGGCAAAAGAAAAAGGGGACGGCAGAAGATGAGGTGGCTAGATGGAGTCACTGAAGCAGTTGGTGTGAGCTTAAGTGGACTCCGGGGGATGGTGGAGGACAGGGAGGCCTGGAGGAATGTTGTCCATGGGGTCACGATGGGTCAGACATGACTTCGCAACTAATAACAACAACTACTATATCAGATCTGATGTTTAATCTGTCATTTAAATGTGCATCTTCATTAAATAATTTCCCCATTCTCATTACAAGAATACAACTCTAGGGCTCAGTCAGTGCACATGGCTTAAGATCCACCTCCACAGTGTTCAAACAGATTCACAGTGTGGCAATGGCTCTAAAGCCAAATGTGCATTGTCCTTCCATCACTCTTCGTAGATTCTCCCAGTAGCTGCTGTTCCAAGAGGTATATGGAATTCCATTTTCAATTCATAACTGCTTTGCTGGAAAAAAAGCCCCAAAGTTGTGGCATCCTGTATGCAACCCTGGACAGTCAATCAGTGGCTAAGAACTGCCTGACTGGAACAGATCAAGGGTTCATATAGTATAATATCCTGTTGTTAACTGTGGCCTGATAACTGCCTTTGAAAAGTTCACAAGCTTTGGACCTCTTTTATCCCAGCAGCAATTAATACCCCAGTAACTAATATTCACTTGCTTGCTACACCCATCAGGTAGAACTTATGCCAGGGAGCTGTGTGGAGAACATGGCCTTGAAGGAGCGAAGCTGAAACTTCCTTCCTCTCCCTTCCCTACGTGAACTGCTGCTTGAACCCCTCCCCTTCCCCATACCAGTCAGAGCTGCCATGGGAGTGGCTGGGTCTTCTCCACTTTTGCCTTCCCACATGGCAGCTGCCCCATGCTCTCATTGGTGTTGGCTGGGCTAAAAGGACCTGGATGTGAGACGAGCCCCAACTGTGTTAGGGAGGAGAACCTGGCAGAGGAAGCTCACACAAAGGAGGAAAAGGAGTGGGAAGGGTAGAAGAGGAGAGGGGATTATGGCTCAGTGCACTGTGGCTGAGGAGAGAAGCAGTCAGTATCTCCTTGTGGGAAGGGGCAGTGGGGCGGGGGGAGAACCACTTAAGCAGGGGGCCTTGAATGTGGAGCAGGGCAGCTGTCCCACTCCATCAGGGACATAATTTTGATCAAGGCAGAAGATTTTGATTGATTGATGTAGTTGATTAATATTGTAGTCCTTGCTGTTCAAAAGGAAGAAAGATGCAAACAGTTGGAACAGTTTCTTGCTGGCACCGAGGGTTTTTTTTTAGTAAATTAACCAAAATAAATTGAATTTCTAATAGCCAACAGCAATAGATACATAATTGAAATGATGGTTTGATATGCCTTTGCAGCACTTCAAAGGTTTGTATCTGTGCATGTGGTATATGGTTTGAATGATAAATGACTGTAGATGCTGTATCTCAAATTATGGTTTATGTTATGATCTTTGGTTCGATCATATACTTTATCGTGTACATGCCCAGATTGTCTGAGTGTGTACTGATTATTGTCACAGAACACCCTGCAATCGAAACCTCTCTCTCTCTGGTTGCATTCACATGACCTGTCACATCACCCTGTGAATAAGCTATGCAGTGTGACTTGTTCATGGAACAACTTATTCTGTGCTTGACAATCAGGCTCACTATTTCCTGTTCTCTCCCTCGGTCCCCCTTCGTTGTCCATCTGGCATCCTTAGTTGTCCATCTAGTGTCCTTCATGCCAAGAACCAGCTTGTCTCCCCTTCCCTGCTCCAATCACTCCCTCTTGTCATTCACTGCTCTTTTCATTTTTGGACACAAACGAAATCATTAAAAACAAACAAACAAATGGCCCCAGAAAATTCTGCAATTCTGTTCTATTATTATTGTTGTTGTTGTTGTCAGTCTTTTGACAGTGTACTCTTGCAGCTGTCCAATATTTGCAATCTTGCCAGATTAATTTCCATGTATGCTTCAGATGGCAAAGGAATCCCAAAATGCGATATATAACATACATGGAAATTGACAAGGTGGGACTGCACACGAGCTAATTTGTGCACAGGATCTAATTGCCAAGTTGACAATGGAAAAACTCCAAGAGCAGGAGCACTGCAAGCAGGGCAGTCTTCTCCACTACTGTTCCCCCGCCTTTTTTTACTGCACTTTCTTTTGCCGTCTCTTCCTGCTTTACCAATGCTTTTAAGTTAACAGCTTAGCAGATGCTTCCTGGCAACTACATGCAACTATAGGCCATTTTGATTTTTCACTTTCTGTATATGTTACCTACTCTGTTTCGGTGTTCTCTTTGAGAACACATACAAGGAAATAGGCCAAGAAAGAATAAGCATAGCAGACAGCCATAAGAGCACACCTGTTAAAGACTGACCCAAAATAAATAAAATGTATTCTGAACACATTTGTACAATTCTCTGGGGCAGAATTCTGAGCGAGACTGATGACTGTTCCAGGATGTCACTTGTGTCTCAGTGGAGGGGTTGTCACAGAGAGTAAGAGAGAGATTTCTAAGAAGGACAAGGGCGTTGCTGTTCGTGCCGTGTAGCTTGTTAGTTGATCCCAGCAGCCCACAGTAAAATTGCTGTCCTAGGTTTAGACAACATGACAACCTATCATGGATCGAACAACTGCAAGAAACAGCAATGAGTAATCAAATAGCCTGCAAACAGTTGGAGGGAAGATGGCTCCATATGCACCAATCACCATGAGAACTGACAGGCACCTAATTACTATTAATGAGCAGTTGCACTTATGGAGTGAGTACCCTAACCCTCTGAGGTACTGCTGGCTTTCCATTAGTCCACACTGCTGCTTTAGGCCTCATTTACAGTTTGCTTCACTCAGGATACAGGGAACATCACTGCCCATATGTGCAGTACATTGAATGACTGCCAAGTTGCATATAGGGAGACAAAAGAAACTTGGGGATAATGAAGTGTAAGTAGATAGCAGCAGTAATAATAAGCCAGGGGATAGTGCGCTCATTAGATATTGATAAATGAGTAAGTTTAAAAAAGTGTTATAGTCTCAGAGATCTTTTTTCCATCTATACCTTCCCCTTGGTAGCAAGGAGTATCTTAAACTACTCATATTCTCTCTCTCTCTCTCTCTCTCTCACACACACACACACACACACAGAGAGAGAGAGAGAGAGAGAGAGAGAGAGAGAGAGAGAGAGAGAGAGACAATCTCTGAACATCCCATAGCAAGAGAGCAAATTATCATGTGTTGTGCTGTCATTTTCCAGTTGAAATTTATGTTCATTTTGACTCTATGTTGGTGATGCACTCCCTGGAATTAATCGCTGTTCCAAGCACAATTACGGATGAGTATTCTATCTCATCCTTGAGTAAAATGATACATTCTGAAAGAAATTATATTCTAACCAATCCTGTAAATGAATTAACAGCAACATCAATTGTTGTTGTTGTTAGTTGCAAAGTCATGTCCGACCCATCGTGACCCCACGGACAACATTCCTCCAGGCCTTCCTGTCCTCCACCATCCCCCGGAGTCCACTTAAGCTCACACCAACTGCTTCAGTGACTCCATCTAGCCACCTCATCCTCTGCCGTCCCCTTCTTCTTTTGCCATCTGTTGTTCCCAGCATTAGACTCTTCTCCAGGGAGTCCTTCCTTCTCATTAGGTGGCCAAAGTATTTGAGTTTCATCGTCAGGATCTGGCCTTCTAAAGAGCAGTCAGGGTTGATCTCCTCTAGGACTGACTGGTTTGATTGCCTTGCGGTCCAAGGGACTCGCAGGAGTCTTCGCCAGCACAATTCAAAGGCCTCAATTCTTCGGCACTCAGCCTTCCTTATGGTCCAGCTTTCACAGCCATACATTGCAACTGGGAAAACCATAGCCTTGACTATACGCACTTTTGCTGGCAGGGTGATGTCTCTGCTTTTTAGTATGCCGTCTAGATTTGCCATAGCTTTCCTCCCCAGGAGCAAGTGCCTTTTAATTTCTTGGCTGCAGTCCCCATCTGTGGTGATCTTAGAGCCCAGGAAAATAAAAGCTGTCACTACCTCCATTTCTTCCCCATCTATTTGCCAGGAAGTGAGAGGACCAGATGCCATGATCTTAGTTTTCTTAATGTTGAGTTTCAAGCCAACTTTTGTGCTCTCCTCCTTCACCCACATCAAGAGGCTCTTTAGTTCCTCTTCACTTTCTGCCATGAGAGTGGTATAATCTGCATATCTGAGGTTGTTGATATTTCTCCCAGCAATCTTAATTCCAACTGGTGATTCATCTAGCCCCACCTTTCTCAAGATGTGCTCTGCATATAAGTTAACTTAGCAGGGTGACAGTATACAGTCTTGCCAAACTCCTTTCTCAATTTTGAACCAATCATTGGTTCCGTGTCCAGTTCTCACTGTTGCTTCTTGACCCGCATATAGGTTTCTCACGAGACAAATAAGATGGTCTGGTACTCCCATCTCTTTAAGAACTTGCCACAATTTGTTGTGATCCACACAATCGAAGGCTTTAGCATAGTCAATGAAGCAGAAGTAGATGTTTTTCTGGAACTCCCTAGCTTTCTCCATGATCCAGCGTATGTTGGCAATTTGATCTCTAGTTCCTCTCCCTCTTTGAAATCCTGCCTGTACTTCTGGTAGTTCTCAGTCCACGTACTGCTGGAGCCTAGCTTGTAGGATTCTGAGCATCACTTTGCTAGCATGTGAAATGAGTGCAATGGTGCGGTAGTTTGAACATTCTTTGGCATTGGCCTTCTTTGGGATCAGAATGTAAACTGACCTATTCCAATCCTGTGGCCACTGTTGAGTTTTCCAAATTTGCTGGCATATTGAGTGTAGCACTTTTACTGCATCATCTTTTAGGATTTTGAATAGCTCAGCTGGAATACTGTCACCTCTACTAGCTTTGTTGTTGCTTAGACTTCCTAAGGCCCATTTGACTTCACATTCTAGGATGTTTGGCTCGAGGTGAGTGACCACCCCATCGTGGTTATCAGGGACATTAAGCTCTTTCTTGTATAGTTCCTCTGTGTAATCTTGCCACCTCTTCTTAATCTCTTCTGCCTCTGTTAGGTCCCTGCCATTTTGGTCCTTTATCAGGACAGCAACATCAATAGGAGGTCTGGAATTACTGGACTGACATGCTTGAAGTGGCTGATACTGAGCACATGGGGCTGGATTAGTTGGACAAAGTTAATTGCCCTTAGATGTTTATACTGAGTCCATTTGGAAAGCTAGTTTTTCTAAAGCACATAAACACATGTATCAGCAATCTCCACAAGCTCCAAGGATATTTTTGAGGTTTTTGCCACTATGTATGGTGGTAACACAACAAGAGACATTGGTGGCCTCTGACACCCCACTTTTTCTGTTCTGTTGTTGCTGCAGCACTGCATTTATATCTCTTCTGTTTCCTCTTGAGAGGAATGCAAGGCAGCTTGCATAGCTCCATTTTCCATTTTATTCTTGCAACAACCACCCTGTGAGTTAGGTTGGGCTGAGAGTGAAGTGACTGACCCAAAGTCACCCATTGGGCTTCAAGAGAATAGAACCTGGATCTTCTGAGTACACAGTCCAACACCCTGACCACCACACCACACTGTCTCTCATCATTATCACCACGCCTTAGGCTCATTATGCCCTCATGCGGCACTGGAGTCAAGAGGACATTGTGAAGAAACCAAAATGCCAGGTGGAGGCCACCAGATCTCTCCTCCTTTACTGCCACTTCAGCTTAAAAATGACCTCTTCACTAATGAAAGCTCAGCATGCTGAAGCACATCTATGGGGGGTCAAGGACAGGCATCTGTAGTGGGCCTTCTGGGAAGCAAGTCCATTGGAACACATGGAGCTGAAACACTCAAGCTTCACCTAATGAAAATTCAACCCTAGCCCCACTTTCAATTCTTGCTGGAAACACATCTTGGCAATCCCCTGAGCATGACCTGTTGTTTGAGGCTGCGGCAAGGCTGCCATTCTAATCAATGAGCATTTATTATGTAAAAAGTCATGAGTGAGCTAGAGTTGCTTCAGGCTATATAGCAAGCTGTATTACAAACAATTCTTCTAAAGGAGTCAAGCTGTTTTAAGCATTTTTTATCTTATAAATGTGGCAAATTTGGAGAGCTGAAACTAAACTGTTGGGAGTTTTTTAGAGCTCACTTGCTCAGACCAGGTGTCATAACAAAGCCCTACCTTCTAAGCAGATCCTTTTCTTTATGAAAATCTTTAGCAAAATTTGCTTGGCATGCTTCCAGCATTCTGTTCATACAGTGGCCGGCCAGCTGCCCACAGGTCCCACAAGCAGGACATGAGTGCAATAGCACCCTCCTGCCCCAGTTCCCAGCAGCTGGTGTACATGGGCATAGTACCTCCTTGCATTCCTCCTCACCTGAGTCAGAATTACATGTCTTCTTGAAGTCCCTCTGCAGAGACGCTGGGGTTACGTCTTTCAGTGATGATGCACTGAATCTCCCTGTGCAGTTTCTGTTTCTCCTGTTCATTCACCACAGTTATGATACTGCAAAGAAAACAAGTCATGACAGTGGCAATACATGACATGCACTGCTATATGGCTGTGCTCTTCAGTTCTTTTAGTGGTGCACTTTCGGGTCTGCCTGCACTTTGGGCTCTGTTTGCTGGCAAGAACCCCTGACCACTTAGAATGCTCCCCCTCAGTGAGGGACACTCATGGATGAAAGCAATATTGCACATGGAGAGGAGATAGAATAACGGTAACGGGCATCTGAATTCTCTTGGTATCTAGCTCTTTCCTTGGGTTGTGGGCAAGACAGAGGAAATATGTAGTCAGCTCCTCTCGGGAGACAGACCACTTTCTTGCTTACTTGTGCAAGTTGCCTTGCACTTGCAGACTTATAAAAAGTCCAAATCATGTTTACTCTGACCTGTGTCCCACTGAGTTTGATGCAGCTTATCCCCAGACCCTAATCGGGTGAGGGTGTTCAAGGATAGGCTAGACATGCACATGGTGGGCATGTCATGAGCAGAGCCAGCTGGAGCCAAGGGTCAGACTAGATGGCCCAGGAGGCCTCTTCTGATTCGCTTTGTTTCTATGTTTCTAATAGGCATGCTTAGGATTGTAACCTCAGTTACAGAAGTGAAATTGAGGAGTTACTTCCAGATGGGTTGTTCCTAGCTCTTCCATTAAGCTACACATGAAATTGCAATGGACTTTTCATTTACCATGGGTATGACACTTTTCTGTATGTATATACATGCTAATGGCCATGGCAGAACTATGTGGCGGGGAAAAGACAGTACAATTCACTGGAGCACCCATGTAACCCTCTCCCATTTGCAGATACAGTGTTATGATTTTGTGGAGGCCGAACAGCAAAGGTTTTCAGGCAAAGCCTACTCCTCCCAGCTTTCGCTGGTGGAATCCTGCCAGGATGAATGTTGCACTGGTAATATCTTCCAAATGGCAAAAGGCTAACACTATGTAGGTATAATCCCACACCCACCCCAGTTTATATTTTGGCCTCCTCTAAAGAGTTGGGAGATATACTATAACCACTGATTATGAGTAAAGTACAGATAGAATCCATCTGTTGGGGTTTTTCTCATTGTTGAATTCTCAGAAGTAGTGGGTGTTTCATTCCTCATCAAAAATTGTCAGCCTACTTCAAGAATATTTCTCTTTAAAATAATTCAAGTTTTAAATTATTTTGAACAAAAATGGCAAGATCCTCTTTTGTAGTATATATTAAATAATGTTCCTTAGTTGCTCTTAGTTCCATCGACTTACTTCTACACTTCCCAAATATGTTTATTATAATAAGAATTGCTGCTTTAAAGGAACACTGCAAGCCCTGGACCAACATGATCATTCAAGGGCTCTGCCACGCCTCCTTTTTCCCATCAGAAGAGTGGTTTATAAAAGGCACTAGATGATTAGCCAGTCACTGTTCAGAAGTTCTAAGAAACTAGTGCTTAAGGTGGAAGATAAGACTAATGATAATATATTGTATAGAATGTGACATTTGTGGATAGCCATTTTCTTGCCTGCTATTAAATATAGATTCTGGAGAATACTTTGTTCCATTGCTTTATATGCACTTTCAAGAGACATAAGCTCAGAAGGTTTGCCAAACCAATTCAACTTGCTTTTGAATTCCGCTATTCTTTTTCAGCAGATACAAGTTCTTATCTAGAAGCCCCTGGTTCAAATATCACCTCAGCCATGGCTCATAAGTAGGTTGCCTTAAGCTGTCACCTTACCTTCCACTCAACATAAATCTATGATCAGCAGCAAAGATAGTCAGAACTGTGATGCGTTTTCAAGACTTCAACATCAGGTGACGTTGCCACAAGTCCTTCCTGCTCAGCTGGTTTTCGAGAATCAGGATGCCTAGGAGCCAAACTGATGAAGCAAACGCCAAACCAATGAGAAAGGATTTTTGACAGCCACCCTTTTCAAGCTTCATCTTCTGCTGTCAAGGAGAGCTCCATCCTTTTCAACACTGAGAAAGCAGAACAAGGACACACTCCTCACCCTCCTTTGAAGACAAAAATAGCCTTGAGTTGCACCTTTTTGTGTTACATTTTTATATAGGAACATTTTAATTTTTTTTTTTTTAAAAATCCAGTCACATATAGGATAAGACTCAATCTCCAAGGTGGACTTTCTGTAATAGGGTGGTCTTACTATAACCATCACGGAGCCATTAAGCTACAGTGCTGAACAGTGTTCAGGTCTTCCCTGTGGCAAAACAGAGGAATCCCTGTTGGTTGTTGCTCCCTGTAAATAAAGCTTTTCTGGAGTGGCTGTGTTCAGGCACAGACTTTCTATCAATTCTCTGTTTCCTTTCATCAGCAGAAGATTGAGAAATAAATGGAAGCCCTACCCCAGCAGATCTCATGCTGTCTAAGGAAGTGTTCCCTTCCTGGATGAAGACTGTGTACATACCATCCTTTTATATAATTGGACAAGTAATTCTAGAACAGGCAATTTACAGATGAAAAGCTAGTATTTCTTGTTTTTCCTAGATGTTACATCTATTTGTTGAGCCTGGATCACCAGTGAAAATAGGAGACAGTGAACAAAAGCAGAGGTTTACTCCTGAGGTTCTGCTCTCAGACTGGTACACTAAAAATACCTCACACTTCATACTTTCAAAAGAAGACGAAGAAGAAGAAGAAAGAATTATCTGTTTAACATATCTCTACTCGGGTCCAGGCTTATGAAATAGCTTTGGGCAGAGTGTATAAAAGCCAATGGTATGAGCAGTATTGCTTGGATGTCTCTGAGAATACTCCTGCTCTCTTGCTTGAGCTGTCCTGGGTTCTGTGCTCTTGTTAAGCATCTGTAGGATCTCACCCAGTCAGAGGTGACATACTGTGATAGACATAGAGGTATTCATTTTCTGACTCAGCTGAGAGTCTGTTTCAGTTATGGACTTCAACATGACACTTGTGCTGATGAGACATTCAATATCAGCACTATGAGACTTAGCTATTAGAAAATGTGCCACGAGTGTTGTCACATTTCTGTACCTTTGGATAATGCAAGAAAATGGACAATGGAAAAATCTCATCTTGCAAACATCAATGATGTTGTCAAGATGAAGTATCTCCTTATATTCTAGTGAGACTTGTGCCTGATCAAGGTCTGTACCTAGCACCTTGTCAAATTTTTCCAGGTTTACTGAAGGTTGTAAGGTGGCAAAAGGCTTTGTAATCAGTAACAGATTAACATCAACCTGAAAGTGTTGATTTAAGAATGGAACAGGAAAATCAATTACTTTGTTACAGATAGTATCAACATCTCTCCAGTTGGATACATACTGTTGGTGTGCCTTGCATTTCTTCTTATGCTTTGTTACCAGCAGAATTCCTTTCAGCATCTCTGTTCCATCTGGCTATGTAACAGCTTCATCCTTGAAAGCCTTGATCCACCAACCAAGTAAATGCTTCTCTTTCAGTGCAATAGCTTTGATTTTACCAACAGTGTCAGCTTCTCTATATTGAAGAGGGTAACCCCATTTCCTTGGAGCTAATTCTGGAATCTGCTGAAGACTGTAAGTACATCAGCCAGAAAGGACAGAACAGTTTATCTTTCTCAAGGAGGAATTCAAGAAATCCATGTGCTGCCTTCTCCTTAAACTTTCTCGTGAAAGGGACTAGGGAATACCAAGACCTTAGGAATGAATGCAGTAGTGAAAAAGAAAACTGTCTACCTCAGCTCAAAAAGCTTGGGGAGTGCAAGAAAGCAGCAGTTGCTGGCTTCCGCAGTGCCCTACAGCTTGTTGGATCTGAGTCTTGAACTGTGGAAATATATGTTGAGCCCTACAAACTGTTAGAACAGAAGTCCAGCTTCACCAGCTATTTGTAGATCTCTATGCAAGATTTGAATGGTGGATTCCACATCAGAACTTCAGTAGAAGAGAAGATTCTTGATAACTATCCCTCATGTTAGATTGGAAGAGTCCAAAAATCAGACTTCACACCTCTGTTGACACATATTTCATATGTGACCAAGAAGGATCCATGCATGAAGGTTCAACTGTCTTTCTGTAGGTATCTTCAGCTACATCTAGCAGTCCTTTTGTGCCATGGCTGCAGGGTTCACTAGCACCTAGAAGGTACTACCTTTCATCCCCATATTAATTTTCACCATTACATAATTTTTGTTATTTCTGTTTTGCTCCACAGTGCCATCACACCTCATGGACAATGCCAAAGTATCTTCAGGCAGTTTCTTGGCGAGACTGTGCCTGTCACTTTCTCCAGTACACTGTATACATTCTTTGAACATTTGGAGTCAAGTACTGGAAGTTCATCTGTATTGGTGGACTATACTGGAAGAATGGTGAGGAGGTTCCTAAGATTCAACAGCTAGTGTGATGAGCTTTCCCAATGTCCGAAAACCAGGGCAGTTTTTGGAGGGGCTATGCCAAGGCCTTCAGTATTTTAGGAATAATTTCTATGAAGTTGCTTTCCTGAAGTATATGCCTTAGTTAAGAGCTGCTTTTGTGGCAAGAACCAAAACTGTTTGCCTTCCAGAAGCAGGTTTGTTCTTCCCATATCTCCGAGAAAATGAGCTGAGACCATGCCTCTGGGACATGGAGAGAGAGGAACTTCGTAAAATCCATGGCAAGAAATGCTATCTTATATATTTGACTTGGGGAGAGGAATTGATGTGTCACTTGCTCAGCCAACTTTGCAGGCCCACAGAACATCCCCTGGCTTATTCAGGGAACCAATATGGCCACAGATAAGGAGCATGTAAGGTTTCTTTTTCTTGCTTATTTTCTAAATCCTTATTTCAGCATTGCGTTCAATAGTCTGCATATCATCTTTAACACAAGTGGTTTTGCTTCATTCTGATTATCATCAAATCTGGAAGAAAGGTGCCTTGGCTGGACTAACCCCTTGGGATTAATACACTGTCTCAGTTCCATGTGCCAGTTCTGTGCTATTATAGGGAAAAAAATGCTAACTGACTCGCAAGTACTATTACAGGAAATGAGTATGTATTATTTGCCTCTTCTTGCAAAGAATGAGGAGTTCTCTGCATCGCCATAAGTGTTCAGGGGGAAGGGGCCAATCTTGCTAGTTTCTCATTGACCTTGATCATGCTTTTCCCATAGAGGAAACCTGTGTAGTTTCCACAGGTGTCAAGGTTGACAGAAAGAATGCTTTCACTATGATATGATCATTCCAGATGCTTCTGAATTCTTTCATTCCTTTAAGTACAATAAAGATGATGATGATGATGATGATGATGATGATGATGATGGTTCATATTCTTTTGTAATGGGTGGGGGAAGAATTTGAATGAGGTATGTCAGTTTGCAAAGCTGCTGTATGTGGTGGTGAGCACTGTTGGATGGTCTGCGTCAGCCGTGCAGAGGGCTTGGATTTTGCACCAGCAGTCTTGCATTGATGCTTTTTCATTCAAGTACAACTGATTTACCAAAATGATTTTAAAAGATAGGAAGGATATACTCAGGATTAACAAATGACTCGCCGTGTGGGCTTTTTAAAAAAGCCAGATAACTACTCTTTTCTGTATGTAGGCCATCCTGAGAGCCTTTGGCTAAGAGGTGTGGCATATAAATGTAATAAATAAATGAATGAATAAAATTTCTAAATGTGTCCCTACATGCTCAGACCTTGCACTTGTCCTGGACAGCAAGGGACAAAGGCAAGGTGGTTTAGTGAAGGCTGGGCTGAACTCTGGCAACTCTGCTGTCTCCAGCAGCCCCGGCCCCGCTCAGCAGCCCTTGAGCTGACTTCTCGTGAGCCTCTCAGGAAAACGAAGGGTGGCGACAGGGCGCCCCCTGGCCCCTTCCGGCAGGCAGCCCGTGCAGCACAGGGCAGCTCCACCGCCAGCCTCTTTGCAGGCGCCTCGTTCCCTTCCTCCTGTTCTTCTGTCATGCCTCAGTTGCAGCAACGGCTACTGTACAGGACACGTGTTTCTATTGTGCCGGGCCGTTGGGGTCTTTTCTTGTTTGTCAGTATTAATCCTTCACCCTTTTGAGGAACTAAAGCATCCCCGAAGAGCATTCGTGTCACGTGACTGACTTCCCGAAGGCTCAGTCCAGCGCTGCCTCTTCAGCAGCATCTCTCTTGGAAACTCCTGGTGTCGGAAGGCCTCCAGCAGACTGCCAGGCCTAACAGACTGAGCTTGGCCTAAGAGCTCAAGACACCTAGGCCCAGTTAGTTTTATATAATATTGAGGCATTGTTGTGCTTTCCCAAGAGCTTTCTCAAGAAAACACAAGACTTTTGATGCACTGCAGTGGTGTCCCTTGGTTTTGTTGCTCTGCGAGAGGGAATCTGCCCATCTCCTAACTCCGTGCCAGTCCCCCGTACGAGAACGGTGCCTTTAGATACTCGGTGTGAGGGCTTTGCTCATACACATTAAGGGTAGTTGCGCAGTTTCTGAGCTGCCGTTTGTGAGGAGCCTCTGTTGTAGAACCCACTATCCCACACGGATCCTCACCACACTTTGCAGGGCAACAACCATTGTGCGAAAGAAGTCGCTCTGGTTGCTACAGGTATAATTGAAGATGGTTCTCAGCCCCTCAGTTATACTTTTTGTGAGGCAAGAGTCTCAGGTATCAACTATAGTTTAGGGAGGGAAGCTAATCTCTCTCACACTTTGTAAGGCATCTTCCTTTTTCCATCTCTTAGTTTCCCCATCCTTGCTTTCTTCCTTTTTGTCTTCCTTCTTTTTGTCCTCTCTCTCTCACAATTTCTCTAATTATTCTCATTTACTCTTCCCACTCATATTTTTATTTTTTATTAGAAAAGTTGTTGGAGGTGCTTACACATAAGGGGGGGGGGACTTGTACCAGCTTCTTGTGCAGCTGAAAATGCTTAGAATAAACCTTGTAAGATATTTAGGGGGTTTTAAAATTAATTTTCAAATTTAAAAGTTAAGCAGGAGCTGCACTGGGTTATTTTTAAACAGCTCTGTTAATACATTTAAGAGTACATATGATACCATCATGCCCATATGGTATTGCTTTCAAATAGGAAAAAAAAAAGTAAGTGTGACTACCACTATTTGCCTTTGGTTGCATTGATTTGAACATTATAGAAGGGATTAGCTACTCCTGTAGAAGTTATCTAGCATTCTTTTTATATTATTGTTACTTATTTTAAGAGTGTTAATATTTAATGCTGCCATATTCAGTAAAAATCATGTTTTCTTTTTGGATCCTAGTTTTTGGATATGTCATCCATTCTAAATAGCAGTATTCCCTGTAAGGATGGCTGTACCACTCTGTTTCATTTGTACATGTCCTTTACATCCAAATTTCTACATTAATGTGTCTATATCGCAAATTTGTTGTTGTTGCATGCCATCAAGTTGTCTCTGACTTTCACCCTATGGATGAAAGTCCTGTCTGTGACAGCCCCACTCAGCTCTTGTAAATTCAAGACTGTAGACTGACTTTATGGAGTCAGTCCATATCATATTTGGATATCACAAATACCCACATTTAAATAAATGTACATTTATAAACATTTGAATGTGTATTTTCTCTCAAAATATTCACTTTTAAACCTATTTTGATGTTTATGAGCAGCAGAACATCGAACATGCAAGAGCTGGAAAATAAGTTCTGACTCTACATTATTTGAAGAAATGTGGATGTATCAGTTCTTTTTGAATTCATAGAGTTCCAAATATTCAGAAATCCTTATTTCAAGATGAACTCTGGGAAGAGGAACAATAGATCCTATACCTGTAATGTTCAAACTATGGAGGAGTTGTGCTATTTATCCTCTTCAGATATGTATGTCCTTGCTTCTTTGATCTGTTCTTTGAAGAGTAAACCGGTTAAATAACAGTTCCTGTAAACTCTACAGCCACTTTACATCATCAGTGCAATTTACAGAGCTGCACAATGTGCGTAGACAAAAACGTCACATTCACCACTGGAAATCTCACACTGAACCCTTTGTCATCCCTCTGTTGCCTTTGATTCCGCTAAAGCCATGACAGGTGTAGGTAGTAATTAGATAAACCACCGTTCTATTGTGGCTTTCCCCTTCCTTCTTTCTATACAGTCAAGAATAGGAAAGAGAAATACTGAACATGTAACCAAAGGTCATTTGTGACAGCAAAATAGGCCCATGAATGACTTTTGATATTTGCAGCCCACTCTTAACCATATTTACTCAGATATAATGCCATTGATTTCAATAGGACTTACTTATGGTTGCAGCCTTATCCATTAATATATGACAGGCATCCATATGTCCATTTTTTTTGTTGATACCTATTTCTGGCTTTAGGATACATTCTGCTTTGGAGAGTGTGCCACAGAGCTACTGTACAGAGGAGTACCTATTGCGTGGCTTCTGAGTTATGCCATTCATGACTGTTAAACATTAAAAGCATTTCTTCGTGGCTATGAGGCAGAATCATGTAAAGGAGTACAGAGTATTTACTCACTTTCTGTAGTGGCTAAATCAGACGGTGAGCCCTTCAGGAACAGGGCTGTCTGCCAACTACCATTTGTAACACAAGCATTTGCATCCTCTGTCTTGTGCCTTTGAAATACACAGGCTATACATTTAAACAAATGATATCAAGGGCAAGTTACTTGTCACAAATTAATCTCTTCTCTATATCTCACTCTCTCTTTTATTAAATTAACAACATATGAGGATGGAAGAGAAACTGGGATGGTAATCTTTCTACTGGGTCTCCACTGATGTTCAGGAAGTAGCTGCTGATAGATCTGATAATTGTCAGATCTTATGGTGACTGGATTGGATTGAGTATTTTGTGTAAGGATCAACTTTCCCCATCTATTCTTTGCTGCATGCTCCATTCAACCCCTGGAGCCCTGCTCCAGATTGCTTGGCTGTCTGAAGCCTGCGGGATGGTATCAAGGAGCAGGGCCTTTTTGGTGGTCACACCCCCCCTGTGGCATTCCCTCCAGACTGAACTTTGTCAAGTCCCAGCACTTTATGGTTTTAGATGTTGATCAAAATTCTATTATATAGCAAGGCCTTCCTTCCCTTGTTATAGATATATTAAATCTATTTTCTTTCTTTCTATCTTTATTTTGTTTTCGGGAGTCCTGTTATTGCTGATTTTAGATTTTTCCCTTGATAGTTGTTCAGTGCTTTTCATGGATTTGGTTTTATGGGATGTATATTGTTGTGAGTCACTTTTGAGTTCTTTTCTGGGGGAAGGGCAAGATACAGTTTTTACACACACACCCCTACATATATGAGGAAAGGCTGGGCATGCTGTGGATACAGTGTAAAAGGGTAGGGTGGGGGTGCATTTGAATTGTGTGCAAAGTTGGGAACAGGAACAGATGGGCACTTTTTGATGAGATGGCGGGAGGGGAAAGGAAAAGCTTAGCAAAAACTATATACTTGGGAAGCAGCTTTGCATAGTTGTATAACGGTAAGTCTTCAGAAGATAAAAGAATGTTTTAAAATGGTATAACCCTGTAGCCTCAGAGTTAAATAGGATGCAAATCTAAATATATTGAAAATATTCCCTTATGGGTGTTTCCAAGGGTGAATGTGCACAGACCTTTATAATGGAGGAAGAGGCACCACTGAATACATTTTCCTCTTTTCAGTCTCTTCTGGTGAAGCTTTCTCAGTTGTTCAGACTTATATTTAACTACAGCCTGAAAAAACTGATTGAGAACTAACCTTTTTCAGGTCACCCTCACTTACCCTCTGATGTATGTTTCTGGCTTTAGAATTTAATTAAAGAGGAAGTGGGTGGACAGGGATGGCTATTTATACCTCAGTGACTGGCACACATACATTTTCTTCAGTTGTTCTTTCCTGGATGGAGTTTTTGATACTCATTTGAAGTTGTGGCTCAGCTGCAGTTGTCTTTTCAGTTTTTAACTAGATCTGATCTGGAGTGGTCCGGAAGGGTCCAATTGGGCTTATTTGGCTTGTGGAGTGTCAGAATCAGTGTGGGCTTACCTCTGTTAGCATCCTCAAGGGTATCAGGCAGGAAGCAGCTTCTCCCACCCAGCTGGTCTTGGCAGGAAGGGAGCTGGCAGCCTTGCTGTGAGAGAAAGAGTCTTTGGAGGTGTCACACAGGTTGAAGCATCTCCCCTGAAGGGAAGAAGGAAGATATCCTGTTGTATGTATACATGCATGCATCTTAAGTTATGGGCTGCTGAATAACCTGACAGGGTTCCCTAAATGGTAAACAACACTAAAATACAGGCCAACAATTACAATTCTATGATAAAAGTGGGAGGAAGAAGGTAAAAATCAACTGCTGGTAGTAGAATGAGTTCTTACAATCAGTTGGTAAGATCAGATTTCAAAATACCTGCAAAAGAGGACAATTTTTGACCTGGCACTAAAATTAAAGAAGTGATGGCAGCAGGCAGAACTCTCTAGGAAGCCCATTCAACAAGTGGGTGGCTGCCACTAAGAAGGTCCTTCTTCTAATTGCCATCCCTTTTACTTCCTTTCGGGATGGCTCTTTCAGAAGAACTTCATTCCCAGATCTCAGTGGGCAGGTAGGGAAAAGGTGGGTCCTTCAAGTAACCAGGTCCCAAACTGTTCAGGGCTTTACATGTTAAAATAAGCACTTTAAGTTGGGCCCAGTCTTCAACTGGCAACCAGTGTAATTTATAAAGAATAGGGTTAGGCTATATGGACTTGCAAAATGATACTCAGCAGCAGACATGCAGCTATATTCTGGATAACCTGAAGTCTCCAGACCGTCTTCAAAGGCAGCTCTACATAGAGTGCATTACAGCAATCCAGTCAGGATGTTAGCAGTGCATGAGTAACTGTAGTCAGGCTCTCTCTGTCCAGATAAGGCAGTAATTGTCATATTTGTTGCAGCTGGAAAAAGGCACTCCTGGCCACCAAGTCCACCTGAGCCTCCAGTGAAAGTGTTGGGTCCAGGAACACTGCCAAGGTGCAGACCCGATCCTTTAGGGGAAGTGCAACCCCATCCAAGACAGGACCCTGGCCATCTAATATGTCAGATCATCAACCAGCAGCACTTCCATCTTTCAGTGTGGACTGAGTTTCAGTTTATTGGCCCTCATCTAGTCCAAGCATTCACACTAATTGAGCAAGATAGGCTATAGTCCCTTTTCAGTTAGTTGTTTCAGAAGAGGGCTTTCACAGACAAATCTCACCATTTAAGCTACTGCTCACGCTGGGGGCTTGGCTAGGAACGTTATCATCTTCACTGCTTGAAATCCTTTCTGACTGGATTTGCTACCATATGAACCTCTGATTTATATTTAATTTGGATTCACATCTCTTTGAACATTGTTAAGAACCTGCCATGAAGAACACTGTTGTACTTTTCATAGAATGTGTGTTCTTTCTTGTTGTGAATTAGGGTTCTTACTTGCTCTTCAATAGCCCAGAGCTGCCAGATGCCTTGAATTGCTCCTGATTCTTGCACTTTTCTATGCCTGGATCCATCTAGTATGGAGATACCAAAGTAGAAGCCATTGTTGTCAAAAATCTCTGCATGTGTGGCATTACTCTGGATTAATTTAAATCTGTTTAGGCTCTTGGGTGTGATAAGCTTCTGACCCATGTAACACAGAGGTTCCACCAAGATTTTGAGGTTGACTTAAACCTTTGTATCTGTGGATTTGTTCAGGTCATTTTCCAGAACCCTTATTCTAAAACTTTTTAAAAACAAGTGATTTAAAGGATTGCAACAAAATCTTTAGGGAGTTTGTGTCCATTCCATGAAGAGTTTTTCCATGAAGTTCTGCTGTGATCATTAAAAGCAGGACAGAATCATGGATTGGGATTTGCTAGCCTTCCAAAGCTAAAATCTAGCAATGGATTGCCAGTAATGTCCACTCAGTATACCAATAATGGTCATTCACAGCAGTCATGGCCAGTCTTGATCACATTAAGTAATATGGCCCTACACGTCTTCCCTCTCCTCTTGATCAGACTATTTTCTACCACTTAGGCTTGGTCATTTTTCAATTTAATAATGCAATTAAAGTAATGCAAAAGTATTCATTCATCAGATATTCCTGTACTTACAATGTCTCCTTTTTCTGTAAGCAAATTCTTAAGGGTACAAGTCTATGCATATTTAGACTAAAAAACTCCTACTATTCCCAACATGCCCAGTTAAATGACTGGCTGGTATGGTAGTACTTTTTTCTGTCAATACACACATAGGATTGTGCCTTAAGAGTTTCACCTCTTCCAGTTCATATATTCTTGCCTGTAATCACATGCACTGTTGAATCAGAATGGTAAGGTTCTTGGTATTCTGTTCTCTCCAGGCCATATTAACTAGCAGACTATTTTATATATTATGCACCACGGGATCCTATAACTGAGTTCTCATGGGATCTCCAAGGAAGTGCTAGATTGCAAGCAGTCCATACTATCCACAGCATGTTAGACCACTACAGAAGATTCTGCTAAGAAATGTTATCTATAAATTATCTATCATGATTCAGAGGAAAAAGCAGAAGACACAAGCTGTGTGTATATGTTGCGTCAGGAAATTGTCATGTTTCAACCTGATTTAGAGCAGTTATCCATCAGCTGTGCAATTAAATTAAGCCTGAAACAAGTTTTTAGCACATGCAGTGTTATCTGCATTTGTGTGCTTTGGTGTAGCTTTGTGCATGTGTGGTCCAACAGGTGTTGATCAAGTTAAACCATATGCATATGTTTCCTACATTGTGTAGCTACAGAATGGCGCAGAGCTGATTATGAGGTGTAGCTTTTCTTTCCACTGCCTGTCCATCTCTGCATTTCTATTTTTTCATCACTATAGCAACTCTCTTTATTTCAATGGGTTATTTTTATTCCCAGTTCTTGCAGTATCATCCATCTCCCCGAGGATTAGCACTTGCTTCTTCTCACCAGGAAAAGGCTATAATCATGCTAACAAACTTCACCACACAGCAGGAATTAATGGATTTTCTGGAAAAAGTCAGCCATCAACAGCTTTAATTGCTCTGAATACCTGAAGTGTAGTGAGCACAATTGGCATATCACTGAATGAACGTGCTTTAGGATCACCAGGAGACAGGATACAAAATAGATTCATAGACTTTTGGACTTTTGGACTTTAGAGTAAGAAAGGATATGTACTTCACTGACTTCACCAGTACTTCAGCAGCTTCAGACAGTGTCCAGCAAAGCCTATAGATGGCATGGCAGCACACACTTTAGGGAAGAGCTAACCTGGGAAGGTTCTTGGATTAGCATGGCTGCATCAGATAAAATGGCTGGGAGGAGTAGAGCTGTCTTTAAGAGTGCTCAGGGGAAGTCTATTGCTGTGCGTGGGACTTGGGGCTGCACAGAAGCTGTATTTCTTCCATGCATGGACTTTCTGTGTCTCTGTATAGGGTGAGAGAGGGGATGAAGCGATACTCAAATTCTGAGGCAATCAGGGAAAGGCCTGTGTATTGTGAAGCTTGAAGTCTGCAGAGACAGCTGGATTGAAAACACTAAATATGCGCAGACACTGTGGACCATTATGTAAAATGTTCTAAAACCCCAATCAGGATTTATCTGAGGCAACAGTGCAAATATTAGCTTCTTGGTGGCAGAAAACTGGTTTTTTTGAAGTAATTAAATCAAATATATGGGAGTCATCCTTCTACATGGAAAATCTTGCAGCCCAGAGAGAACCATGTCTCATCTGTTGTTGATGTATTGTAATCTGTGACAGTAACCAATAATCCTTTCGGATTTATTGCTGAACCATGTATCTGACCATGATGTATCTAAAAATAGTTCCCATAGCCTGATCTATTGGTTCAGAAAAGATATATGACAGGAATGAAACTGAATATGATGACATGCGGGAGATTAGAAACAGGAGTTGAGCTAAAGTATCTTCCAGACAGGTTTTCTAACTGATTAAGGAAAAGCAGTTCTCAAATATGTGGTTTTTCACCAACTGGGAGAAATTAGAATATAAATGATGTAGAAAAATGCTCTTCTGGCTGATGCTAAATTTCAGAAATGAGCATCCAGTTTCCACATTTAGAACATTGTTCTCTATACTGAAATTCATTTTTGCTTTCAGAAGGGCAGCCAAGTTAGTCTGTTGGCAACAGAAACAACAAAGAACCTTGTGTCAAAGAATATCAAATTATTTTATTCTAGCATAAGCTATTGTGGACACTGTCCACTTTATCAAATGTATTCTTGTTCACTTCATCCATAAATGCAATATTTACTACCCATTTTCTGAAGGTAACAGTAATATATTAATTTTATTATTTAGCAAGTTACCAAGAACCTAAGTCTCCCTTAAGGTTCTGAGTTTACTTGATGTTAGTTACTCTGCCAGTGAGAAAATACTTGCCTTACCAAGAACAGTTCTTGCTTATATGATCACAGGCAGGAACTTGACTCAAAACTATCCCATTTATATTGTTTCCCAGAAATAACATAAAAATGATTGAAATCTTCATTGCAGTATTACATCATTTGCACCAGAATGGAAGAAATATATCACAGTCAATTCCCAGATGAATAGATTTAATATTTAGAGTTAAATTTTACCTTAAGTTCTTTTATTAGACCATTTATTACTCTTTTTAAAAGAAGAGCATGTGCTTTTCATACCACAGCAAGCAATTTTTAAGAATAATTATATATGGGAGAGGACTTACTCCGTTGGCTCAGATTTGGCTACACCTCTCTCTGAGCTACTCCCATTGTGGCTAGTAATCACAAGAACTACTGTGATCATGGTTTGCATGTCACAGCAACCCAGAGTACAGGGCAAGTATGGGTTGTTGTTCAAGTGTGCTTTGTCCTTATGCCTGCACTATGGTCTATTAAATACAAACAACCTAGATTTCACAACCCAGCTTCCCTTTCTGGGCTATTTGTGGTTAATAACCCATAGTTAAACCACAGTGCATGTTGTGCATGTAACAACATCCCACAATTCAAACTCATACTCCGGGTTGTCACTATGTGCAAACCAGAACTATAGACTTAAGGAATGAAACTAGAAGTTTATTATTCATCCTGTATATGCATGACTTAAAAAGGAATAGCTGGCATGGGTGAGGGGGCAAATTGGGACTGTGCTATGGGAGAAGCTTTGCCCCCTTCTTAACCATTTGCTCCCGTATAACCAGGAAGGGATGAGCATGCCGTTTGCAATTGGAGGAACATTCTCATTTGATGATGTGGTGCTGGTGGGTGCATTTGTGGAACAAGTCAGATAATTGTGGGATGAAAGAAAGCACATTTTTACTTATTTGCATAAAGAATGCACTGCAATTACTCAAGGTAAGGAAGAACAATGCACCGATGACAACAGTTCATGCTGGAAAGGAACTGTCCTTTCAGCCTAGCTTCAAATTTGCAGTAAAAGTGTCAAGTGCCAGGAAAACATTGCATCTAGCTGAAGGATGCTTCTTGGATATTGCATTTCATAGTCTGTTTTAAAGAAATAAAGAGTGCCCACTCTTACTCCCTTGAGTTCAGTATAAACATAGAAAGAGAGCGAGTCAGAAGGGGTCTCCCAGGCCATCTAGTCTGACCTCCGGCTCCAGCCGGCTCCGCTCACAACATGCCCACCATGTAAGGTATTTGATTGACAACTAAAGCATACCCAAGACAGTTACAACCTTTCAGAATAGTATATTTTGTCATAATGCCAGCTTTGCTGTTGTTGGACTAATTTTCCCTATTGGCATGGCTCATCATAGTACTACAGCTAACTGTAAAGCAGATACATGTTGCACCTTTGTTTAAGTCAGGCAAGAGAAACCTGTGGCTTTCCAAAGGTTACTGGACTGGAGTTCCCACTGCTTCAGCCAGTTCAGCCAGTCATAGGAACTGCAGTCCAACATCTGGGAGACCACAAGTTGCCCACACCAGTCTTACCTGATGTAAAATGTCACTAGACAGCCTTTCTTCATGAAGCATTTATTGTGTGCTCATAATTCCTCACTTCAGAGCCTGTTCTGAAGAGCCTGTTCTATGCCTTGCAACCATTTTAGAAGGGCAGCAAGGGAGGGGTTTTAACAATGAAAATACTGTATACCTGTGAATGGTAGAATGAACCCCTTGTGTATTTGCAAACTTGTTGCACTGCTTTGCCACCTACTGGCTAAGTAATGCAAAACACTGAAAATGAGAGAAAGGAAACCCTAGAAAAAACTTTGTAAAGGAACTAGTGTTAACCCTCCAAAGAATTCAGAGCAGAAACCTTGGTGAAATGATGGATTAAAAGCCTCAAAACCCCTTAAGAACAGTTTTAAAACCTGAATATTTCAGTCTTTGAAGCAAATAAATATTTTTGTTACTCATCTCTTATAGTATGATTTACATTTTTCACCTAAAGAGATTTACAGCTTCCAGCTATAAATTTAGCCTTCATCAAAATGCTAAACACTTTGATGACAGACACTGAGACTATTCTTACTTCACTGATCTACCATTGGAGCTGATTGTTCCAAACCAGTTGATTAGTTAACGTCTAGTGTAAGTTTGTTTGTTTTCTTTCTTTCTTTTTTTAAATAGTGATGATCACAAAAATGCATTTCATCAGAAAGAAACATAATTTGAACCAAGGGTGCTTCCTGGAAGACAGAGAACACTACAATTACAGGTTGTCAAGTCTGACTTTTCTAACTCTACTTGTTTGGGGGAACTGGAAGCATGACCAAGTGTTCATAAAGAACATTGGGTGGAATATGTTCTGTGGCCCTCTTTATTAGCGACTTGTCAGACTGTCAACCCATGTTGCCATCAAACCATGTATGACACATCTAGCAGGTAGCAGATGTGTAGTATTAAGTGGCGGCTGACTTAAGACAGATTGTCAAGGGTAATAGATGGGGAAAGTGCAATACAGCAGCAGATTCTTCTATAATATGATATCACCATGCCCTCTCCTTGAATTCCGAAGTGCTTCCAGTTTCAGATTTGGCAGGCACAAGATGAGCTGTGTGATGTTACCACAGTAGCACTCTTAGAGCTGAAGTGACGTTGCTCTCAGAAATCCTCCTCTGCTAATTCTAATTAACATGCTCTGGAAGTGCAATTATTTGGTGTCTGGCATGTAAAAGTAGCCAGTTTTGAACTACATTTGACATGTAGCAGTTATTGACAATGGCAGCTAATATGAAGTGACATATTTGCCAGTATTTGACAGTTTGCAAGAGAAGTTAGGATACTTAATTTTAAGTTAACATAGTCAATCAAAACAGGCAGTTTTCAAATTTTATTCTTAAAATTTGGTTCTGAAATTCAGCTGGAAAATGTTAGAGTCAAGTTTTGCTATTCATGTCAACATTTCAGTACTTCGTTTAAAAAAACAAGTCTACAAATTGCAATAGCATTACCACCTTTAGATTTACTTCATATATTTGCCTTCTTATTTCGCTGTATCCTAAGCGCTTAGGTTCAAAACCAAAAGAAAAGAAAAAAACAGTTGATGTGTAGTGGGTCAACTTTTATGTGCAGATAATATAGGATTTCAGTTTGACATACCTGCATTAACCCCATTACTACCTGCTGTCATTGTAATACCACTGAAATCATTTGGCTGATGGTGGGTTATGAAAGTTAAAGTGGTAGAAATGCTATTTATTTATAAGGACTATTTTGGAACTAACAACAGTCTCACACACTAGTATATAAATCATACAACACCCTCATGATAATTTGAAGAATAACAGATTGAAATGGAGTATTAAAATCAGAAAGAATGGAGTTAAAATCTTCAGTCTAACAACAATTAAAAACAGGTGGAAGGAATGGAGCTAATCTAAATTCATTTTGGAGGGAGTCCCATAAACAGGGTGCCGCCACAGGAAGAGCCTTGCTTTCTTTTACTTCATTTTCACTTTTTTTGTCACAAAACCCTTTTTGTCACACAACCATATTGATTGGTTTGCTGTAAACCAAATGTAACCAATGTAAACAGTGACTCAAAAATTTCTGGGTATAATTATGGTTTGTTTTATGCCTACTGTGCCTGAAAAAGGCTTTGCTTATACGGGCGTGGCCAGATCAGTGGTGTGTGGAGGGCGGGGGCAGGGAGATTTCTACAAATATTCGAATATAATGTAGTTCACGTCACCTCTGGTCCCTGTTTTTTTTCCTCTCAAAATTTTATACCTTACAGAGGAAAAACTGCAAGGGGTTACATGATTGTTGTGCACAGAATTCTTAAGCCATCCATCTTTTGCATCTTTGTTCTACCCATGACCATTTGTTATTGGACCCCTTTTCTTTAAAATACATACACATACTGCATGCACATTCTAATGAATGTGTGCCTTTACACCTGTGCACCCATTCATTGTAATATTTTCTGCCAGCTTCTTCAAGCAGAAGTTAAAGTATGCTTGTTGCACATTCTCAGAGTCCAGCTATTATCTCAGCATCTTCCCACCTCAATTTTATGTGCCTGGTGGTATTAGTGCACACAGTTGTGTAAACTCAAGTGCTTACTAAGAAAAAGAAGAACAAGTTCCCAGTTCTGAATTTAGATGTATATAGGAAGCATACAGAAATTTGTTCTGGGACAGGACAGAAATGTGGTATGGGTACTGATCTGGGAACAACAAAATACAAAGAAGTACTAGGTATTATGCTATTTATTAAATGTGATCTTGTGAACTTTTTGTAGGGTGCAGTTAACATCTACCCAAAACTGCTTCCTTTTATAAATGTACAAGGATTAGGGTTAGGGTTAGGTTAAAGGAAGGATACAGTTCTGATGGTTAGCAAAGAAAGGCAGAAGGTGCTATCTATGTATTTGTATGTAATATCTATATATCTACACTATCCAGTGTAATATCTACACTAGTCATTTTGTATTTGGGTGAACCACTGTGCTGATATTTTCCCAAAATGCAGTAATTGCTTCAAGGGCACACACTAGTGAATATAGCATTGTATCAGCACCATTTCTGTTTGTGTTTCCTTTTTTGACCCACTAACACCAGGCTTCTGGTTGCAAAATTTAGGCTTAAGTTGAAGAAAGTAGGGAAAAGCACTAGGCCACTCAGGTATGACCTAAATCATATCCCTGATGAATATAAAGTAGAGGTGACAAATAGATTTAAGGAATTAGATCTGATAGACAGAGTGCCTGAAGAACTATGGATGGACGGTCGCAACATTGTACAAGAGGCAGCAACTAAAACCATCCCAAAGAAAAAGAAATGCAAGAAAGCAAAATGGCTGTCTGAGGAAGCTTTACAAATAGCTGAGGAAAGAAGGGAAGCGAAAGGCAAGGGAGAAAAGGAAAGATACACCCAATTGAATGCAGAATTCCAGAGAATAGCTAGAAGAGATAAGAATTCCTTCTTAAATGAACAGTGCAAAGAAATAGGAGAAAACATTAGAATAGGGAGGAGCAGAGATCTCTTCAAGAAAATTGGAGATATGA
>NW_025336346.1:2618686-2638319 GCF_004798865.1 Varanus komodoensis
AGAGGCAGAAGAGATTAAGAAGAGATGGCAAGATTACACAGAGGAACTATACAAGAAAGAGCTTAACATCCCTGATAACCACGATGGGGTGGTCACTGACCTCGAGCCAGACATCCTGGAATGTGAAGTGAAATGGGCCTTAGGAAGTTTGAGCAACAACAAAGCTAGTGGAGGCAACAGTATTCCAGCTGAGCTATTCAAAATGTTAAAAGATGATGCAGTAAAAGTGCTACATTCAATATGCCAGCAAATTTGGAAAACTCAACAGTGGCCACAGGATTGGAAAAGGTCAGTTTACATTCCGATCCCGAAGAAGGGCAGTGCAAAAGAATGTTCAAACTACTGCACCATTGCACTCATTTCACATGCTAGCAAAGTTATGCTCAAAATCCTACAAGCTAGGCCCCAGCAGTATGTAGACCAAGGACTACCAGAAGTACAGGCAGGATTTCGAAGAGGGAGATGAACTAGAGATCAAATTGCCAACATACGCTGGATCATGGAGAAAGCTAGGGAGTTCCAGAAAAACATCTACTTCTGCTGCATTGACTATGCTGAAGCCTTTGAATGTGTGGATCAGAACAAATTGTGGCAAGTTCTTAAAGAGATGGGAGTCCCTGACCATCTTATTTGTCTCTTGAGAAACCTATATGTGAGTCAAGAAACAACAGTGAGAACGACACGGAACCACTGATTGTGTTGTGATGTGTCAGCTCACAGTTATAAATGACCCACACTTATGCAGGCAATAAAACTAAAGTCTTTTATTGCTACTTTTCTACAAGATTTACGATGCTACGGATAAGCTCTACTGCAATGCTCTTTACAAGTTAGTTGTTATCTTCTCTAGTGACATCCCTCAGGGAACCCACATGGAATTAACTTTCTTTGTCCCTCCTTTCCCTCCTGAGGTGGGACAAAGCCTCCTTTTGTTCCAATCCGCGTAAGCTAGTCTAAGAGTTGAGTGAGTCAAAACTATCCCGCCTCCTGCATCATCTGTATCTTGTTCAGAAGACTCAGCTGGAGGAAAGGGGGTATCCTGCCCACGTTCTTCAGGGGCAGAATGTGTAGTGTCTTCTCCCTCAGGGCCCTCGTGGTCGGACTGAGGCGTGGCTGTTTGCCCAAGGGGTAAAGGGTCAGGATGAGGGACGGCTATCTGTTCAGCTACTCCCAAGCCAGGTTATGGAAGGGTCACTTGGCCACAGGGCCTCAAGTATAAGTCCTCCTGTTCTGATGTCTGATTCTCTCTTTGGGCGTTTGACTCTTCCTCATGAGGTGCCGCCTCTGTTGAGGTGTCAGGCATGACGGATTGGCTCAAAATTGAGAAAGGAGTTCGGCAAGGCTGTATACTGTCGCCCTGCCTATTTAACTTATATGCAGAGCACATCATGAGAAAGGTGGGGCTAGATGAATCACCAGTTGGAATTAAGATTGCTGGGAGAAATATCAACAACCTCAGATATGCAGATGATACCACTCTCATGGCAGAAAGTGCAGAGGAACTAAAGAGCCTCTTGATGCGGGTGAAGGAGGAGAGCACAAAAGTTGGCTTGAAACTCAACATTAAGAAAACTAAGATCATGGCATCTGGTCCTCTCACTTCCTGGCAAATAGATGGGGAAGAAATAGAGGTAGTGACAGATTTTATTTTCCTGGGCTCCAAGATCACCACAGACGGGGACTGCAGCCAAGAAATTAAAAGACGCTTGCTCCTGGGGAGGAAAGCTATGGCAAATCTAGACAGCATACTAAAAAGCAAAGACATCACCCTGCCCACAAAAGTGCGTATAGTCAAGGCTATGTTTTTCCCAGTTGCAATGGTTTTCCCAGTTGCAATGGTTTTCCCAGTTGCAATGGGAGCGAACCAGCGCATCAGATGGCCCCACCTCCATCCACGCCACCTGGAGCCCGCCTCGCCCGGAACTTGCCACTGCTCCGTCGCCCACTGCTGCCGCTGTCGCCCCGAGGCCAGGACCTCTGGCCTAGGCCCCTGCTCCGGCCCGCTTCCCCACACGTGTGTGAGAGACACGCCGGGACAGGGTGGGGCACGGGGAGGGGCCCTGCCGCCTACAAAGCGCCGGCGGTGACTGTGGCTGGCGGCCGAACGGCAGCGGCCTAAGGGTGGTGACGCCGCTGTTTGGGGGCCGTTCAGGGGCCGAGCGGGGGGCTGGGCTGGCCGGTGGCTTTGGTGGTGGCTTTGGTTTCATCTGTGGCCTAGCAGTGGATTAAAGTAGGATGTTTTTAGTAATTTTAAGTGTCGGTTTTAGGTTGCTTTTAATTGGTGCGTCTCGTGCTTTACTATGATGTCACCTGGGGAGCATGTGGGCGCCGCCATTGGGGTGGTGATGGGCAATGGACGTTATGGCATTGGAGGTCTAATGGGTCTGCATAGAAGAAGGAGGGACAGGTGGTTAACACCTGTCCCTCTTTCTGGTTATTCCCCCAGCCGGCGAGTTCCAGGTAGACTTGTCAGCTGCCCCCCGGGCCTGTTGGTGCTGCTGCTTAATGCCAGGTCTGTCCAAAATAAGGCAACACTCATCCATGATTTGATTATGGATGAGAGGGCCGACCTGGCTTGTATCACAGAGACCTGGGCGGGTGCGGGGGGGGGGATGTCGCCCTCTCACAACTGTGCCCACCCCGGTACCTGGTCCAGCACCGACCACGCCTGGAGGGGAGGGCGGGGGTCGCTCTGGTTTATCGAGCTTCTGTTTCCCTTGTGGGGCTTCCTGCCTTCTTGAGGCTGGGGCTGGAGTGCCTCCACTTGGTGTTGGGCAACCGAGACAGACTGGGGATTCTGCTTGTGTACCGTGCACCCTCCTGCCCAACAGACTCCCTGCCTGAGCTGACGGAGATCATCTCGGACCTGGTGTTGGAGACTCCCAGGATGTTGGTCCTGGGGGACTTCAATCTCCATGCCGAGACAGTTCTAACCGGGGCGGCTCAGGACTTCATGGCCTCCATGGTGGCCATGGGGCTGTCTCAACACGTCAGTGGCCCGACCCATGAACGTGGGCACACTCTGGACCTGGTTTTCTTGACGGGGCAGGAAGACGGTGATCTGAGGGTGAGGAATTTAAGTTTGACACCCTTGTCATGGTCAGATCACTTCCTCATGAGGTTTGAGCTCGAGAGCAGCCTTTCCCTCTGTAAGGGTGCAACCAGATTGTATTGGTCCGCCCCCGGAGCCGGATGGATCCTGATGGATTCCTGAAAGCTCTGGTGATCGTGTCGATGCCCTGGTTGAATTGTGGAATGGGGAGATGACCAGGACTATCGAAACGATCGCTCCCAAGCGTCCTCTCCCACCTGACAGAGCCCGTTCATCTCCTTGGTATACACCTGAATTACGGGCAATGAAGCAGGTTGGGAGACGTCTAGAGCATAGGTGGAGGAGATCACGGGGTGAATCTGACCGAACACACTTAAGAGCCCATTATCGGGCCTATACTGTGGCGGTGAGGATGGCGAAGAAGAAATTCTTCCATTGCCTCCTCACAATGCCATCTGGTGGAGCTCTTTCAGGTGGTGCAAGGGCTGATACATCTGGGCCCAAAGAAAAATCTTGTACCACCCTCAAAGGCCCGCTGTGATGACTTTGCTATGCATTTCAGGGAGAAAATCGCTCAGATTCGTCACGAGCTTGACTCTACTATTGAACCAGATTCTACCGAGGAGATGCCAACGACACCGTCGAGTCCACAATTAATGGATGAATTTCAGTTGTTGCGGCCTGATGATGTGGACAAGGTGCTTGGACAAGTACGCCCCACCACCTACTTACTAGACCCATGCCCATCTTGACTACTTAAGAAAGCCAAGGACAGGATTGGGACCTGGATCCTGGAGGTGGTCAATGTCTCTTTAAGAGATGATCGGGTACCTTCCTCTTTAAAAGAGGCGGTAGTCCAGCCAGTCCTAAAAAAGGCATCCCTGGATCCAGAGGTGGCTGCCAATTATAGACCGGTGGCCAATATCCCGTTCCTGGGCAAGGTGCTAGAGCGGGTGGTGGCGGGACAACTCCAAGCACTCTTGGATGAAACTGATTATCTGGACCCATTTCAGTCCAGCTTCAGACCCGGGTACGACTCTGAATCTGCCTTGGTCATCCTGTACGATGATCTGTGCAGGGAGAGAGACAGGGGGAGTGCGTCCCTGTTAGTTCTCCTGGACCTCTCAGCGGCTTTCGATACCATACCAAAGAGGCGGTAGTCCAGCCAGTCCTAAAAAAGGCATCCCTGGATCCAGAGGTGGCCGCCAATTATAGACTGGTGGCCAATATCCCGTTCCTGGGCAAGGTGCTAGAGCGGGTGGTGGCGGGACAACTCCAAGCACTCTTGGATGAAACTGATTATCTGGACCCATTTCAGTCCAGCTTCAGACCCGGGTACGACTCTGAATCTGCCTTGGTCACCCTGTACGATGATCTGTGCAGGGAGAGAGACAGGGAGAGTGCGTCCCTGTTAGTTCTCCTGGACCTCTCAGCAGCTTTCGATACCATCGACCATGGTATCCTTCTGAATAGGCTAGCAGGATTGGGAGTTGGAGGCACCGCGTGGCGGTGGTTCTGCTCCTATCTCAACGGCTAATTTCAGAAGGTGGTGCTGGGAGACTATGGTTCTGCACCATGGCAGTTATGCCATGGAGTTCCGCAGGGGTCCATTTTGTCCCCCTTGCTATTCAACATCTACATGAAACCACTGGGAGAGGTCATCAGGAAGTGTGGGCTGCAGAATCATCAGTGCGCTTGATGATACCCAGCTCTACCTCTCGTTTTCCAGCAATCCAGGTGAGGCAGTGGCTGTGCTGAACCGGTGCCTGGCCGAGGTAATGGGTTGGGTGAGGGCCAATAAACTGAAGCTCAATCCAGACAAGACGGAGGTCCTGTTGGTGGGTGGTTCAGGACTCAGGATGGGGGACTTGGGCCTTGTCCTAAATGGGGTTGCACTCCCTCTGAGGGACAGGGTTCACAGCTTAGGAGTGCTCCTCGACCCTGAGCTGTCTTTAGATGCTCAGGTGACGGTGGTGGCGAGGAGTGCTTTCCTTCAGCTTTGGCTGATCCAACAGCTGTGTTCCTTCCCGGAGAACAACTGCCTGGCGACAGTGACACACGCGTTGGTAACTTCCCGATTAGATTTCTGCAACGCGCTCTATGTGGGGCTACCCTTGAAGATGGTCCAGATACTTCAATTGGTGCAGAATAGAGCTGCCAGGCTGCTGACGGGGACTGGGCATTGTTCTCATATAACCCCAGTTCTCTGTCAGCTCCACTGGCTCCTGATTGAAGTCCGGGCCCAATTCAAGGTGTTGGTTATGAACTATAAAGCCCTCAACGGCTTGGGTCCTGGGTATCTAAAGGAACGCTTGTGTCCATATATGCCCTCCCGCCCCTTGAGATCAACAACAGATGCCCTTCTCCAGGAACCCTCTGTGAAAGATATTAGGAGGGTGAGTACCTGGAGGAGGGCTTTCTCTGCAGTGGCGCCCCATCTATGGAATGCGCTCCCCAGAGAGGTCTGCCTGGCGCCGTCGTTATTTGTTTTTCGGCACCAGGCTAAGACCTTTTCATTTAAAACTTATTTTAATTGTTAATTTATTGGTTATTTATAGGATTTAAAATCTTTTAAGCCGAGATGCACCGGGTTTTAATATTTTTATTGTATAATTTGTTATATTTGTATATTTTGTTCTTGTTGTGAGCCTCCCCGAGACTTTGTTGTGATGGGGGCGGCATAAAAATGTTTTAAATAAATAAATAAATGTATGGCTGTGAAAGTTGGACCATAAGGAAGGCTGAGTGCCAAAGAATTGAGGCCTTTGAATTGTGGTGCTGGCGGAGACTTCTGCAAGTCCCTTGGACAGCCAGGTGATCAAACCGGTCAGTCCTAGAGGAGATCAACCCTGACTGCTCTTTAGAAGGCCAGATCCTGAAGATGAAACTCAAATACTTTGGCCACCTAATGAGAAGGAAGGACTCCCTGGAGAAGAGCCTAACGCTGGGAACAATAGATGGCAAAAGAAGAAGGGGATGGCAGAGAATGAGGTGGTTAGATGGAGTCACTGAAGCAGTTGATGTGAGCTTGAGTGGACTCTGGGGGATGGTAGAGGACAAGTAGGCCTGGAGGGATGTTGTCCATGCGGTCGTGATGGGTCGGACACAACTTCGCGACTAACAACAACAACCAGGCAAAGCTTTCTGAGGAGTGTATTCCATAGATGGGACACTATGGCAGAGAAGGTCCTTCTCCAGGTAGCCACTCTCCTAATCTCCTTCTAGGAGGGCTTCCAGAGCAGGGCCTCCACCTCAGATCTCAAGGGGCAGGAGGACACATAGGGAAGAAGGTGTTCCTTCAGGTACCCAGCCCCTAAGCTGTTTAGAGCTTTATAGGTCATCACCAGTACCTTAAATTGGGCCCAGACTTCAATTGCCAGGCAGTGTAATTGCTACAGGTCCAGTGTTATATGTGAGTACCTGTCTGTCCCCATTAATATCCTGACAGCTCTATTCTGGACCAGCTGAAGTATCCAGACCGTCTTCAAGGGCAGTCCCACATAGACCATGTTACAGTAATCTAATCAGGAAGTTACCGGAGTGTGGGTCACTGTTGCTAGGCAGTGCTCATCCATCTGTCTGTCATAGTAAGGCTGAACATGGAAGCTTTATTCACTTATCATGGCTGGCAGATGTTAATAGCTGTGTCCCCCATGAGTTTGTCCAATTATTTTATAGCCACCGACATCAAAATCTTAGCAGTGGGACATAACATCTTAAACAGCTGCTGGGATTTTTTTCCCTTACCGTGTTCACATTTTGCTTCTCCCTGGAAAGGCCAGAGTAGTTTGTACGGTCCATGTAGATGAATAACCAATGAGGCTATATTGCCAGTTGCCAAGCCATTCACAGGGGTTCTCCATTAACATGTTCCTCTGACTGCCATTTTCTTCCTTCTGTTTTGCTCTCTGCTCTCCTTATCTGTTCTTTCCTATTTGGCTGCACTGTGCTGATGTTAGATGGAGAGGGACTACAGCAAGGGGAAGAGAGTGGGGATTGGCAAGTAGAGCAAATTTTTAAGCCCTCTGGGATCTCTGGAGACATGGGGATGGTGTTAATGTCAGTGGATCATGGTGTGGGAAGTGAACTCAGTATCCCCCTGCCCTCATGACATGTGTCGTCAGCTACTGCTACCTGTTATCGGACTTGGTTCACATGATGCAATGAGCTGAGTGTTTTACAGCCCATGGGTACTTATTCAGAACAGCAGCTCTGTCATATAATAGCTATGAATTAAAAGTAATCTAGCAGATTTACTGAGGATGGTTGATTTTTGCTTCCTTTTTAAAAATTACAATAGTTTTAAAGCACTGCCTAAAGCACTGGAGAAGTGAAGATACTTAACTGGAGTACAAGTATTATCTATGGGTAACCAAAAAAAAACAACCAAAAAAGGGAAAAGATAAGTACCGAGGGGAAATTATGAGCTTGCTGAAATATAGGCAAAAGATTTATGGAGCTAAGAAGTGTATGATATATGGGAACGATGCACTCAGTATTCACCTCCACACATTTTTAAAGTGAAAAGAGGTTTTTGAAGGTGCAAAATGTACCCTCAGCTCAAGTATATAATTGCTAGAATCTGCTTGCCACTTTTCCTCATCTAATCTGCACATTGGACATATTTTTTATAAAAATCCTCATAGTGTGAGCCCTCCGTGAAAGTATCAAGTGGTGAGAATCTCAGTGTCACAGTACTGAAAAATCAGCAAGAGTCTTACTTTTTTTTCACATCCTGGGTATTTCAGAGAGGGAATAGGTGCCTTTTGCCAAGCAGTCAGGACTGTGCTCCCTGTTTATCCATGCTGGGTGGCAATGGCAGCTGTCAGCACAGTCAAGCAAAACAGTGAAAGTCTGGCTTCCTCTGTAAGGTGCACCCATTTTCTTTTCTCTCCCCTCCACCTATCATTCTGATCAAGGGAATGAGAGAGATTCCTGATGTTGTATATAGCCCTCTTGTTTTCACCCTGAATGGAGACTGAAGGTGAAGGAACTGTGCCCCATTGCCAGGGTGGACATATCCTGTCTTCCCCACAACACCTTCCTCTATACAATGCTCACATCTTTTGCACCTCCTCAGTCAGACAAATCACTGACCAACAGCAATCCATCTTGGCTGGCTTCTGCTTCAGTTTATTGGTCCTTCAGTCCATTACTGACTCCAAGTACCTGTTCAGTACTTCCATCACCTCACCTGAAAAGGAAGGTTAGAGATAGGTGTCACTGCTGTACTGATAACACCTTACTTCAAAGACTCAGCTGAGCTCAGTGGTTTCATGTAGATGTTAACAAAATAGGAGACAACAGAGAGCCCTGTAGAACCCCCACAGCATACATGTTCGGGTGCCAGCACCACCTTCTGGAACTGGTCCATCAGGGAGGACAGAAGTGCTGGCGACTGGTCCAAAAGAACTCCACCGAAAATGGTACTGGCCATTGCCATTGGTAGTGTGCTGGACAGTGTAATATGAAGTCAGATTTGAAACACAAAAGCAAGAAGTAATCGTAATTTGAAAGAGTGGGAGTTGAAAGGCATGGAGACACCTTTTTCTTTCTCCATCCCTGCTGTAGCCCATCCAACAAGCCTAAAGAGTTCTAATTATAGAAAATCATCCTTTCAGAAAAATACAGTTTAGCCTGTGAGTTTCAAAGCTAAAAATATATATTAAAAAAACAAGAGAAGACATTCTGTTGTTATACATGCAGCAGATGCATTGCACACAAGGGAGCCATTATGAACAGAATGAGTGAATGCAATTAACAGTGCTAAAGTGACTAAGCATTACTTATAAAATCACTATGGATCCAAGTGAAGCTACTGGTATATTCAAATTAGCTTCTTTAGCAGCAAGAAACACAATGTCATGTAATTTTTCATAATGGTAGGACATTAGGATGCTACCCCCCAATGTTTCATAATTGAAAAAATTATCCTTTGTTTAATATATTTTCTAGAGAAAGACATTGGATGGGATCTCATAATTTTAAGCTGCTGCTCTTGAAGAATAAAGAGCTGATTACACATGGCTATCTTTTTTAGGACTCAGTGATGCTTGGACAAGTGTTGAGATACACATTGAACTTCACCTTGTGAAAATGTTCAGAAAATATTTAGATCCCTACCCGAGCTAGCTTCCAAACAATAAATGTTTCAAATGTAGAGACTGGCATTAAAGAGGTGAAATGTGCCATGCTGTTACTCTTGTTGTTTTAAAATAAATTTAAACCATTTTACAGCACAGTCGGAAACATGATTATTTGAAAATACATTCTACTGGGTGCAAGAGGTGCATTTCTCGCTTGTGATAGCAGCAGTAGGATCTAGCAAACACATGGGTGACCGATCACAGTGATGTTCCCATGCCAACGCTGTACTTGCCCAGGGACACTACAAGTCCAGGGGAATGCTAAATAAAAGCAGTTAACAGATTAATTGGCCTTTTATTTAATAGAATATACACCCAATTTATTATAAACATTTCAAATTCCAAATGAGACTTCAAATACAAATGTGGATTGAATAAAATATATACATTTACTGGGTTGAATCCAAATTTAGTTTCCCTTTGAAATCAATGTGAAAATTGGTTATAACTTAAGGTAAGTCCTGTTGATTTACATGGGATTGAGGTACAACTAATATCATCCACAAATCCACTCCATCATAAAAAGTTAGGTAGAGAAGCATTGGGCCATCACGTATTTGCCCGCTTATGGCCATCATTCAGATGAGGCAATCTTATGGTCCCACCAGCTGGCTTATGCTGCAATGATGCCAGCATAGCATGGCTGGGACCTTGTGCACTCCCAGCAGACAAAGTGCAAAGAAAATGATAGCACTCTGAAAGACAGATGATGTAACAATTCTGACAGGCATGATCCTGGCACGCATAGGAACATCACAGGCATACACTGGTCATGCTGATGACAGCGCCATATTAGCCATCAATTGATGGGAACAATCCAGAACTGGGTTTGCACCACATGACAACCACAAAGGGCTGTTCTATGCAGATCTGCATATGCACATCCTGACAGAGTAGTTTTTGTGAGGCTGAGAAAGAAGTTATAAGTGTGCAAAAAGAATCATAGCTTAGTGAAGGAACCGATGTTCTTCATGCAGAAGGTTCAGTCCTCATCCTTTTCAGATGGGATTGGCCTTTAAACACAGTGATCTACTGCCCAGCAGTATAGATGACACTGTGCTGGATGAGCCAATGGACAGATTCTGGTAGCTTCCTGTATTTCTAATACGGACTTGGTGGTAAACCCCACTGAATGCAATGAGACTTCTTTGAAAATCTATGTAAGATAGTAAGCCTGGCAGTAACCACTAGAACATGCGTGATTATGATTGCAGCAGAATGTATTTTTCTTCACATAACAGAAAATAAAAATAGTCTAATATGAAGAGGAAGGCCAGTATTGTATTCCATAGGTAAATTTGGGCTTCTCTGTGAATAGGTTTCAATTAATATTTTTAGACATTAGCCTAAATTTTCCTCATTGCTTTTCAGAAAAACGAATGGCTGTGTTTGAACTGCCAAACTCAGAGGCTGCTAGAAGGAAGCCTAGGAGACCCTGCTCCAATGCCACTGCCTGCTCCAAAGCAACAGCCAACAGGATCCCCCCGACACCAACCTGGAGCAAGTGGTCAGCAACAAAGAGGAACAACTCCACTTGTAACACCCCAGCCACCTGAAGCATTAGCTCCTCAAGACAAGCACCTTTCACATCTCAGGACTTCAGAAAAGAGCAAATTACCAAGTACTGCCCAAGAAAAAAAACCTCCTGCTCCATCAGAAGGAAAGCCACTGCCCAAACTACCCGAAGAGCCTCCAAAAGCTGCTGAAATTCCATTGCCAAAGGGGAAAACCACGGCCACAAAACCAGAAGCAGATATCAAAGAGAGCACGACCACATCTGAGTCTCCGAGAATAAGAGAACAGGAGGTAAGGATATTTTCAGTGGACATAATGGTTTATTTATGGACACAGTAACCCAAATAGCATGTCAAAGCAGGCAGTTCCTGGGTTGTTTATTTGTGGGGAGTTTCTTGTTAGAACAAATAGGGATGGTTTAATCCATACACAACCCAGAATTTCTGGGTTCAAATATAACAAAAATTGAAATAAAAATGTAACATATGTGGCTTGTATACTCCATTCCTTGCACAATTTCTGGGTTAGCAACCCAGGAATTGCCTATCATGATATGTGATATGGATTGATAGTTTATTCTATAATGAGACATAAATATCCTAAGTACCAAGAGAAAAAAAGTTTGCATAAGTGATTTCAGCTGGTAATCAAATTGAGGATAATTATCTAACAATAGTCAGATGGGTTATAATCTTAAATCAAATAGTTCCCTTTATACAAAAGTACCACATTTGCAAGAGGATGGAACATTTTGGTTTTCTTCTTTTGTTTTTGTTTTTTCCTGAGAAACTGGAGAAAAGTTGCTTGCCACTCTTCAAAATCATCTATAGCTTCAGAAATATACTTCCCTGAGATGAAGTATAACTGGCTATTGCTCACAGAAAAAAAATCCTGCCAATACAACTTTGGATTGCAGTTACACTAGTGCCAAAATACATACAATTTATTTTCAAGTTACCTCTTAATAGATTAATGAGAGAAAGCATAATTAATTTTAATTGGGACAAGGTAATTTACAGTCAGACCAAGGATCTGTCTTATTTGTATCTAACAGCAGTCCTCTGGATGCTTCTGGGAGGCTTAACGCATGAAGGTGTTTCCTCTTGGTCGCCAGTATTTCATAGTCACATAAGTATACTTCTCTGTACATTGAGGTTCCACCTGATTACCCTGCCTAATGGCAATTGAATTAGAAAACAATCCTATCTGTGTGAAGTTTGGGGAGCAAAGTGCTGGACTGTTTACTGCTTCTAAAGTCCTACTGGCTTCTGCCAGCCAGGTCAGGCAGTGAAAGGTGGAACAGATGCACCTTTTTCCTGTGAAAGGATTGGACTTTTTAAATTTCCTCTTCATTGTTTCCAAAGAGAGAGAAAATTCCTTCAGCACTTCAGGCTGGTGTAGGCAAAGGTCCCAATCCTGGTCCTTACAGGGGGATGGAGGGGCCTTGGATACAGCAGAGCAAAGGTCATCTCTGCCCTCTGCTGTTTAAAGCCTCCATTTCTGGGCTTACAACCCACAGGAACTCTGCCAGTGGTAAATTTATGCCAGTAGAGATTACCTCAGATGTAACTGGTACTTGGGGCAGGTAATACATGCCTAACACCAGCAGATCTCCTCTCTGGTCGATCCAAAGGTAGAAATTGCTCTGAAATTTGTTAAATTTTATATTTTTAAAATTATTAAAAATCTCAAGGCAGCTTACACTAAAATCCAATGCATAATAAATAGCTTAAAAACAGAATGACAATAGCACCTTTAAAAATTTTGTAAGAGCCACTTTCAAATATCACTGAAGTAAAAATAGAGATAACAAGGAGCAGCAGAGAAAACAGAACTCATGGTCAAACACCTTTTTAAATAAGAAGGTTTTTGACCTCCAGTGAAAGACCCTTAACAACCTTTTGTCAGTAGGGTGTTCTCCACCAAGAAGGGCCTTTCTCGCATTCCTGCCATAGGCACTTCAGAAGGAGAAGGGCCTCTCTGGAGGTTCGCACAACCTGGCAGATGTGTATGGGGAAAGCTGGCCTGGTCCCAAGGTGTCTAAAATGCCATCCTTAATCAGCTTGTTGTGTTCTTTAAAAAAAAAAAAACAACAACTGAGATAGTTGTCATCAACAAATCATGTACCAATTATTTCTACAATCAGCAGCAATATTTTGTATATGCCCTGAACCAGCAGCCAATGAGTTTCTCTCTTGATTACATTACAGTTTGTTTTTACATAGTGATTTGAGACATAGTTTATAAAAGAGGCCATTCAGTAGCCTTTTTTCCTGTTGGATTCTGCTTTAATGCCATTATATTTTTAGGGAGAAACCACATTATACACCAGGGGTGGGCAACCTATTGGCCTATGGCTACATGCAAACCTTGGCCTAATTTCATGCAGTCCTCCCTCTAATTTGAAAAGCCTCTGCATGCATTCAGTTCCAGCTTGTGGCAAGAGCACTCTGGCTCTTTCCTGGCAGCCTGCTGGGTGGGAACTGAAAGACTGATGGGAGACTGAAAAGGGATGGGAGAAAGAAGAAAAGTGTGATCCACCCATCTTTGGTCTCACCCACTGCCAGCTTTGGCCTTTCCCACTGACTGTGTCAAGGTTAGTGGACTGTATCCCACAGACTCAAACATTCAAACCAATATATAAGTTTGATTTAAACAAAGAATTGTGTATCGAGCTCTCTTGGGCAGTGGCTTCTGTTTCCTCAAGCTGGCAGCAGTGGCTGTTGCCTCAACAGCTTCCTGGTTCCTCCTAGGAAGCACAGCCCATTTGGGCTGAATCCAGAAGTACTTTCACAGTGTTATGCTGGCAGTGCAGCAATTCCTGGGAGGAAATGCCAGCCTCAAAAAAAAAAAAAAAAAGTTGCTCACCCCTGCAGTACAATCACAAATGTTTAGCTGCAGACCAATCTCTCTCCCCTGCCCCTTACTTCGTTTTAAAAGCTGCTTTGGAATGAAGTTTATCCAGCCAATTACATTATAGTCAAATTGGGTGCCTTTAAATAAAATGGGCATCTGTGAAGTCCATAGTTATTTAATTATTTATTTATTGAATTTATAGATCGTGCCAATTGTCCATATCAGGTCCTATTAATTAGCATTCTGTATTGGATAGTGTTACATTAGCACTAGCAGGGTTTAACCAGAGAATGTGGAAGCCCCAGTCAAACAAGGTAGAATGTTAGGTGCCATCTGCACAGTATGAGGCTAATTGTGAGATGCTCCAGAGAAAAACGAAAGTAAAATTGAGTGCCTGAAGAAGAGGTGAGAAGCACTTGCTAGCAGAAGGCTCAGTGAGTGTGAAAGTGAGCAGGCCAGAAAAAGCGCTGAAGACAAGCCCAGGGTATTTAGCAGCAGAGTGTCATTTAAATGTGCTTCCTCTCTCACCATCCAGTCCTCAAGACAGCCTCCCAGGATGGGCAGCAGGGCACTTTTTCCTCAGAAGTCTGCACAGCAAGCCTTCACTTCTGCTGTTAAAGAAAAACATCCTTTATACAGACTCTTGCTGTTGTTTTCAATAGAATGTTTTTGACAAACACGTGGACTAATTCTGTGTTCCATCGCTGTAAGGCCTTCCTTTCTCCCCAGTGGCAAGTTGGGAGCATTTATTAGTACTGACAGCGCTTAACACCTGTTCGGTATGAGCTCCATGGGAATCCCCAATTATGCAGAACTATTCCGCTGCCAATATTTTGATTGAGGTATCGATTAAATGCAAACTTTTACTTGTGCCACTGCCTGATAAGCTTCCTTTATCTCTTGGGGTATTTCTGCATAATTGCCAGACCCTGAAATTAAGCTCTGTAGAGTGGTTGCCGCCCCCAGAAACTGTGATTAGTTGGCCTTTTTGCCCTCACTGTTATTTTGTCAGCCAACTTTGGCACCTGCAGTGTAGGAATTAAGATCTTTCATCTCTTGCCTTTCATGATATGAAGAAAATTCCTTTCCTGATCTCAAATTCTCATAATAGGTTCCCTGAGTTTCATGTGAAGATTTTAAAATGTCAGTGGCTGCATGTGGGATTGCAGTCTCTGCACCAACGTTCGCTGCAGCTCAAGGAATAAACATAGCACTTAGCTGAACTAAGTATGATTGCTAAAATGCCCTTTCAGACCAATTTCTGCTAGAAGGAATTTGTCAACAAGAATGGGAGTAGAATATGTATTCCAAGCACAATGCCTTCTTTTTCAAATGAAGGATGTTCATCAGATATTTGCATGGAATAGTACACAGTGAGGCCAAACTGCAGAACATTAAGTCCTGTTGGCAACCTGAAACAATGAGCAGGATCCTTCTTCTTGTTCTGTTTATAATGGCTGCCCCCCGCAGCATGCTGCTGAGTTACTGGGGCAGAAGTGGTTCATTCTATTACTCTGTAAGCATGAGTAGAGAAACCCCTTAGGAAGGAGGATCAGTGGTGGGTGCCGTGATGGGGATAGGAGCCCTAAGATTGCATGGTGCAGGTTTTTGCCTTGGAAGACTTTTTTTTTTTTTAATTCTCCGGTTAATGCTTTTTGGTTTTGGAACTGGGAAGAGGTATCATATCACTACACTTTTATGGTTGTGTTTGCCAAATTCTACCCTAAACATGTATAAAGGATAGTTACTTGGGAAAAGAAAGCATAGCACTGACAAATTACTCTTGATGCTTTGCCCACAGAACTTCAAAACCTGACCAGGAAATGGTTCTGCTATCTTTGAGACCCTAGTTAGTCCCTCACACACACTCTACCTATTTGCATTTACAGTTGTATGTAAAACTCACAGCAAACAGGACTCAGAGTGCAGATGACCTGCTGGTTTGACCCCAGTAGAAGCTAAAGCAAGGGAAGACCACAAAAGAGCAGACCTGCCCTCTCCTTCATAGTCCTGCAGTCTCTGTACTCGCTGTGTTTGCTGTGATTCAGAGTCGGTTCTTTGCATGAGAGCAATCAGATATGAAGATGGGTAGCAAAACATAGTAGCTCAGAGGAGAGGGAGGGAGGGAGTGGAGGGAGGGTCTGAAAGTTTTCACCTAAGCCCTCTCCAGGATGTACTGAAACAGAGAAATCTGTTTCAATTTGATGGATGGGTTGGGGAGTATGGGGACTTCCATTTCTAAGATGGATTACATTTTGCACATTTTAACTGCTAATGATTTTTTTTAAGTACACCAAAGCTACTGTGCAATTTGTGCAAATCAGCCAATTCTGCACAAATCATGGTATAGTCGCAGGGTTTTCGGTACTTATCTGTGCATACTACTTTCGTGGTTTTTTAAAATGTGCAAATAGCCTTTCACCTTAGAGATGAAAATCTGCAAGCTGACTCAATTTGCACCACACTGAGTTGGCACCAGCGCCAGGCCAACAACCCAGAATATGGTGGGGGGGGGTATTTTGAAATCAATCCAATGTTCACACGCCTATCAGATTTCTCACAGATCTCTATATCAAAGCTATACTTGAATTGTATACCCAAGTGATGTGCTCTCCCGTCCAGGATCCCTGAAATGAGCTGCTAGAGCTGGAGTCTACAGGCAGAAGGTGCCGCTCTGCTGGCAAAGGCAAAAGGCTATGCTCCCACTTTTTATACCATGCCCACTATTCTAGGACCTTCATAAGGCTAGCCAAGTATAGGGAGCACTGTGCTTATAAAGGCAAAATCCAACAAGGATCCTGATGGTAGTAGACCCAACAAAAGGGATTTAAACAGCCATCTCTAATTTACGCTTAGGTCCTGTTAATTTCAGCAGGTCTATTCTAAATAGTACCTCTCTTGGATTTTACCATTTAAATGTTAAGAAAAAGAATCAGGGTGAGCACAACGGTACTTGCAACCTCTGCTTGTCCTGATACTGTGAACTACCTCTGCCTGCCTCTGGCTCAACCTTCTACCAAAATTTCCTCAAGGCAGAGGCAGCAGTAGCTGGAGTTGTGCCTGGTCCTGACACCTGAGACTTTTGGTCCCAGATTCCTTCATTAGGGAGAAGGCCAGCTACCCTACTCATAGAGCCAAATACATTTTATGTACAACTGGAAGTGAGCCATAATTGAAGCTGTCACCTTGTTCTTTGACAGGTACTTTAAGGCTGGTGCACATGTCACAGCCACCACATGAAGTCTGTTATAAATCATCCTGCACAGCGCCCTGGACCTCGCCTGTGTGCAGTAGTTGGCTCTCCTTGAAGTCTTGGTGGCTTTCTGCATACCACCACAGACTACTTTTTTATCATCATTCATTGTGTCTTGGAGCAGCTTGCCCAGTCTGCACCATGAGCCAATGCAGGCAAATGGTTGCACACAGAGTAAACAGTCACCTGAAGCAATTTAAAGCCACCTCCAGCCTTCCCAGACCCAATCACAGCAGCTGAAGTTGTTCACCCCATCAAGGGATAAAACCCCTTATTAAGAGTACAACATCATTTTATAGCATATTAAGTATATTTAAAAACTCTGATAGAATAATTGCCTTATGACAGCTGGTTATAGCGTCATCTGTGAAGTGGGTTGTTATTTTTTGCTAATGTTCTTGGCAATTAACCATCTAGCTCACACTTTCAAAGATGTACACCAAGCAAATATTTGAAGCAGAATTGTTGTGCACACATATTTGGATAGTTGCTGTGATCTCAGACCATGGATTACCCAACTGTCCTGCAGATGTTGGCAAATATATCATTGTTAGCAAGTCCTATGGATATCTTCAAATAAAGTGGGCAAGGTCCAGCTGTGTTGACCTTTGGGGAAAATGCTTAATATTAGCCATGGTAGCCAAACAGATTTTACCTGCTCAGAGGCACTGCACTTCTGAGGACCAGATGCTTGGGCCAATACCATCAGAGGCACTTACTAGGCTGCCATTGGAAGCAGACTGCTAGGTGAGAAAGACCTTGCCCTGGAAATCCTGTACACTGTTTAAAAATTATTATGAGTACTGAGATGGACTATTTAAATGCATTACTCGACAAGACAGGCATACTTGCCGATGTCTAGTTTATCTTTTCAAGCTAAACATTAGTGAGATGGAAGAACAGATTCAAAGATGACATCAAGGATGCACTGAATTGCAACCCTCATTTATACCTGTGTGTGGTGGGGTGTAAACAGAGTGGACCAAGTATGCAGTAAACAACCTTTAAAAAAAATCAAATGATTTGGTAATATAATGTGGAAGCAGTTTAAGGGACATTGTACATTACAGGGAAACATTCCCTGTTTGTCCTGTTTGTGTTTCTGTGGATATTTCTATGGCATGTAGAAAGAAGGCACATATATGAAAACACAGGTATTAATCACATATATTGAGTTACACCTTTATCCTGCAGACTTCATAATATTGTCCACAGGGACAAACATGGATAAGGAGGAACTTGGTTTGTTGCATAGCATGTGGAGTAGCCCTCACATATACCACTGGTCAGTTTTGATAAGATTTAGCATGGCCCTGATGCAAGTTTGAAATGCAATTACATAGACAAATAGCATATGCAGACTCATCTCCACGAGGGTTTCCCACGCTAGATGATCTTAGGGCTAATATTTCTGTGGTCAAGTTACAGTATGAATGTGCATAATGAGGACTAATGTTCTCCTATTGTGGAAATGTGGGAAATCCTTGGTATTTGTCTTTGCAGATTAGTTAGATTTCAAGGACATTGCACCTTCTCATTGCAAAGGCAACAGTTGTATTTCCTCTAGACTTCAGGCTATGAAAAAAGCTAGAACATACAGCTTTGGAGTTGACCCGCCCTGGGCAAACCAGATGGCTCTTTTTAAAATGGAAGGAACCAGCCAGTAAGATGTGCTGCAGATCTGAGCCCATGACTTGAGGAAAGAGGACACAGATTTACAAAACTGCAGAGTTGGCTGTTTAGATTTTACACATGTTGTGTTTTCCTGAGGACTTGCTGAAATCAGGACCTTTCAGCAGTGGGTGAGTTTAGTGAGGTTTAGCATGAATGTCACCAGTGAAGACCTGGGCTATACTCAAGTACCCTTTTTTTAGAAGTACCAACTTGCATAAAATGAGGTAATTTTTAAAAAGAGAAATAGGCAATGCAGATAATAACCATGGATAACTAACTATCATCAGAACAATCCATCAGAACAAGTCTGAACTGCTAACACAGAATGGGGAAAGGTTTTCATTTAGGTGTTGAGAAAATGTTTTGCTTTTTAAAAATTTAATGTTTTTATTGTGAATTTTTAAAAAATCAAACAAAACCACAAATAAAATAAGAAACAGAAAATGAAATGTTACCATTTTCTTACATTAAATTTTACTGAATCTATTGCAATGAATACCTGTGTACTATGTACCCCTATATATTATATGAAGAGCAATATATGCTACTATTCTTAGGGACAGTTATACACAGGCTTCAACAAAGGCAGCGCAGAGATCTGGGTGCAGGGAAGATGCAATACACCTTGAAACAAGCGCTTCTAGCACAAGTGACATCTGCAGCAGAATAGTATTTGGTTGTAAACAGATTTATCTGGAAAGGTTGTTTTCTCCTGCAGTTTTTCTATATTAACTTGGGAGTAGAGGAAAAGTATTGTGCTGTGCTATTTTTCTCAGGTCAGTTTGTATGTTTATCAAACAAAATCCAAGTACTTGAAAGGTTTGCATAGTCTCTCTGACATCTCAGTAATGAATGCCAGAGTGGAAACTTAAAAATAAAGAATTTAGTTGCCCATTCTCCCTAAAAATTTTCCATGTGATTTTTAAATTATTATTCAAGTTAAAAATGACACTCCTTGGCTTATTGTGGCTAGTGTTATTGGGACTTGGAGGGCTCTATGCCATTCCTGGAATGTCTGAGTTAATTGCAGCTCGGGATTCTTTCAACCCTGTACAATAAAGTAGCCTGTTTTCAAAGCAGTCTTGTAATAGAATCTAATAGGTTATTTTTCCCTTTCTTCTTTGTAGGACTCCAGTA
>NW_025336346.1:2638419-2722978 GCF_004798865.1 Varanus komodoensis
TCTGAACTTACTAAGCTGGAAAGCAGCATGCGGCCTCTACTGGAGTCAAAAGGCTTAAGCCAAGAACCAACCGATAAAGGGAAGGCATATCATGAATTACGTGAGGAGCAGAAGCAGCGACAGAGGCCACGGTCCCTCTCTATCACCCCAGAAGCCTTTGATTCTGATGAGGAGCTCGAAGACATCATGGAAGAAGATGAGGATTCCCTAGAATGGGAGAACCAGAGGGAACAGAGAGAGAGTATGGAGTCTTCAGATGACTTTGGCAGCAAGCTGCGCCACGACTATGTGGAGGACAGCAGTGAAGGAGGCTTCTCCCCATTACCAACCAGGCAAAAAGGCAAAGAGCCTGAGATGACAGATGAAGAGTTCATGAGGAGGCAGCTCCTGGAGATGAGTGCAGAAGAAGATAACCTTGAGGAGGAGGATGAATATGATCGTGTAAAATATAGTGTTTCAAAAAATGGACACAAGCCTGACTCTGAAAAAAGTAGAGAGGCTACCCCTTCCAAGAGACGCCTGCCTCATGGCTCTGGCAACATATATGAAGAGGAAAGAAAAGAGCTGGAAAGTTCCGAGGGGGACGACATGACTGCATCTCAGGGTGGTTTGCGTCGTTTCAAGACCATTGAGTTAAACAGCACTAACAACTATGGCAGAGATATGGAGATCAGCCAGGAAGCAGACATCAGCCTGGATAGAGAGCCTGAACTGGAGATGGAGAGTCTGACAGGTTCCCCAGAGGACAGATCAAGAGGTGAATATTCCTCCACCTTGCCAGCAACAACACCCAGTTACACATCAGGAACCTCCCCCACCTCCATCTCTTCCTTAGAGGAGGACAGTGATAGCAGCCCCAGCCGCAGGCAGAGACTGGAAGAGGTCAAGCAGCAGAGAAAAGCCCGGCATCGCTCCCATGGCCCTCTGCTGCCAACAATAGAAGACTCTTCTGAGGAAGAGGAACTGCGTGAGGAGGAGGAGCTCTTGCGAGAACAGGAAAAAATGCGGGAGGTGGAACAGCAGCGCATCCGAAGTACAGCTCGCAAAACAAAAAGAGATAAAGAAGAGCTGAGGGCACAGAGGAGGAGAGAGAGATCCAAAACTCCACCCAGCAACCTGTCTCCTATTGAAGATGCTTCACCTACTGAGGAACTACGGCAGGCTGCAGAGATGGAGGAGCTGCACAGGTCTTCCTGTTCAGAATACTCACCATCTATTGACTCAGAAGCAGAAGGGTTTGATGTAATTGCCTCTAAACTGTACAAATCTGGCAGTGAGTACAATCTTCCAACATTTATGTCCCTCTATTCTCCAACAGAAAAGACTGCTAGTTCTGGTTACCCTTCCAGCAAGCCTTTGAAAAGTGCAGAAGAAGCCTATGAAGAAATGATGAGGAAGGCGGAAATGTTCCAGAAGCAGCAGCCTTCTCAACAGAGTGTCTCCTATAGCAACACCTTCCAGCAAGTAGGCTACCGTAGTTTGGAAGGACAAAATAATTTTGAATACCAGTACATAGATGACTACAGCTATGATAGCCAGAATCTGGATTCTTCTCAAGCTGACTACCAAAGTGAACTTTCCAAATCTGGGGCAGTTTATGAAGAAATCCTTCAGACATCACAGAATATCTCCAGGATGCATCAGTCCTCTTCTTTGGATCTGGCACTTGAACAGGAAGTCAAAAAGAAAGGGAGAGAAGACCTATATCAAGACAAGCAGTTTCTGAATGCAGAGAGTGCATACGAAAGTGGCCCTCTCACTCCTGGGACAAGTCCTACACAGCTGTCTGCTCCTGTCTCCTTTTCATCCACCGAAAGTAGTGCGAGTAGAATAATCCCTGATGTCAGAGTAACTCAGCATTTTGCAAAGGAGAGTCATGAGCAGGCCAAGCTTCACAGCTCACTTACTGCACCTAGCTCAGTTTCAAAGAGTGTAACAATTCCCTATTCGTACACAAAAGGATCTAGCACAGTCACCACTGTTGTTTCTAGTCCAGCAAGTTCACCTCGAATCTACAGCACGCCAGTTTCTCTGAGCAGCTCAGATGCACCATCTGGGTCCACCACTAGCCGAAGTTATAGTCAAACCAAAGTGACAGCAAGTTATGGCTCTCAAACAGAAAATATTTCCAGGGTCAAGGGTGTGACAGAAATCAGTGGGTCAGCAGCAAGAGAGAAACTCCAAAGCATGACTGAGAGCAAGACAAATGTCCCCATGTCAACACCTAAAATCTATTCTTTCTACAAAAGCTCCAGCCCACCACTGTCCCCTTCTTCTCCTACTCAAAGTCCCACTCATGCTACTCCAAGAACTGGAATGCCACCCAGTTCAGGGGTGGGAACTAAATCAACTGCTGAGTTTTCCACTCAAACACACAGCACAATGATCTCATATGACATCCCAGCTACTGCTGTCATATCAACATCCTCTCCCATGATAGCCCAAGGGACACAAACTCCTCACCGGTCCAGCTCCCCACGGCTTACTAGGCAGCAGTCTTCCCAAGAATCCCCCTTCATGGTCATCACATTAGCTTCTGATGCAGCAATTCAAACCAAGCCAGTCAGTGTAAGTTCCTCCATTTCCCCAGCCTCATCTCCAATCCAGCAAGGCCGCCAGCAAACAGTGCATAGTTACAGCCAGACAGTAATCCATGCAGCACAACTCCAGCAAGAGCAGCTGCAGCCCACCTACTCAAAAACACAATCAGCACTAGAAAGAGCCTCTGTGTATAGTGCGGCAGTGCAGAAAGCACAAAGCACTGCTGCTCCTGATAGTGTTCCTGGAGTGTACAGCTGGGGAACCCTACCTGCAGAGAACATTACTTTATGTAGGATATCATCCATACCCGGTACATCCAGAGTAGAACCTGGACCCAGACCTCCTGGTAGTAACATTGTAGACCTGCGGACGGCAATCAAGTCAGCTCCAATCATCATAACAGACCAAGGAATGGATCTCACATCCCTAGCTACTGATAGCAGAAAATATTGCCTCACTATGGACCAGTCACCAAGTCGTCAGTCCACAGCCATCCAACCCCTAATTATCAACCTTAACGCCCAGGAACAACCCCATGCCATCATAAGCACAGCTACCACTGTCAGCATAGCAGTTGCATCTTCCATGCTTGTGTCTCAGCCAAAGCAGCCTGCAGTCTATGGAGACCCTTTCCAAAACAGAATGGACTTTGGCCAAGGGACAGGGAGTCCGGTGTGTCTGACACACATTAAGCAGGTAGAACAATCAGTTCAGACTGGCACCTTCCGAGGAAGTGCAAGTGGAGCAGGCATGCCTGCTTCTGGGGGTTGGCCAGACTCTGCAGGTCCACAACAAGCAAAATTTGCAAGATATAATTTGCCCAACCAGATGACATCCTTGATGAAGAAAGATACTCAGCCCAGTAATGCACAAAATGTTGTTAGTGCCATTCCCAGGCAGTTTCCTCAGGATCAAAGCTCGGAGGTATATAGAGGGATCCCAGTGGAACTGAAGACTCCAACTCCATCAGTCACCCTTGGAAGTAAGAAATCCCAGGTGATGATGGTGCAGATGGATGAGATTGCAGCAGGCCCTGTCACAAAACTAATCAAAGAAGAACCTCCTTCCAATGCACTGGATCTCACAGGAATGAAGCCCGAGAGCCAAGTGGCTTGTTGTGATGTAGTGTACAAGTTTCCATTTGCAGGCAGCTGCACTGGGGCTTTCAACCCTTCTTCCAAGGTGCCAGAGAAAAATGTTGGGGATGCAGTTCCCACTGGCAAACCTAGCAGCCAGTACTATGGAAGCAGAGAACAGGAAGCACTGGATACGTACCCTTATAGAGAGCACACAGTGCCAGGGCCTAACCCATACGAAGAGCACCGGTTCCACCCTCATGGCCTGTTTGGGCGACTGTACTCATCAATGTCAGATACCAACCTTTCTGAAATGGGTTTGAACTATTACTCAGTTAAAGGAGAGCAGCCCTTTCACTCCCCTGCCGGGGATTCTGCTGTGGATTTGACAACCATGAAACATTCATACAGCCACAGCTTTGCTGAGGGAGGCTACATGGGACATGGAATGCAATACGGCTCTTTCTCTGACCTCCGACAGCCCACTGATTTGCTCAGCCATTCATATCCGATGCGGAGGTACAGCTCGGCTTCTAACATCTACTCTGATTATAGATATTCACCAAGAGGGGACTTAACAAATTTCCAGGAAGCCAGCCTGGCTCATTATAGTGCTACAACAGCTCGTGAAATCAGCCGGATGTGTGCAGCACTGAACTCCATGGACCAGTACGGGGCCAGGCGAACAAACAGCCCAGACCTTCTCCAGTATGGACACAGTGCTCTTGCTGCTGGGCCTGGGGGCAGCAGAGGCATCTCAGCTCAGCAGGGCACCATGAAACCAAATATGATGTACAACCCCAGTTTTCCAGAGTCTCGCCCAGGCTTTGGAAACCTAGCCCAATACAATCTCTCTAGGCTTGGAGCTGTCAGACAGGTGCTCCCTTCCACCGCCACTGTGCGAGCTGCTGATGGCATGATTTATTCAACCATTAATACACCAATAGCATCAACCCTTCCCATCACCACTCAGCCGGCATCTGTGCTACGGCCCATGCTCCGAAGCCTCTATAGGCCCTATGTTCCAGGTGGAATCACAGCAGTCCCTCTGGCGAGCCTGACCAGGATGCCCCTTGTTACTCCACGGATGCCCCTTGCAGCCCAAGGTCTGTATCGCTACCCAGCACCCAGCAGGCTCCCAGTAGCCCCCGCATCATCCGTGATGGAAACACCCATGTACTTGGGCAAGCCTGTCAGCACCACTGCAGCCAGCACTGCCATGAGTAGTGTCAGCCCAGCACCAGCTTCCAAGCCCTCCGTTCCAACCACTGTTAGCTTGCAGAGACCTGAGCAGGCAGCCACTGGCGTACGAGAAGAGGTGGCTGTGGCAGCTTCTGGGGCACAGAGTATTGCCCGAGATGCCAGCCAGGCACAGCAGCAGCAGCCACCGCAGCCACTGCCACCACCACCACAGCCGCCGCCACCACCACCTCAGTTACCCATTCAGAAGCAGCAAGCAGAAGCTCCACAGTCCAGCAAGGGAACCACAGAACGGGAAGAAAAGGAGAAGGAGGAGGAGAGGCAGAGGAAGCAGCAGGAGCACATCCTCCAGATTGAGAGGGAGAAGGTGGAGCTGGAGAAACTGAGGCAGCTGAGGCTACATGAGGAGCTGGAAAGGGAACGTGTGGAGCTGCAGAGACACCGAGAGAAGGAGCAACTGCTGATGCACAGGGAGATCCAAGAGCTGCACTCTATAAAGCACCAAGTCCTGCAACAGCAGCAGGAGGAGCGCCAGGCCCAGTTCGCCTTGCAGCGGGAGCAGCTGGCCCAGCAGCGCTTGCAGTTGGAGCAAATCCAGCAGCTGCAGCAACAGCTGCAGCAGCAGTTGGAGGAGCAGAAGAGGCAAAAGAGTGCCTTTCCTCCAGTATGTGACCCAACAGGTAGGATTCCGCCCCAGGCGGTGTCTGAAATAGCCATAGAAATGCAAAGGACCTTGGCTCAGAATGGGCAATACTGGCCCCCACTAAACCAAGCCTTCATGGCAACTGCTGTTCCCGGGCAAGATGGGCAAGGCCAGCTGCCTCCTCGTTATCCAGGGCACCAGAGGCCCCTCACCAACTCAGCTTCTGAAATGTCCCTGCAGACGGATGATCAGTGGGAAGCCACTCGTGGGATAAAGAAGCGGAACTCCATGCCACGTCTTCGGGATGCCTATGATAAGGAGACCAGCCATGAGCCATATGTTGTGAAGAAGATCACAGACAGCAGTGTGCAGACCGATGAGGAGGATGGTGAGGAGCGTTTCTATGCCTCCCGGCGACGCCGCACCCGTCGCAGCACTGACTGTAGCGTCCAAACCGATGAGGAAGACAGTGGTGAGTGGGAACAGCCGGTGCGGCGCCGACGCTCCCGCTTCTCCCGACATTCTGACTCCAGCGCAGAGAGCAAGCAAGACTCCTCCACCAAAGGCATGGCCAGTATAGCCATCCAAACCATCAGTGACTGCTCTGTGCAGACAGAACCTGACCAGCTGCATAGGGTTTCCCCTTCCATCCACATCACCACGCCTGACCCAAAGGTGGAGATAGTGAAGTACATCTCTGCCCCGGAAAAGACTCAACGAGGAGAGAGCCTGGCCTGCCAGACGGAGCCAGAAGTGCAGCCCCAGCCAGGCATTGTGGTCCCTCAGCTCACTGTGCCTACAACAATCACACCTTACTCCTCCAACATCCAGATTGTAAGCACAGGCCCGCTGGATCCCCATTCAGTCCGACAGCAAGCACTGGTGAAGAAAAAGCCTGACCCCCTTGAAATTGGCTATCAGTCCCACTTGCCTGCAGATTCTCTGTCTCAACTGGTGACTCGTCAGCCTCCCAAGTCACCCCAGGTGCTTTATTCCCCAGTCTCTCCCCTCTCCCCACATCGTTTGTTGGAATCATCCTTCACCACCAGTGAAAGGCTCAACAAGGCCCATGTGACCCCACAGAAGCACTTCATGGCAGATTCCACCCAGCGCCAGCAGACCCTGCCTCGCCCCATCAAAACCATGCAGAGATCCTTATCTGATCCCAAGCCCATCAGCCCGACATCAGAGGAGTCTGCAAAGGACAGGTTCCCCTTGTATCAGCACGCATTGCTCCCTGGCAGCCAGGTAAGATTGCTGCTTCTCTTGACAGATGGGATGGGTCTGATAATATTTCTTCCAACTGCTCTTTGTCAAAGCTCCAGAGCTATGCTGTTTCTACATCAGCCTGGTGATCACAGCTGCTTATCACAGGCTCCCTGTGGGAGCCAGCATGCTGCATCCCAGGAATGAAGGAGAGCGGAACACAGACATACCCTTTTTAATGGCAATAGCTTTGCATCTTGCTTTGTGCAAAGATAGATGGATGGATGGATGGATGGATGGATGGATGGATGGATACAGGATGATGCAGGTTGGGTGCTGAATCAGTTCTTTATCATTTACCTTCCTTTCTGCTTCAGACAGACTGGCCACTGTATGAATGTTTTAAAGCAGTTATAAAATGATGTTAAGGATTGCTGAAGTTATGGGCATTAGCCAGTAGGCATCTGCTACAATCAGCTTCTTGCCTGACATGCTGAAAATTTACAGAAGAAATTTTTTAGAGCTCATCATGAATATAATATACACTTGCAGGGTGGGCAACTTGTTTTCTGGACTTTGGTCTACACCTCCCATCATCCCTAGCAATCATAGTCAATAGGGGGATGACAGGTAAAAATACCTACCGGTTGTAAGCCAAAATATTTGAAAACCAAAAGTTGTCCCAACCCTTTATTTTTGAAATTTTGAAATATGAAAAAATGTATATTTTTAAGGGCAGCAGAGGCACCTTTAATTGCTCCTGCTTTCTGTAAAATGTTTATATCTTCCTTTACTCTTAGAGAAATATATTAGCGGGTGCAATGTATTATTCATGCATGAGGCACTGCACCCCATAATGTTAGACAGTCTCCTGCCATTCTTTCAGCCTCCATCATGTTATTTGATGCTAGAAAATCTCCAGGCATCCTAAAAATGTTACAGCAGCTTTCCCCAACCTTGTGCCTCCTAGATGTTTTGGATTTACAGCTCCTAGCATTCCTGACTTCTGGACATGCTGGCTGGAAGTTGAAGTCCAAAACATTTACTGGGCAGTGGGATGGGGAAGGCCATGTTAGAGGATCATTCCATCTTTCTCATACAGGATTGCAGGTTGACATCCTGGCATTTAAGAAGTGAACCCAGTTTTGAACTACATAGCATCATTCCTGGGATTTCACAAGCAATATAAGGTGGGATTCACTGGCTTAGAAAACTTTATTCAAGTCATATTTTCCATAGACTAATGGCATGTTTCCATGAAAGCTGGTGAATAGGGACAGCTGAGCAGTGCCTCAGCCTTCCCATATCTTATTTCATTATGTCAGCTTTCCTATAGCAATCTCTTTCATTTCCTTTTCTCTTCACTGAACACAACCAAGTTCAAAATATTGATTGATTCCCCTTTCTGCATCCTAAAACCTTGGAGGGACAGAAGCATAATTGTGTTCTCTGTTGTGCCATCCAGTGGTGATAAGGAAAAATAACCTTTTGTACTGTGAGAAAAACATATTAACTTGTACTGGGTACTTGTCCTTCATTAGCGGATATGAAAACTAGACGTCCATGGGAATTGTCATGGGATCTTCATTACATACCTGCCAGAGATCAGAACAATGAATAACCATCCCAATTCCCCAGAATGGACAACCAACTCAAGCTCGTTGGCCATCTCTTTAATGCATGTATCAACGAAAGAAACATTTACGAGTATAAGAGCTGTAGATGGCTGTCATGAATAGGACATTTTGGATAGCTTCCATTCATATGGTTGCCATAAGTCAGAGATGATGTGATGGCACATAACAACAACAAAGAAGAACATTCTGGAGCAGCAGGTCTATATACCAATAGGTCATCTGAGGAGATACTTGAGTAGGGGAGCTGGAAGGCAGAACCTAGACCAGTCTGCCTCAGCCTGAAACCCTCCAGATATGTTGAGCTACAACTCGCAGTATGTCCAGCCAGCATGGCTAAACATGGCATACTAGGAGCTGTAACAGAGCACATCTAGAAATCACCAGGTTCGATAGAGTCTTTACAATTAGTAAATTGAAATGTTCACAAAACACTCTCTCCACCCTATCCAATCAATGTACAGGTGATGCGAGGAAAAGGGAGTAGGAGATTACATTGGGCTGTGTTGTTCAGTCGCAGAGTTGTGCCTGACTCCTCATGGTCCCATGGACCACAGCACTCAAGGCTCTCCTGCCCTCCACTGTTACCCAGAGTTCACCAGTGACTCCATCCAGCGACCTCAACCTCTGCTGTCCCCTTCTCCTTTTGCCTTCAATCATTCCCAGCATTAGGGACTTTTCCAATGAGTCCTTCCTTCTCATTAGGTGTCCAAAGAATATGAGCTTCAGCTTCAGTATCTGTCCTTCTAAAGAACAGTCAAGATTGATTTCCTTTAGGATTGACTGATTTGGTCTCTTTGTACTTCAAAGGACTCTCATAAGTTTTCTCCAACATCACAATTCAAAAGCATCACTTCTTCAGCGCAGAGCCTTCCTTATGGTCAAACTCTCACAGCCATACATTGCCACTGGGAAAACCATAGCCTTGACTATACACACTTTTGTTGGCAGGGTGATGTTTCTACTTTTTAGTATGCTGTCTAGATTTGCCATCACTTTTCTCCCCAGGAGCGTCTTTTAATTTCTTGGCTGCAGTTCCCATCTGCACCCCAATCTTGGAGCCCAGGAAAATAAAATCTGTCACTTCCTCCATTTCTTCCCCTTCTATTTGCCAGGAAGTGACCGGATGCCATGATCTTAGTTTTCTTTATGTTGATTTTCAAGCCAACTTGTCCACTCTCCTCTTTCACCCTCATCAAGAGGCTCTTTAGTTCCCCTTCCCTTTTTGCCATTAGAATGGTACCATCTGCATATCTGAGGTTGTTGATATTTCTCCTGGCAATCTTAATTCCAGTTTGTGATTCATCTAGCCTGACCTTTCACATGATGTGCTCTGCATATAAGTTAAATAAGCAGGGCAACAATATACAGCCTTGTCATACTCCTTTCCCAATCAGTTGTTCCATGCCCAGTTCTAACTGTTGTTTCTTGACCCACATACAGGTTTCTCAGGAGACAAGATGGTCTGGTACTCCCATCTCTTTAAGAACTTGCCACAGTTTGTTGTGATCCACACAATCAGATGCTTTAGCATAGTCAATGAAGCAGAAGTAGATGTTTTTATGGAACTCCCTAGCTTTCTCCATGATCCAGTGTATGCTGGCAATTTGATCTTTCATTCCTCTGCCTCTTCGAAACCCAGCTTGTACTTCTCATAGTACTCGGTCCACAAACTGCTGAAGCCTAGCTTGTAGGATTTTGAGCATAACCTTGGTAGTGTGTGAAATAAGTGCAATTGTATGATAGTTTGAACATTCTTTGGCATTGCCTTTCTTTGGGATTGGAACATAAACTGAGCTTTTCCAATTCTGTGGTCACTGTTGAGTTTCCCAAGTTTGCTGGCATATTGCTGGCACTTTAACTACATAGGGCTAAAAGGGACCATCTACTGTATGTAAGATATAGAATGACTCCTCTGTATGTGAATATGTTCAAAATGTGCCTTGTTGTAATAAATATATCTATATTTGTATGAAACTTGGACTAGTCAATACCTTTGCCAGGATATCTTCTATCCTGGGCTTATTTTTCTTTTAGAAATAGTGGTCATACTGGGTAGGGGAATCCAAAGGGACTGTATACAGGGAATTTCCCTGACTTCATCTTTCCCCCCTGAAAATTCTTTCCTGCTAAAACTACTATCTCTTTGCCCCCAGAACTGTCATTTGCTGTTGTAAAAACTTTGGGGATGATGTGGAGTTTCAGTGGGAAAATAGCTCAGGAAGGTTAAATATTGCCTGACACATGGCATGCTACTAATCAGGACTGCAGAGCCTTCAGCTCCTATTTCTAAAAGAAATGTCCAAGATAGGTGATTATGTGGCAAACATGTAACTTCATCCCTCTCTGGTTCCTAGCAGACACATAAACCTCAAACTTCTGAGTAGTAGTTCTGCCAATTTCCGGGTCAGAAGCAAAGGATCAAGGGTGCTTCCAGGCAAGGTTATTAATTCTATTTTATTTATCTATTTATTTAAAACTTTTACATGCCATTCCATGTGCGTGGCATCTTGGGATGGCTCACAATCACCCTGCTTCATTTACCAAATTTTACGGTGGGTTCAGGCAAAATTCTCTTCAACTTGTAATCCTCTAGTGTCCCCACTGGTTCTTGCATCTTTTTTTTAACCAGAAAAAGAATCTGTTAAGGAGGAAAAGATGGAATCACTGCATAATGCCTTTTGATTGGTAGCACTAGAAGCCCTCCATATGAAGCACCTATATTCTGTGAAAAGTTAGTTCATGATTATGAAGACATGGGAACAATCTTTTTATTACAGTGGAAACATGTGTTCAAATATGCATATTTTAAAATTAAATAAAAGTATTTTCTCTTCATAGGGCTTTGTTTCCAGTCCCCTGATCATCTTTGTTACTCCCTCACTCTGAACCTTTTCCAGATTGTCTGCATCTTTCTGAAACTGGTACCCAAAACTGGATGCTGTATGCAAGATGAGGCCTAACCAGTGATGAGTAGAGAGGAACTAGTACTTCACTTGATTTGGAAGTGATATCTCTATTAATACATCCCAGAATAGCATTTGCCCTTTTTTGCAGCCATATTACAGTGTTGACTCTTATTCAGCTTGTGACATACAACAATTCCAAGATCCTTTGCACTTGTATTGTTGACTCAAGTAGCCTCTAACTATGCATTTGGTTTCTTTTTCCTAGGTGTAGAACTTTGTTTTTGTCCCTATTGAATTTCATTCTGTTGTTTTCAGCCCAGCACTCTTCCTCCAATCCATCTTTTTTATTATTTCCTTAACATAAATAAAATACAGAAAAAGACACACACACACACACACACACACATATAGAGAGAGAGAGATAATTGTCAAGGGATTTTGAACAAATATGACCAATACATTCCAGCCCACAAATTTCAAAGAGACCAGAGATGTCTATCTTTCTGTCATTCAATATTTTATGAAGCTCAGAAAAAAGAGAATTATTGCTTTGTATATTAACAAATTTTCCAATCACTCCAACAACTTTTTAAAGAGCTTCCTTTTACAACGTATTAATTTTACTGGGTATAATAGAATTTCCATTTGTCATTAAATTCTTCAATCGGTCTTCTATTTACCTAATTAGTTAATTTTGCCATCATTGAATACTCTGCCAACTTATTTTTCCAGTCTTCAGTTGCTGGGCATTCTGGTGTTTTCCATTTTGAAACAATTATAATTCTTGCTGCAGTTGTCATGTGTTTAAATAACTCTGACATAGTCTTTGAAAAAGTCTCCGTTGTTATGTTCAAAAGCATATTCTTAGGACTCATAGGAAACTGAGTTTTAATTTTTTTTGTATTTCCACATGTATCAACTTCCAGAACATTTTAATTGGATTTCACAAATCCAACATATATGGTAGAAAGTCCCATATACCCTGTTACCTTTCCAACCTCCAACTATCAAGGTACCTCTGAATGCCTTATTTCTATCTTCTGGCTATCGGATACCTTGTTTCTGTCCTCTGGGCCATTTGTTATCCCACCCAATTTTATGTTGAAGAGCACTAGGCCTAGGACTGTACATACGCATTACTACTCCCTAGTTAGAGAAGGTACCATTGATAAGAACTCTGAGTCTCTTTCCATAGCCAACTGTGGCTATCAACTTATCATTTTTCCATCTATCATACTTTTAGTTAGTTTGCTAATCAGGATATCATGGGATACTTTGTCAGAAGATTTGCTGAAGTCAAGATATATTAGGTCCATAGCATTCCTTCAGTCCACAAGGGAAGTTACCTGGTCAGAAAAAGAGATCAGATTAGTCTGGTGGGATTTGGTTCCTAGTAATCACTCCACTGTTTTCAAGGTATTTGCAGATTGATTGCTTTTTAATGCAGAATTTTCCCAGAAATTGACTGACTGGTCTGTAGTTCCCAGGTTCCTCATTTTTTTCCCCTTTTCGAAGGTAGGGACAACATTAGACTTTTCCAGTCATCCAGTACTTCACTGATCCTCCATGATCTCTCAAAAACAATAAACAGTGGATCTCAGCATTCTTCCACCAGTTCCTTTATTATGTTAGGATGTGGTTCATCAGGCCCTGGAGAGCTGAACTCATCCAAAGTAATTGCGTGTTCCTTGGCCATTTGTTTATCAATCTGAAGCTGCAATCCTGCCTTGTCAGCTTGTATTTCATCTTTTCCAAGGAGATCATAGACCCTTTTTTGGGAAAAAAGTGAGCCAATGTAGGAATTGAGCATTTCTGCTTTTTTGTCATCTGTTACGATTTTGTCATCTTGAGAGTCGAACCATCCTTTTTTTCCTGTGTGTTTTACTGTATACATATCTGAAGTGGGGGCTGCTGTTGCTGCTGCTGCTTTTAACATCCCTCACTAGTCCTAGTCCCAGCATCAGATAGTCTTTCCAGAAGGAAATTGGGGTTAATGATGCAAGAGGACAGGTCGGTTCAAACTCTCCCTGTCTTCCTGGCAGAATTCATCCTTCAGCCAGCCAATGCTATTTAAACAAAGGAGCATCAAATAGCTGCAAAGTTGCTGTCATCTAAAAATGACTGTACTTGCACAATGATCACCTGCACCAGCAGCTTACCTGTAATAGCAAGCAATACAGAGAGAGAACCAGGGTACATGACATACCTAGAGAGGTAGAAACAGGCTACATGTGGGTTGCTTATTTATTTTTTCATTTTTATAGCACCCAATAGCCAAAACTCTTGAAATGTAGGTTTTGTTCCTGAACCCAGCTTCACTGACAAACTATGGCTTGTTAACCATAGTTTACCTGTGAAGGGAACCCATTGTTTATTGTTGGATGGCGAAATATGGTTTGTTCACCATAGTTTTTTTTTAATCTTGGCTGGATTCAGACAACACAATGACCCACATTCAGTGACTGAGTTCAGACAATACAATAACTTATACTCAAAAGTAGTGTATGACTTGAGTGTGGTTTGTCTTTACAAAGTGTGTTATTGAGTTGTCTGAACCCAATAACTGAATTAAAGACTGAAAGAAGAGAATCTCTTGGGTTTATCATGATACAGTTATCACTCCCTGCTAAAGTTTTTCTGCCAATTATTGTATGTGTTCCATTTACTAGCTATTCACATGCTAATTGGAAGATTTGTCCCCAGGTGGACTCCTATTACAGCCCAACTGCTTATTCATTTACTGGTTATAAGAGGAAACTTACAGCTTCACTTTGCCCCTGACCTTGCTACAGCCCTGGAAGCATCACTCACTCCCTAGGCTAATCCAAATGATTTTAAGACCTGACTTTTTCTTGAACTGGCTCAGGTGGTCTTGGAACATTGCACAATTTCTTTGATAGAAGGATGCCAGTTACCTGTGTGACAAGCATGTGTGTTTTCTGCATGTGTGTGTACTTAGAATCTGACTACTTTTGGCATTCAGGGACCATGTTTTTCGATTTTCAGATCACGGTATGGAGATTGGGAGCTTGCTAAAAGAAATACCCCCCAAATTGTTTGCTTTCCATTATGTTTGAATCAAAACTAAGTAGAGTTTGCACTAACCAGGAGTACCCTAAAGCATGATTTGCAAACCAGTTTCACACTATAGTTCTAAGTTAGCTCCATTTCAGATTTAGCAAGCCACAATACAGTACGGAGGAACCTGCAAAGGAGAAAAGAAAAGGGAGCATGTGAACCTAGAGCCATGAATTGGAGATCTGAAACATGTCTGAATTGTGCTTGTGTGTGCAGTCAGTGCTGCAATGATGTATACACTGTCTGCCTAGTAATTCCTATATTTACATGCTTTCCATTTAGAAATGTTGTAATGTTTGAAGTGTCTATATTTTGCAATTATAGATTTGTATGGACTCCAAATGTGTATTTACTTGCATGGGTAGTACCTGGAATTTTCTAATATTTTATTGCCTATAGTTAAAATAATGCTGATTGCTTTCTGACACCATTGCATGATACGTTATTATTTTCCCCTTGTCCCAGTCTTTGGCAGATGTCCCTCAGTACAACTGGATGCTTACATGAAGCATTATTTTGTAACAGACTCGTACCAATTTTTGCCATTATTTCTGTGTGTCTGCCCTCCACATTTCATTGTAAATCCAGCATTTTGTGCTTTAGAATAACTTTTCTGAGGGACAATGTCCCCAGCAGGTATACCTAGGCATTTCCATTCAATTAACGTTCCAACAATGAATATTTTAAAAGCCTGGCTTCAAATTACCACCGTGCTGTGCGCATAGACATAGTCACTTCGCAATGCACTCACAATACAGCTCCCTGTAGGCAGTTTCTTGATGAGCAGACTGAAGTCCAGGTTGGCAAAATCCCTCATTCCCTGAATACCATCTCTTCTGTACCTTGAACAAAACATGAGTCCTGGGTGGCAAAAATAGCTGAAGGATTTATTATATAAGGTTCTTCCATAGTGACTTCTGAGGAGATGTAAATACTGCATGAACTGGTTTAACTGTGGCATTCCCTAGATTTCTAGTACTAATTGCAAAACTAGTAATAATGTAAGAAGAGCCATGCTGAATCAGACTTGGTGTCTATCTAGTCCAGCTTTGTTCTCAATAGTGGCCAGAGAGAGCAGGCCATGATCCTAGCAACTGGCATTTAGCAGCAGACTGTCTCCAGACATGGAGGAGGTTCTGCTTGCCTGTCATGGCCAGTAGCTGTTGATTGAGGTGGGGAGCCAGCCTCAGGGGCCAGATTTGGCCATCTTGGGGTCTCAGTGCAATCCTCCAGAATTCCCGAAAAGGCTATATCCCTTTCCCTTGGTCCCAGCCCCTTCCTCTAACCCTCCATTATGCAGTTTTCCCCTGTTCTAAAATGTTACATTGCCTCTCCTAAGGCTTACTTACTGTCAGCAAGAGCTGTAACCTACAATACACTCTTTGTTTTCCTCATGTCGACCCACTCATTGCCTTTGGCCATACTTACCACTGGAATGTGACCCTGAAAGCATGTGTGAAATTGAGTTCAGTCCTTCGGCTGAAAGTGAATCCCAGCCCTGTGGCTAATGGACCTGTCCTTCTCCATGAACTTGCCTAACCTTCTTTTGTTATAGCCATTTAAGCCAGTGGTCATCACCAGGAGTTATGGCAACAGACTTCATACAGGTCTTTGTTATTTAAAGGAACGATTTCTTTTGTCTGTACGGAAACAACTGCCAGTTAATGTCAATAATTCCAGTATTTAGGGACAAAGATAGAAGATCTCTCTAGACTTTCTTTTCAGACCATCTGTAATTTTATAAACTGATATAACACACTTATGATATTCTTCTCTACCCATTTACTCGAGAGTAAGTCCAAGTAACGTCAGTGAGACAAACTTCTGAGTAATGATGTATAGGATTGTGCTGCCAGTCACTTTTGTTTAAGTTAAACAAAAATCAGTTGCTTCAACATTTTTATGCAGGCAAGGGAGGCCAATGTTTTTCAGAAATCCAAGTATATTTATTTCTCTGTTAAAGGAAGCTCATTTGAGGAAGGAAACTTTCACATCTGACCCATAGTATCTACTGAACCGTTAACAGCATGATTCCTGACACTCTCAAAAGATTCTAAAAGACTGCTGATGCAGGAATGCCCTTTGCAGAAGCCATGCTGATTTGTCTTAATTAAGGCTTGTTCTTCTATATTTATGATAAGAAAAAAGTATGTATGGCTGGCTATCAGTGCCATGGCAGTTAGACTGTGAAATTTGGCATGCACCATAAGGGGACCCTAACCTTAATGGCTTAGGGTTATTTGACTTTTTTAAAGTTCTTTAAAAAAAATTTAAATGTGTCCATGTGTTTTAAGTTGGTAGTAGTATCTTCTGTCCCAGAGCTGCAGATTTCCCTAACTAGTACATAGATGTGCACTCAATACTTGATACAGTTTGAAGCCACTGAGTAGTAATCTGAGAAACAGATTTCTATAGCTGCCCTCTTTTTGCCGCTGCGGGGCAGCACCTGTCAGAGGTGTGGAGTGGGCAGACCCCCCTCCCTCCGGTGGCTGCAGAGGACATGCTTAGGGTGCCAATGGTGTGGCTTTATTCAGTCGGAATGGGTACAGTGTGCCACACGTATAGCTTTGATACAAGTCTTCACTATTTCAGACTAAGGGCTATTTCAGCCCAAGCAAACTTACATCCATTCACTCTATGACTAAACAATCCACATTTTCTCTGGCAGTATTTAAGCACTCTTGACAAATCTAAAGTCACTTGTTGCTTTAGGAGAGCATTTCACAACTGGTGCCTTGCCAACATTTTGTACTTCAGTTCTCATCGGCCTCAAGCAGCAGGGCCAATGGTCAAGAATGCTGTGCAAGATAGTCCTAAACTTCTAGAAGACACCAGGTTGGTGATGGTTGCTTTAGGAACATAAAGCCACTTTCATGTTCATGAAGTTATACTATGTATACTTGACTTGGACATAAAGTCATTATTATATTTAGAAACGCTTAAAAGGAAGCTCTGTTAGTAAATTTGTGACTAGAGAATACACTGTTAGGGTGCAATCCTATGCATGTTTTGACAGAAAAAAGCCCTACATAGGTATAAAACATTCTGAGAAGATGCATGTGTGGATAATGAGTAGAGTTCAAGGAAGCTATATATAAAAGAACTGTTCCTTGAAAAAGTGGAAGCCTTGCCAAATAAAGAAAATTAAAAGAGCACAAACTCTGGCAAAGCAAATGTGTACTTGATATACTCTAACAGATTAGACACATGAGAAATGGACCATTTTACAAATGGTGCAGACTGGGACTCCTGGCAGATTCATTCAACATCTCTCCTCAGTTTATCCAGGGCCGGTTCTGAAATTCTGTTGATTTAACCAGCATTAAGCCACAGCAACTCTGTGTCTACTGATCAAACCCAGTTCTCTTGTATGGACAATAAGTGGGCATAGAATAGGTTCTGCCTGCTATAGTTTTAGACCACTGCAACTTGTACATAGTGAAAGAAAGAAATGTTCCCACATCTCAGCTTGTGGCTTGAAGTCCGTAGCCAGGCTCATGCCTTGATCAGCTCTGGAGGAACAGTTGTAGGCAGTTGCCTCCCCTTCTTTGTTGCTCTCTAGGGCACTGCATCTAGATAACGAGAGACATCCCTGAAGATTGGCCACCGTGATGGGCCAAGGTGCCAGTAGCAATAATATTAGGATCCATTTTTGCTTTTTGTCAGCTATAGGAACTGGGAGGGGCAATACTTAAAGCTTAAGTATTGCAGGAAACAGCAACTTGGCATGATTAGCAGGCACCTGCAATCTGCAGCCAGGTCCCTTTCTCTGTGCCACTCTTTGTACTGAGAAATGCTTTTTAAAAAGTGGTAGGGAGAAGCAAATGACATTACAGGAAAGGAAAGACTTCAAATGAGGCCCTTCTCTCTGATACCACCTGGCCCCTTGACCAAAGCGATTGTCTTCCCCTGAATTAAGCACAGAAACTTGTTTCATTAGGAGAAATCCCTATTCTTCTAAGCTAGGAGGAGTAGCTCTTGTATACAATTTGCCAATATTTTAAAGGACAGGATACTTAAGACAGTGTGTGTGTGTGTCTTCACGGTGCCTGCCCAAAGCCTTGCTGGTGCAAAATGAATGACTGTGAAGGCTAAGAGTATGTTCCCAATAGCAGATCACAGAGGTGAAGGCCCAACAGAGCAGTTTTGTAAGTGTACTTTAAGTATAACAATTTACTGTTAGAATGGACAACTGCAACACAAAAGTTCAATTAAGGCTAATGATAAACTTAAAGTCCATTGAAGCCAATGAGAGTGCTGGCCCTGCTGTACATAGTATTTTTTTCAACCCAAGCTGATCCACATGGAATAGATTGGCATCACTGTCTTTTTAAGATGGTGGAACTGGAATCCAAGAAAAGAATTTCCACAGTAGAAAGCAGCCCTGGTGCTGAATTTGCTGACAGATACATACCTCCAAGACATCATTCAACAGATTCCCTTACCTTTACCCTCCCTTTCTCACTCATTATTCTTTATCTTTTCTTTTTATCCTTTTCTTCGCATTTTCTGTATGCCTTGTTTTCTTTTCTTCTTTCTCTGTTCTTTAAAATACCTATTAATTTTTCTGGCATGTTTTATCATGCTTAAAAAGCAATAAAAATTAATCCAAGATAACATCTCTATGTACCTCTATATACCTCACACTCCAGAATGGTTCAACGTATGACCCAGTCATTTGGCTAGTGCCTCTTACACAATCTAGCAAAGTAGTTAGGCCTGGCACCCTGGCGTATACTGAATTGGCATAAGACCAAGTTAAGCCTGGTGCCAGCCCAGTCCACTCTGATTTTTCAGGAAGCAGGAGGTGTCAATGGGTTGATGAAATTCCAGGAAAATGACAGCAAGAACCACTTTAGGGAGAAACTGTGTGTGTGTTTGGACAGAAAAAAGCCCTGCAATTTCTAGCACGTCCCTGCCATACTCCCATGTCCTATCATTAGGCCCTCCACAACAAGGAATCTGAAGAATGGAACAGCGAAACAAACAAATATTCTTTTGTGAAACTGCATGTAATTATTTGGAACTGGAGGAGCTCTGCAAGAGGAATGTCTTTCCATTTTTCAGGAGGGAGAAGTGAGCATTTGGTTGCTCTGAAAATACTCATGAAAATGATCTGGCCACCCAAGGGCTAAGTGTTCTTTTTGCTCATCCAGATGTCTTCATGTTAGATTGAACATGTTAGACCTTCATGTTTGGTTTTCATCTTGCCTGCAAGGCATTCTTGCTCTCTCTTCCTATCCCAATGAATACGTGAAGGTTTGCAGGATACATCTGATAGGTATCTCTTTCTAGATGCTTACTGATCCCATTTGAATTTTATATATAAAATATATATATTGCGCATGATCTCAGCTACTTTCTGCACCTTTTAAATGATACATACCTTGCAAGACTCTGCAAGGTATACTAGTTTGATAGGACCTTTGGGGAGAATTCTTTACTCCTGGATTTTGACTATTGTTTCACTTGGATTTCAACAAAAACAGTAATATAAAACCTCAGGATCAACTGAATGTCAAAGACAGTGGATTTAAAACTTCAGACTAAATAAGGCTGCCTTTCCCAGCTATATGGATTTTGCATTTTGAAACATGGTTTGTCTGCAGAAGTAGAAATCTTATCCTCAGGATATAGGATGGCGTTTGTTTGCTTTTTTAATTTGGACTTATTTAACTCTCTGAACCAGATTGCGTTGATTTTGTTCTGGCACATTTGGGGAAACTATTCTAGCTGATTCCTGCTTCTTTCAGAATTCATTTTCTCAGTGTCAGTAACTGTGCTATTCATACAGCAGAAGCTTGCCAGCAACATCATTATTCATTCTTACTGTTCCAGCATCAGGAAGCTGTCCTCTCCCAAACCAGAAATATTTTTATACAGTGCACTTTAGTTATACATTTTACTTTTAATAAATTCACCAACAGACTTCATGAAGTAGACACATTGATCCAGGGTTTTACCAAATTTTAAAACTTCCACATAGATCTGATTTCCTTTACCTAGTTTCTTCCATTAGGGAGGAACAGACAGAATGCAGCAGTACTATAAGCAGAATGCAATCGTTTCAGGGCTCTCTGGTGGTTCAAGGGATTTTGTGTGCCTGTGTGTTTTAGCAAATATTAATATTTATGTTTCCCTTCCGCCTCAATCACTTTTACCGAATTCTTGGAAGCAAGTGCAGCCCACTGTTGAGTTATGCACCCATCAAGTAACTGAAGATGTGAGCGTGTTCTTTCCTATTCACGGTTGCCTACTGTCAAAATTTAAATATGGTTTCCATTGCCTTCCAGATTTCAACCCTGCAGTCAAACACCCTCATTCGGAAAGTGAAGCGAACGCTGCCTAGTCCCCCACCAGAAGAAGCACATCTTCCTCTGGCCAGCCAAGCTCACTCACAGATGTACATGCCTGGCCTCATGCAGAAGGGAGTGGGCAGTCAGCCCGTTCAGGTGACCAAAGCCAGCCTCCTTAAAGAACTTGACCGTGATCTAAAGCTGGTGGAGCACGAGTCCACTAAGCTGCGGAAGAAACAAGCTGAGCTAGATGAGGAAGAGAAGGAGATTGATGCCAAGCTAAAGTACTTGGAACTGGGCATTCATCAGAGGAAGGAGTCTTTGCTGAAAGACCGGAACATGCGTGATTATCCCTACCTGCGATGCCTGGGAGATAACAGGGACTACATGTCTGACAGTGAGCTCAACAACCTCCGCCTCTCTGGCTATGAAAGCAGTGGCCTCCTGGCAAGGCCCAGCACTGCCCCTTCAAACCAGTATGCAGACTTCTCCAGCACGCAGTACACATCAGCCGCCTCCTATACACCATATCAGTACCCCTCAGGACAAGCTGCTTCACCAGCCCCAGCTGCATTCCAGCAAACAAGGTTTCAGCCTCCGCATTACCCCCCAGCAAGCAATGGTCCTGCACAAAATGGCTTCCAGACAAGCCCGATGCCCGCCTACCCCACCCAAACTACATACCAGACACACAGCTTCACTCCAAGCACTGGCTATCAGTCTGAACTGGGCCTGCAGAGCCATCAAGGCTTTCGGCCTCCATACCAGGCCCAGACCACATATCCCAGTCAGGCGCCTCTGCAGCCTGCCACACAGAGCGCCCTTTTCCAGACCCATGCAGACACTCACACAACCTCCCAGAAGCCGAGGCAGACATCATTAGCTGACCTTGAGCAAAAGATCCCCACCAATTACGAAGTCATTGCCAATCCAACTGTAGTGATCTCTGCTGCCACCCCAGAAGTGACATATAGTACCACAACGGTGACCAGCAGCTATGACCAGTACAAAGCCCCAGAAGGGAGGCCAGCGGACAGGATTAGAGCAGTGCAAAGTCCCTCTACAACCTATTCTTCAGACTCTCTCTACACAAACCTGGAGCAGAACATTCCCCGGAACTATGTAATGATTGACGATATCAGTGAACTAACCAAAGAGAGCACTGCAGGGGAGGGCCAGAAAGGAGAGCTGCAGTCACAGAGCAGCAATGGGCGACATATCAAAGAAAAAAGTGACCTAGCAGACACAGATGTCTCCAGCAGGCCTTGCTGCTATTCCAAAGGAGAAGAAGAATCTGAGGAAGATATGTATGATCATCATGGCCCCGACCATCGGGGGAAAAGCTACCACAGGAGCTCTGAGAGCAATGGAAGGATGTCAGGTAGCTCTGCCTCCTATTACTATGGGGACAGTGATTATAGGCACACCTCTCGCTCAGACAAACATGGGTCCAGTATGGGAATACAGAAGCACTCTTCAAAAAACTTGGCCCCAGCTGTCATCTCTTCCAAACGTAGCAAACATCGAAAACAAGGTATGGAGCAGAAGATCTCCAAATTTTCTCCTATAGAAGAAGCCAAAGATGTAGAATCAGACCTGGCCTCCTATACAGTGACCACATCGGTCAGTAGCAGCAGTGTGGCATCCAGAGCAAAGAAGCTACAAGACGACATCACTTATGGTCTCAAGAAGAATGTATACGACCAGCAGAAGTACTATGGCACATCCAGTAGAGATATGATGGAAGAAGATGACAGAGCATATAGTGGTGGTCGATCCAGATCCTCTGGTTATGTGTCAAGCCGTGAAATCCGGAGTAGGTCTTACGAGAGAGAGAGCATGGAGAGGCCCCAGAAAGGAAGCGCCAAGCCTTCTTCCCTTAGTATGAGTCAAAGTCGTGGGCGACCTCCAATTCGCACACAAACGTCAGAAGAAGAGAGCCCAGTTAGTCCTCTGGGGAAATCCATGGGTGTATCACGGTCCTCTGGGGGACCTCTCCCTCAGTCAGCCGGGGATAGCTGCTCCCAGTTCTGCTCCAGTCACTCATTGCCTGATGTACAGGAACATATCAAAGATGTGCCAAGAGCCCACTCCTACAAGCATGAGGAAGGTTACATCATGGATGATTCACATTGTGTTGTTTCAGATAGTGAAGGTAATGGCTACCTGTGGTGACCTACCCCAGAGCATGCTCAAGTGGGCCATATTTGCAAAGACAATATTACAGCCTGAGTTTGCTTGCCATGTGCCTTTCACCCCCATTTTGCTTTCTGTTTTGGTGGTTTTGTGTTAGCATGTTGCACTCTGCATGTCCTACTGGTGCTCACTGCTTGTTCAGTGTGATCATGTGCTAAGATTGGTTTTATATTTTCTGAGTGGCCTCTGTGACATGTCCTATGTTCATGTGATAAGTTCCTTGCATTATTTTATTTCATTGCATGGCTTCAGCCTGGGCTACATTCCCACCTTTGGAGCAGGAGATTGACTGTGATCTGTTTTTGGTTTCTGAAGCCTATCACTTGGGCCAGGAAGAGACAGACTGGTTTGATAAGCCAAGGGAACCTCGTTCAGAGAGGATGAGGCATTATGGTGGCCACTCCTCATCCTCCCAGAAGAGGGCTCCAATTAAGCACACCTACCATGACTATGATGAACCTCCAGATGAAGACTCGTGGCACCATGATGACTACTCTCACCCACGTCACTCCTCTTCCAAAGAACACAGGCACCATGGAGACTACGGGAGGCATTCATCCTCCTCGCGCCACTCCAGTGATGATCTGCCCAGGAGATCCTCTAGGCAACACCCGAGAGATCCAGGCCGCCATGAATCACGTGGACATGGGCAGCCCTCTGCCCAGAAGAAAGCTCCACAAGCAGATACAAGAACACAGCCAGGGTATCCCTCCAGCTCCTCAGAGTACTCCCAGCAGTCCCGACAGCCCTCCGGCTACCATCACACCACAGAACCCCAGAAATCACAGAGGCAGATGCAACACGGGCTGCCATCCCAGCAGCCAAAGTCAGAGCCTCTTACGCACCCGCAGCAGCAGCAACCAAGGCAACAACAAGTCGGGCAACCACAGCCGCCGCCACAGCAGCAACCATCCCGGCAGCAGTCGCAGCAGCAGCAGCAGCCGCCGCCAAGCAGACAGCCGCAGCAGCATCAGACTGCCCCTTCGCAGCAGTCCTCGCAGCCACAGCCGCAGCCAACCAGGATGCAGCAGCCGCAGCAGCCGGGCACCGCGGCCCAGCCCTCCTCGCGGCCAGCCCAGCAGCAGCCTGGCCAGCCCCAGCCAGTAGGCAAACCACAGTCAACCCAAGCACAACCCAGCACTCACCAGGCGGGACCAGTAAGTATCTATCTTTGCTTAGCATCCATTCTAAAGTGGGTCCAGCGTGACTGGCTGCTTCCCAGTAAGAGTTTTGGACAACGGAATGGCCTACTCTGCATTACAGGAGCTGTGCAGAGGCAGCACTCACCTGCTTGCCCTGTGGATTTACTCAGTCTAAGTTGGGTGGAAAACCTCTGTCCCTCTATCTTTATAATGGCCAAATGTCAGAGATGATGGGTGCTGTAATCTGATGACCTCTGTGAGTCACAGATGCCCCACACTGGTCATGAGTATGATGTGGTACAGAACAGATGGACTGTGAGAATTGACAGAGGTTACTGGGAGTTAGATAGGTGGCTGCTCATCAGCACAAGGATGGGAGTTTGGAGAGCGCCCAGAAAGATGAGCTGGGCACAAAAGGGAAGTAAAGATGGACTAGGAACAATTTATTTTGTGGGAAGCCCAGATCCTCTAGATTTGGTACAGAGGTTTCCCTGGTTGTCACAACTGAGATAGCATCTGATGGCTAGTTGGAGACAACCAAGTTGACCTGTTAATCACTAAAAGGAACACACGAGAGGATGAGTTTCATGTTACAATTATTTGTCTTGAAATTGTATTGCTGTCCTCTTGACTAACATCTAGGAAGAAGCAATATTCCTTTTTTAAAAAAGCCCGATCTCTTTACTGTTGCAGCCTAAAGCAGAGCAAATGGATGCATCCAAACCTACCACAAAAGTGCCACAGGTGGGGAAAGCACCCCAAACCCAGCCACAGGGAACAGCAGCAGGAGGTCTGTAAGCTCTTCTCTCTCTTTACAGTATTTGTCATAGTATCTATTGCCTAATGAATGAGACTTGTACTCACCAGGCAAGACTCAGTTCTCTAAAATAACATCATTCACTCTCATCAAAATGAATTCCAAAACTATTCACTGTAGAAAATAGAAACAGTGGAAGGTCAAAAAGGCAAACATTTGGGATCAAGCAATAAGCTAGTTGTGGTTGGCTCCAAAGGGGATGCTAGTCAGTACAGAGACTAGGATTGTGGATTTCGGGAGACTAGGATTGTGGATTTCATAGAAGAGTTGGCTCAAGGAAGATACCTAAAAGTGCCCGTCAGCATCATCCCGTGCGGGCACACAGTCAGAACTTTACCTATAGCCATGGCGAGTGGATGGTCTTGCCACATTAGAGATTGGACATCGGTTGCATTTTCACCCTTCAGTTTCAACTTAAAATGCTCCTTTTGGCAAGAAATGTAAATCATGTCTTCTGTTTCTTGTACCTGCATATTCATGCCTCACCAACCCACTGTATATGTTCAAGTGTCACTATTTTTGGCTTCTTAGAAGTAACATGCCCACCATTTAATAGTGCAGGTGGTAGGACTAATAGTGCAGATCGGTTATGACTACTGTGCATCTATAAGTGGACTATAAACCGAAGGAGAAGTAATTTAAAAATTTGTGAACTGCCACTTGAGCCTGCCCTAGGCGATAGGAGATTGAACTGAATTATATGAATCAACTTCTGTCTCTCAACAGGCATTAAACTGGGTCCAAAACCAACAGGAGCACCCACTTCTGCAGGTGTAGCAGCTGGACAGCCAGGAGCAGAAGGAGAAAGTGTCTTCTCCAAAATCTTGCCAGGAGGAGCAGCAGAGCAAGCAGGCAAACTGACAGAAGGTGAGAGGTTTCTCAGCCGTCTTTCTTGGATACCCCATCTCCAGGTAGTGAGGGAAGTGCTCACGGATTTTCTGTCTTCAAGCTCAGATACACGGACTCGCTCATAGCCTCCTACAAGACTGGCAGGAGCTCAGAGCAACTGACCAGATGAAGTAGAAAAACCATGTTCCAGATTGCCCATCTGTGAGATAGCAAAAACAGATAGTCAGCAAGAAAAGTTAAAATTGTGTGAGGAAACATGTCAAAATAAGAAAGGTGGGTATTTGATAGCAGAGGAACAGAAGAAGCAAGCATGGCAACATCCGAGACCATCACCACTGCAGGCCAGTGAGTGCTCCCCTGGCTGTAAGGACCACCACTGCCTTAAAGGAAGTCACCTGGTACTGAGTTTGGCCATGGGTTTCTTGCTCACCAATGCCCAACATGGTTTTTTCTGACTAATAGTCGTTCTTCTAGATCCAGCATTGCATCTGGATATCCAGGTGGCAGCTGTGGCTAGGAGTATGTTTGCCCTGCTACACCTCTTCCTGGAGAAATGAGGTCAGGCTAGTTATATATACCTTCAGTCAGTTCCAGATCCGATTTCCACAATACAAACCATGTACACTGCTCCTGAACAGTGTTCAGAAACTGCATTTGATGTGCAGCCACAACACTGTCTGATATCTGTTTTTGGATCGTGTTACACTGTTTCCCACTGGATTCCTATTTGTTTCTGGGCCAATTCAAGTGCTGGATGGCTATAAATAATTGTACAGTATATGGACTAGGATGCCTGATGGACCTATTTCTGCATGAGCCACAGTCCTCATGAGAGGCCCCATGCTCCACCAGCAAGGAAGAAGCAGCCGGCAAAAACACACAGCAGGCTCTCCTTGGGAGCTGCGCCTAGTTGTGAAATTCTTTCCTCGATGAGAACTGGATGTCTCCTTGGTTCATGGATGTCCGGCAGGCGGGCAGTGTGTGTCTGTTTTGCCAGCTCCCAATTTTAATAAATTCAATCTGCCACCTTTTAAAATTCCATTTGTTTTTATAGCATTTTACTTTGTACTGTTTGCAATTTCTGATGTAGCAAGATAGTATTTTTATCGTTGAGAACCATTTGGGGTGTCCTTACAGGGGCCCAAAAAGTAATGAATGAATGAAAGAAAAACTACACCCTGTGAAGATAGGGTGACAACAAAAGAAGATCAGTTACAAGCCAATCTCTGCTACTGTGTAATGTGAATGAGCTACTTCAGGCACTGATTTTCTCTCCTTTACACCTATAGCTGTGTCAGCCTTTGGCAAGAAATTCACATCACTTTGGTGAGAGAACACTACTGGGTAAGTCACTTTTGACCACTTGGATACACAAGCCCCGATGACTGTGTAACTACCGCACAAAGATTAAGACTCATTTAATCATCCCTGGCCGTGGCAACTTCAAGAGCTAGTTCGGGTCAATGCCCATTCTCCAATAGAAACCTTTAAGATCAAGGTTAACCAGCTGCTCCCTTAATCCAAGGATACTTTCTGATGCCCTGATATTTCATTTCCTTTTCTGTAGATTTTCATTTTGTTTTTCCTAATAGCCACCCCTCTCTCTTTTCTCTGTGTCCATTACCCTAACAGGAGTTTGGGAGAATATGTGGAAATCTCATCATTGCACTGGAAAAACCTATGAAGAATCCATTGGCATTCAGTCTGCCGCTCCAGACTCTGAGTATAACAGTGAGTGCCCCCTGCCTTCTTCCATACCTGCCTCTGTTGTATTCCATCAAGCGTAGGAATGAGAACAGATACAGGACTTGGTTTGCATCAAGGATCAAATGGTTCCCATGAGGTACAACTCTGTAGAGAGACTTAATTTACCAAGGCGTAGGGCATTCTGCTTGATAAGGCAATTTGTTCATACCTTTAGGTATGTTACGCCACTTCCAACCAAAAGTACATCATACTGCTAGTGAATGTGTCCAAGAAGTACTCAGGCAGGTTTATAGGGTGGGGCTTCAGAGGCTGTCTGAAAGGAGCTGGAGGAGAAGGGAGAAGAAGAACTCCCGCTGGGCACTCAGTTCTTTTATTCCCAAAGGTAAGAGTAGGAGATTGATAGGAATGGGAAGATGATCAAAATATTCATTTTGCAAAAGTGGAGAAAATGCATCTCGTTTCTGCGGTACTTTGTCAGAGGCTATCAGGACATCAGAATGACTCCACCGTTGTAGGAGGCTTACTTTGTGGTGCAGGCACATGCACAGAGAGCCACAGGTCTCAGAGTGCCAACGCAGATGCAAGTGGACATCAAAAGGCACAACAGGAAGCACAAAGTGAGGCTACTTGTTCTTCGCTCCTTATTTTTGAGGAGAGAGACGCCCCTTCAGTTAGCAGTAATTTTGAGCACTGTATAGGACAGAAGAAAGAAGGCGCTATTGTGCCCACTACTTTGCCAGGCAGTACTGGGAGAGGCAGCATGGCCCTGTGCAGGATGCTCTTCCTTTGAAAAGAGCTGAAACGAGAGAAGAGAGGAAAGGCGGGCGGCCAGGGGTTACGCCACCCTCTGTGCAGCGCTCAGTTCCAGGCTGCTGGCAGTACAGGACTACTGAGCTCGCAGGTCGCAGCCCTAAAAGCAGGAGCAGGGAGACATTTTTGCCAGGCTGTGCACGTTGTAACCTGGGGTGTGCCCACAGCTTCTCCACTTGCAGCAAAATCTCCCTTTATGCCTCTGTTTCTTGCCTGTTTTAGGGAGCCCTGAAAGTTGACATTAAACAGGTAGCTGCTTATTCTTCTTGACTCCAATGTGTCGAATGCAGTGTAAACCAGGTCTGCATCCCAATCTGAGTGAAGGATGAGTTCAAAGAGCTGGCCTTTTGGGGAAAGTGTAGGGTTTTTTGATCTTAATCTTCAGATAAGCCAAGCATATAAAATCACTGCATCTCAGTAACTGGGCAGCTGATCTCAATACTCGGCTGTTCAAGCTCTCTGACTGACAGTCTTTTGTGACTAGTCCTCCAATTTACTTTGGTATTGCTCTGTTTCTTTGGGGGAAGAAAAGATGCACAATGCAGCAGAACAGAGTTTTGTCAGCAAATGTTCTTGTGAACACCCAAAGGGGATCAGGAAAGTGGGTAGCAACCCATGTGCCAAGAGCCTTTATTTCTCTGAATGACTCCTGTAAACATGTTTCTCTTTTTTTGTCTCACCAAGCTTTTGAAACCATGGAGAACCACTAGGTTGTGAGACAGAAGGTTGAAGAGGTGTTTATACAGAAGTCTGCCTGTGGATCCCACAACAAACTCCTTGAGGACATCCAAGCCAGCCGTCCCGAATGGCTTTCAGGAGCCACCTCTTGTCAACTCCAGCTGTATTGTGTGTGCCCCAAGGGGTGAAGGCAGATTCTTAATCGAAGAGGATGTACATAAAAGACACATTTACAGAACTTGAGTCTGATCTGGCTTGCCACACACGGACACAGACTGGCCACTTCCCTGATGGGCCAGGAGGCAACTGGGACTCCAGAGGCGACCCGTGGCTGTGGTTCTATTTCGTGCCTAGGGCCTAATGTTGGGTTAGGGTTGGGGGCCATGGACCTTTCTCGAGATTATACACAGAGTTTCTCTCTCATTGAATTCTAACTCTAGAGTCTTCATAGGTTTTTCCCAGTCTCCAAGATGTACTTGAGTCGAGGGCTGGGAGCTGGATGCTCCATTCTCCTTCACATTCCAGTTTGCCCCGTCAATCCCTCCATCTGCACAGTGTTTGTTCCCTCTCATCATCCCTGCAGTGGAAAGCATGGGACGAAGAGAACTTTGACTAGGACCTAACACTGTTTCACTCCTGAGAAAAGAGGCCATAGGACTCTGAAAGGCAGTGCAAACTGGCTGACTATTGACTGAAGCAAATGCTGGCCAGGCATGTCTATCAGCCACCCAAAGCCATCCTGAAGCCATTCTAAAGCATTCAAATGGCAGTGCTTTCCATTGTTCGTGTTGCGCATCATTTTATGTATGCCTGGGGATTATTTTTATTTCAGAAACAGCCTTAATCATTCCACTTTTATTTACGTGTATACCTCATCAACACCCAGCAATTGGGCGTTTGGATTTTGGTTTGTTTTTCTGTGAGGTTCCTTTTTTGTTTTGTTTTTTACTTTGCACTGAACATGCTGTTTTCCTCTTTGCTTTGTACTGAATTAGCACGCGGGCTGTTGCCGGTAGAAGCAATAGAGTGCAGACGGCCATACAGAGCACAATCCAGCGTGACGAGATCAGGAGAGCTTGCCTCTGCCACCCTCCTTCCTACTACTGTGCAATCCAAGTCCTTCTTAAGCCATGGCCAGTGGGCATGCTCAGAACGATGGAGGAGCAGAATGTCACCGAACCGGCCAGCATGGAGCTCTTTGCACTGGAACTGGCAAGAGCTGAGCAGAAGACCCTGTGAAACCGCTCCTTTTTTGCTGTAAAGAATTCAGCGAGTGTACAGATGCTCTGTTGCCCATTTGTCCATGCTGTCTATTTCCTGCCCATCTCTCATCCATGCTGAGCATGCTCAAGAACAACAAGTCATTGGTGTGACCCACAGGAGCTTCCATTCGCCATGGGTAACAGCAAAATGATTCTCACGTCTAATGTTCTATGCAATGAAATAGCAAAATTTTAAAAAACAACTGTTAATATTTAATAAGTTCAATGTTATGTATAAGGATTTAATTGCAGATGTGCTATCAAGAAACTGGATAGATACCTTTATATTGAACACCTGTGTGTATGAAGTTTTCAATTAGTGGCATGCTTGACCCGTTCGAGGGACACTTTTGCCAAAGGGTAGCCATAGAGCCGGTGACTGTCTCTGTCTGTTGTAGAGCATGGCTTGCTACTTCTCTGCACGGTTTCATCTACTTAGAATGCTTGCCGTTCTTTGCTTGAGGTTAGTTCATTTTATTTTTTCTCCAGTTGGTTCATCTTCTACATTGAATGCCATTACCAGATTTATGCACTTGTTATCGAAGGCCTGTTAGTGCCACCATGAAGCATAATTATCCTGCAGAATATAACACCAGATGTTTTCCACTGTCCACCCTTTGCCACATCCTTCCCTGCAGTAGCCAACAGTGTCCACTTCTAGGGGATCCTCTTTGCTAGACCTGAAGCACATTCCTCCTGTCCAAAATTTAAGTGCAAATCCTCCCTAGATTTGAGGTGCTCCAAGGATGGGATCCACTGACAAACTGGTCAGTCAATGAAAAGGAACCACCTGATTTCCCTTTGTTAGGTTCAGAGCCTGGGGCAAGCAGAGATAACCTCTGTTCCCGCTAGTGCAATAACAATGAAAAAAGGCCTCTGAAATGCAGCTCTGGAGGCTGAGCACCACTGAAAGGTACAGATTTCCTTGCACAGATGAATTTAAAAAATGAAACATCCATGTCAAGAGAAGAGAGAAGAAATGGTTGAGTGGCTGGTATCACTGTGTTATGGTTGGTTCTTGAAGAGGCAAACGTCTTTCAGATTAGAATTTGCAAAATAAACTAAGCATGTTCCTCTTTGGTTACTAATGACCCGAGAAGGATAAAGCCAAGTTCTGAATGCAGCACAGCTAACAGCAGAGGCGTATTGAGTTATTATATTAACCTGGTAAGTTATTAACAGCATAGAAGCATCAGGAGGGGTCACAAGTCCCCGTGTGCAGGAGGGCATGCTATCCATGGACAGGTGGACATTAACGGTAGAGGCACCTCTGCTCCCACTGAGACAAAACTTTTGTCTGGCATTTGAAGGAGAGCTCGGCAGATGAGTGAGCCAAGGGCATCGCACACGCTGCATGGAATCAGGCGTGGGCACCGACTGCGCATCAGTAAGGTGCAGCAGTTAATCACGGCTCCTGGACTAATGCACCCATATGATACCGGTGCATACTCTCACATGTTCAGTTCAAGTGTCCACTGAAAACATCTTAGATGTACTGAAACAAACCTGTGATGTGGCCTTTGGATAGCTGGTGGGATCACATAGACATTTTACTGTCTTGGTCAAGGTCTGCATTTTTAAAAGCCTTAATGTTGTAAGAGACAAATCTGAGCAACTTGCATACAAAGCAGTGTATCTCACAACCAAAAAGTGATGCAATTGAAATACATTAAACACAACTATAAAGGAAAGCACCAAAAGGCTGAGAACACACACATGCTCTGCAATCTGTGTGAGCTGCAGTGACCTCTCCTTGGTGTCTTTAAGGCCATGTTCGCACAGCAATTACCTGTCTTCCCAGTTTATCACTGTTGTACCCAACTAAAGTCATGGGGGGATGCCCTGGAAAAGGCAGGTACCTTTCTGCCTGGTACACTTATGCAGTGACAGCAAGGCAGGTCTGCCTGAGCAAAGGGCACCATTCTCCCCACCAGCTGCATGGATTGAGAAGGGGAAGCCAGGGCAGGCTGAAGCCTAGGCCTTGTGTGGACCACAGAAGTAGCACAAGTGCACCAAACCCTGAATCCGTCCAGTGCGGGCATGGCCTTGGCTTGCAGCTTGCATATGTGTAAGTGTGAGTAGGAAGATTTCTTGATAGTCATTCAGTAGGTGCTGAGAGCAGAGTTCACTCTCTCAGCTGAGATGCAGACACACTGCCCAGAGAACCTTTAACACTTTCTTCCCCTCCTGCTCTGGTCATCTGAGTGACTGTAAAGTTTGAACACCCCTAAGCCTTAAGCTAATCCTTTCCACGAGTGGCAGGAGCATAAAGAGGGGAAGTTGGCCGAAACGCCAACCCATCGTATTTCACCAGCATGAAAACCATTCTAGAATTAAAGGCCAGACATTGGATACAGCAGTTGGCCTATGCCTTGGACATTCATGGCAGAGAATACATTTTGAGCTGTTTACCAGTAGGTTGCCAGCACAGCTGAATTGGTTACCCTCCTAACAAAAGCATAATCAAGTACTTAGGCTGGGAAGCTTGAACATACCTCATTGTACTGTCTTATTGGAGCAGAACACGGAGGCCAGATGTCAGCTTGGCTTGTAGAGATTACAAATTGCATTCTCTGTGGATAAGGAAATGATATGCCCACCTTGGTGAAGTTGCCTGTCACCAAAGACCCCACTGGTTGCTAGTGCTCAGTGCACGCAGTCTTAGTTCACATGAGGTTTGCAACCCCCAGAGCAGCAGATGACTGCATGAGTCTTCCCGGCGAAGGGCAGGCAGGAATAATCCCTGACAGGAGAGGAGCAAAAAGAACATGTAATGGAACTGCATTCACCGTGAAAGGCTTGCAGGGCAGGCATAAGTTTGTGGCAGCTGCTTCCACAAGGGTGGCGAACAGGGCAAGAGGTCACTGCCTTTCTCCCTCTGTCCTGAGATAGGGCTGTGCTTCCATCTTGAGCTGGAGCGAGACATTTGGTGGTGACCACTGCAGCTCCTTCCAGCTGCACAGGCCTTTTCTTCGAGGGACTCCCTGCAATGACAAGTGCATAATCTGAGGATGCTTCTTCAGGGCTCTAGGTTGAATTTGTGTCCCCTGCAGGTTTTCTCAACAGTGGCTGCTACAACTCCCCTCTCCCCAGTCCCTTCCATTGTAAATATTTGTATAGTGTGTAAAAACAAAAATCAAATAAAAATTCCATGTGGTACGAAGAACAAAAAGAGCGAAAAAGAAAACAATCAACTCACAGGCCCCTTTTGCACAGGGGCTCCATCTCAATGACCAGCACACCTGCCAATTCTTGCTTTTGTGTACAAAAAAGATCAACAAACAAAGCCTGGTGTTTGTGACTGGCTCCTTTGGACTGTTCCTCTTCTTGCGAAGCATAGCAGAGTCTTGTAGAGTTGTTGTGGCTGTCACATGACATGTACCTTCCATGCCCTCCTCCTGCCTTCCATGTATCTTGAGTTGTTCCCTTTTCCCTCTCTTTTCCTGTTTTATTATTTTTGGAGGTGGGAGAGGTTCTGTATAAAAACAAACAATCCATCAAACAAAAGAAGAAGTTTACAGTTGTAAGTGCAATGACCTAAACCCTTTATCTGACCATTGTAAATGGCGTGTGTGTCCTGCTGTGCTCTGTGAGAACTTGTAGTATTTCAGTGTACCACCTCATGTATTGTGATTCTGTATGGCAAGTTGCCCTACAAGGTATTTCTGTGGAAAACAGAATAAAAGGACTTGATATGATTCACAAGGTACTCTGGTTTAGTCCCTGCCTGCTGCGAACACCTGAAGGTGAGGGCAGGGGTGGGGGTATCTCTCTAGGACTAGGCAGTACAGAAACCAGCCTCGGGCATCTGAAGACCAGTGGCGTTCGGCTGCTGTCAAAGGAGGCAAGCAGAGAAGAGTTCTGCACACACACCCCACTACCTTCGGTTGAGTCCATGCAGGTGGAAACAAAGAGCTCTTGCATACTTCCAGGGGACCCCAGGTGATTTACTGAGAAAGTGTGAGGTGCCTCAGACTCCCACAGCTATAATTAGAGGATAGCTCCAGAATGGTTGCGTTCTGAGAGCCTCAGTCCTCTGGGGAACTTGCTTGTGCTGACTTGCAGTGCCTGCTCACAGGGGAAGGTATGAAGGTGCTTTATATTGTCAGAGCATGAGCCTAACTAGCCCAGTATGGTCTAATCTTGATTGGGATAAGGCTCCCAAGGCTTCAGGCAGAGATTTTTCCTAGCCCTGTGGCTAGAGGTCTTTTGATATTAGAAACACAGAACATAGAAACAGAGTGAGACGGAAGGGGCCTCCCAGGCCATCTAGTCTGATCCCCGGCTCCAGTCGGCTCTGCTCACGACATGCCCACCATGTGCATGTCCAGCCTATCTTTGAACACCCTCACTGATGGGGCCTCAACCATCTCTCATGGAAGCCCATTCCACACCCTCGGGGTCCTGTCAGGAAGTGCTTCCTGGCATCCAAATGGAAGCTTGGCTCCCTGAGCTTTGCTCCGTTGGAGCGCGTCCTGCCTTCCTCTGCAGGGGAGAACAGGTCTCTACCCATCTCCATGTGACATCCCCTCACATACCTGTATGTCGCCAACAGATCCTCTCTGAGTCTCCTCCAGGCTGAACAGACCCAGTTCCCTCAGTCTCGCCTCATACCCCATCCCCTACAAACCGGCCACCATCCTTGTGGCCCTATGCTGCACTGACTCTAACCGGGCTATATCCTTTCTGTAATGAGGGGCCCAAAACTGAGCACAATACTCCAGTTGCAAGCGCACTAGAGTCGTATAGAGTAATACCTCTCTCAATCTAGAAGCCATGCTTCTGGCTATGCAACCAAGGGCGGCATTCGCCCTCTTAACCACCGCATCACACTGCTGACTCATGTTTAGCCTGCAGTCAACCAGCACCCCGAGGTCCCTTTCACAAGTGCTGCTCTCCAGCCACTTGTCCCCTAACCTGTACATATGACACCTATTTCTATGCCCCAAGTGCAAGACCTTGCACTTATCCACATTGAACGCCATCCTGTTGTCTCCTGCCCACTTCCATAGTCTGTCCAAATCCTTTTGGATCTGGAGTACCTGCTCCTCAGTTGTGTCCACTGCTCCAGTTTTAGTATCGTCTGCAAATTTAATCAGCAGACTGTTCACCCCTTCTTCCATGTCATCGATGAAAAGATTAAACAGGATCAGCCCCAGGACAGAGCCCTGATGAGTTGTAGTATATTGCCCTGCAGCTTCCAACAGACAATAGCTGTTAATCTCTTGCACAATCGCGTGAGACTAGTAGCTACATGTGTTTGATAGCACTGCACATGTCATCTGAGTAGTCACTACTGGCATGTAACACATTACAGTAGCCAAGCCTTGAGGTGACAAAGGTGTACTTGCTATGTCTACGTTGCATCGAAGACGTCTGCTGAAACATAGCTGATGTAAATGCATATACTTATTTGCATGTCTGCATCCATCCCAAAGCTATGAACCAGGACGTATTCTTGGTGTCCTTATCTCTTATCCCTAAGATCTGCAATATTTATTATTATCATGATAGAAGTAGTCTTCGGTAGGCTTCATGTATCCAGCACTTCATCACTGCCAAATTTTATATGGATTAACATATGTTAACACTGGATGTTACAAGTTAGATTTAATTTATATCAAATTGATTTAAATCACCAGTTTACACCACACTGAGAGCCAGTGTGGTGCAGTGGTTAAGAGTGTGGGACTGGGACTCAGGCGACCCGGGTTCTAGTCTCTGCTCATCCAGGGAGCCAACTGGGTGACTATGGGCCAGACACAGACTCTCAGCCCAACCTACCTCACAGGGCTGTTGTGGGGATAAGATTGAGAACAGAAAGAGAAGAGTAATGTCAGCTGCTTTTAGTACATTGTAAGAAAAAAGGATAAATCTAATAACTAAATGAAATAAATACTACAGAACTGAATGAAAATGGCTAAGCATTCCTAACATAATATTGCCGCACTCTCCATAAGCTCATTTACCAGATCCTTATTCCAAAAGGTATAAAACCAGTGGAATGATACAGAGAAAGTACCACAAGAAGGATACACAGCTGCTGCTACACACAAATGGGTGGGCTTGCAATTGGGCTTTCTCTGCACAGGGAGGACTGGCAAGTGAGTGGGCAAGCAAGGAACAAAACATGGGGGGGAAAGCAGACCCTTCCCGGGATCTGGGCCTGGGACAGTTCTACCAGTTGTACCAAACTCTCAGCAGCCATGATGAGAAGATGGAATCTATGACCCTCCCCACAACTTTTTCCCCAGAAATGCATGGGACCACAGGTTACTAATAGCCCCAGATCAATACTATTAAAGCCAGCAGAAAGGACCTATAGCATCCACAGGGAGAAATGGCTTCTTTCAGTTGCTAAGGAAAAACATCCACCAGCCCTGAAACAACTATGCCTGAGGTGAGAGAGGGGCAAGCAGGTTTGTGAAGACCTGCTATAGAAAGAAATAGCACACAGCTTTATCTAGAAATGCAGAACATTGGTGGGGAGACATTTATTTTGCAGTTCATTTATTAGGTATCTTTACTTCCCATGAGCCCAAAACTTGTTGGGCAGTTCACAAAAAAATCAAGTCAAAATGTGCAACGTGAAATCAGGTTCAGGACCTTTCGCAGAAAGGGAAGGCTTGAACAGGCCAAAGGGTGATGTGAGAAGGCAGCAGGAAAAGGCTGAATCCTTGATTGGCCCACCATAAAAGCAAAACAAAAGCCACACATATCAAAGGTGTAGATCCTGCCTCGGAATGACTAGGTACAGGATGGACAGGAGGGCCCTGTAAACTTTCCTGGATTTCCTTAAGAGAGATCAAGTCGGGATAATAGCCATCACAGCCTTGCATGTGCACTCTGTTCTTCAGGATGAGTGTGACCAGAGGAAACCATCTGCGGCTGCCTCCATGCCCAGGACTGCAAGGACGTCGTGCCAAGGCCTCCCTTCTCGCCACGATCCAAGAACCCTCCCTGCCTCTTTGACAGCATCTCACACAGACACACCACGCCACTTGCATTACTGTACCTGAGTCCTTCTCACCCGCCCACCCGACGCGGATGCAGCTCCCACTCAGCGCCTGCACAGCCATCTGTCACCCAGTGTTTTGTGCTGCTGCTCAGCCGATTTGGAAGGCAAACGCAATGCCAATCAGCACGAGTCACTCGTCATTACTCCCCAGTTGCACCGCCACAGGGCTGGCTTCCCACTCAGCTTTGCAAGGAGAAGCCTTCTGACCCCCAGAGATTTTGTTGGCGGACTTGGCAAGGGCACTGCTTTGACAGAGCCCTTGGTCGGTCGTTAGCCAGCTGGGCAGGGGTGGGCGCCTGCCATGAAGCAAAGGCGCCTCCTGCGAGGAGGCTCAGTCATTCACAGTTTCAATGAGCTGCCTGCAGAGCCTGGCACTGCACAGCTTTCCTGTGGGAGTCACACGACATGTGCTCTTCTCCATTCAGCACTGGCACTGGAACATTCAGTCCTACACAGCCAGTGCAACAGAGCTGTTGTGAAGGCGCTCGTGTTATTGGCAAGAGAAACGGATGGATGCTCTAGTCTCATAAAAACGACAGGCACACCTACTAGAGAAGTCCAACTGAAATGTGTACTCCAGTCAAATGCACTGCCCTATGTTACTGATTTTAAATGATTTTTAGAGGCATTTCTAATGGTCAGACCCTCTCACCTTCCAAACTGGCAAGGTGCAGCCACCCAAACTGAAGTACAACTCTTTCCCAAGGGCTTCTCTTCCTCCAAGGGAGCCACAACATACACTCCTGGTCATGAACCATTTCAGTGGACAATGCCTGCAGAAGGAGTAAATGGTCTGAGAGCTCCTTTCTTAACCTTTGACACCTGAAGACCCTGTAGAAAATCAGTTGATCCGATATGTTTTGCATTTCAAATGTTTAATGGTTTGAGAGCCCATGAGGAATCCTGGCAGCCTTCCCCATTGTGCTGTCTTCAAGAGGTTTTAGACACCAACCACCATCAGCCCTAGTTAGCATGGTCAACGGTCAAGAATGCTGGGAGTCATGGTCCAAAACAGGAAGAGGGCTCCACAATGAGGATGATTCAATTATGGGCTGCATGAGGTCTTTATGAAGAATCCTTAGAAAGAAACCAGTAAGCTTACTAGCCATTTTTGTCCATTCCAGCCTCTCATGTGATCAGTTGCCAATCTCTGCATGTTGTTCTACAATACCTTGTTAGCCTCTCTGTCCTTTCCACCTCGTGTGCTGCAGCAGCACAGTTTATTATCACATGAGCAAAAAAAACGGGAGCGAGGCCGTGGGATACGGACCTCAGCCAGCATTCCAGCAGCAGGACCGAGGGGCAGGAGCAGGTGTCCAGCCCAGGCGGTGAACCCACTGATCTCAGCATTGCTCAGTGCCCATGCCCCCAGGGAGCCCAGCCAGCGTTGGTCAAAAGCCTCCCCCTCTCATCTGCTAGCCATCATGCGGCCACCTCTGAAGCAGCCAACATTCACGCCACAGCATCTGCCATGGTCAAAATGTATCTGAGAGTGTGCACTTGAGCCCTCTGGGAACAGAGAATGCAAAGGCAGCTCGTGTCAGTACATGCTATAGAAATAGGAGGGTACCAAGCGACAGCAACTGGCACCAACTGGAAGAAAGAGGCCTTCCTCTCCTGGGGAGAGCTGCTAAAAGGACGGCACACAAATGTCTTAAACAAATAAATATTGTAAATAAGAGGCTGACATAGGCTGATGGTGACACAAGATGGGGGTGGTGTCTTTTTCTATTATTCCCCACAGTGAAGGACTGGAGACTTGCTGTGAGATGGCTGCCCCCCGGGTAGGTGGGACTTCGTTCCACTGGATTGGGTAATTCAGATATGAAAGAAGATCACTGTGGGCTGCACTGCTGCACCAGAAACTGCAAAACCTGCCAAGTATCAGCTGTGCAAAGCCTTGCCCCTACGGCACTGACTTCAGAATTATTCATGTTTTCATTTGCATCAGGGACTGGTGTTGCAATAACCACTCTATTTCTAGTTCCAAGCACTAGAAAAAAGTCACCATACTTAGTTTGACTATCAAAAAGTTAAATTGCTGGACTGAAGTTAATGCAAGTGGAAGGTGAGGGGAAAACCTGGATAATAAATTCATTGTGCTGCTTGCATTTCAAATCATTGGCAGTGAGATGCTTGTCAAAGCAGGCTTCAGGATCTGCTGCCTCCATAGGATTTATCCATCACCGATAACTCAGATAAATCATGTTCACCAATTAGCTGAACATGACATATAGCAGAGAAAGTAAAGAATCAAAGTGGAATGGCAAGTGAACAGGAAAAAGGAACAAACTTGGACAGAAATAATACCATTTTTTAAAAATGAACAAGCTCATACATTATCAAATTTGCTCATTGCTACTTGTATCCTCTTTCCACAGTCCAGGTTTCTATGGGAAACCTCACCAAAAAGATGCCACATTTGATCCTTTTACTTCTGTGGATTCACAGCCTCGATCTTGGAGGCATTTTGATTTGATTTATTACTAATACACTGATTTTTTCTCTATATGCATAAAAAAGCTTGTAAAATTAAAGAAAACGGACACTGCTTTTGTGTGTTTTCTGTCCTACAACTCCCCGAATTTCCCAGCCAGACATTCTGACTGTAGAGTACTGAATATTGTAGGACTTTATCTAAACTACATAGAATAAAACAAAAATAGAAAAAAATAATTTAAAAAACAACTTTAAGACAAACAGCAGCTAAATCCAAAATCAGGAGATTAAGAAGCCAGGCACAGAAAATGATAAAAATTAAAAAAAAAAAACCAACAACAAAACAAAAGCTTGTTAAAACAAAACATTTTTCAATAAAAGTCTAAATGATGAACAGGAGGGAGTCTGTTGGATATCCATGTAAGAGACCAGAATATTAGGGCCACTACAAAAAAGGCTGAGTCCTGGATAACTTCCCATCATATCTCACATAAAGACAGGTCCACAAAGACTCAGGCAAATCCCAAGACCCAAGATCCAAACCTCCAACTTGCGTTTGCTTATAGGCTTCCTACTGAAGCAACTAGCTGACCATTGTGGGAACTGAATCCTGGACTGAGCATTCCAGCATGGTTCTTCTTATGCTCATACACTCTGACAGCAAATGCTTTGCAGGACTTCACTGTCTCCTCCTTGGAAGTGGCAGGTGTGGAATTACTCTACAGTGCAATAAAGACCAGGCTGCACTGAACCCATCTGCAGCTGGGCTATCGGTTGAATATTTCTGGTGGGAACATTTGAGTGGAGCATGGAAATTACTATTTATCTAGACCCCACCTCCAGAGTAGGTAGTTAGGGGAAGAAAAGGGCTGGAAGAGAGAGATGGTGATATAAACATAGGAAATGAGATGCACAGAGGGTGAGAGACTAGAAGAAGAATGAAAAATGAATGTCAAGGGCAAAGGCAATTCCTCCAAGTCCATCTAGCCACATATTTAGGAACACCTGAGACACAGTGGTGGGCATCCATTTGTGTTACAGAATTTAAAGTTATTCTTTCCCACTCAGATTATCCTTTTGGAATCTCCATACTTAGAGCCTCTCCCCAAAAGGACTGTTTTGGGATCTTGGCACATCAAAACAGATAGGTTTGCTCCTACAGTTACAGCAGTAAGAGGGTGTGGCACAGCTTCATGTCAGTTGCCCTTTGGTTTATTTTCAGATATGGGAAAACACAAAAAATGTTTGTTTGGCAGAGTTGGATGGACAAGCTGATTCTTTTTTTAAAAAAATATTTTTGGTGGATCAGCTGGTAGATCCCATAATTTCTTACCATTCTCTGTTGTGCATACTAAATATAATTCCTCGGCTACAGCTGAATGCCTGAAACATCTGCTAGAATCTAGGTTTGGCCCTGCTGCTTTGGCTAGCCCATTGTTAATGGAAGGATTGAATGAGGTTGAGCAGCCACCCTGATCCACAATCCATTTTTATAAATATCTATTATTGGTGAACAAATATAACATAAAAGGCCTTAAGCAAGAAGAGAATCATGAATTGGAGTAGCTTTTCTTGCCGCATCCATGGAAGGATAAGCAACAGCCTGAAATAAGACAATGGGTGGGGGACTTGATGATACTTTCAGTTTTTGAACAGGTGATTTTTAGAAATAATATACAAATGGAGGACTACGTAAATATCTGGGCTACCTTTGTTAAAGTCTATATATAATTATCTTTAACAGCAGTAGCATATCTTGAAATGTATAAAACATATATGGGTACTTAGTGTATATTCACTGTAATAGATTCACTCAGATTTAATCTAAGAAAAATACCATTTTAGATTAGTTTTACTTTGTTGGACTCGGTTTTGAAATCCACTATGAAATGACTTTAAACTCCGGCCTCACTGAAAGAAGAGCAACGGTGGCAACCTGACTGGCATCGCCGTTTTACACGGTGAGTGCCGAAAAGGCGCGGCGCGTCTACACGAGTGCGAGTAGGACGCAGCCTCCCTCAAGCTGGTGTCCTCCCGATGCATTGGACTACAGCTCCCATAACTCCCACCCAGCCTTCCAACGGCCTGGGCATGCCTGGGAGTTACAATCCAACACTCGGGGAAACCAGAGCAGTCGCCAACAGAGAGCGAGCCGAGGAGCAGCGGCAACTTCCACGACGGGGCGCGCGGCTGGGCGCAAAAGGGCGGCCGCCGCAGGCTCCTCGGGCGCGGCCGGCGAGACGGGCTCGCACTGCACGCTGGGCGGGAACTCGCAACTTCAGCGCGCCGCCTCCTCCCGAGGCCAATCGCACACCGGCTCTTCTAAGTTTTGTGCTACCTTTAGCGGTTGTTTTTCTTCTTCTTTGGAAAGATACACAGTCAACTTTAAAGCGAGTCCGTTCTCCTTGGCTTTGTCCCTGCGATACAGGGTTAGGGGTTCCCACAAATTCCTAACCCGTAAGGAATCTGGGGACATCACTGGATCACCTTGCAGGGCTGTGCTAAGTCTGTCTCTCGGTGCCACCTCCTCTTCCCCGCTCTTCAAGGAGAGTTGCTAGATGTTGCACGTCATTTCTGCATGTGTAAACGCTTACATTCTTATTTTTTTCCTAGTCGAAGGAAGACTTGGTTTAGGAAAAAGCCTCAACTTCTTCCTGCTTTTGTTACTACCCTGGCGAGGCCGGCAGACGCTGCTAGACCACACCAACCCTACGGTCAGAGCCTCTGCCCTTCCCCACGTACAACGATCGCTCCCTCGGCATCCCGAAGATGCAAAGGGGCGACAAAAGTAACCAGGAAGTCCCGTCTCCAATTCTGAACGCGATTGCCGCAGACCTCCCATTTGGGCGGTTTCCTTGCCTTGATGGGCAGATCCGCAGCCAATGCGCGCAGCCGAATTCAAGGGCCGCACCCCGCGCCGGCGGCTCCGAGCGGAAGGCTCCGAGCCTCCGGGACGGGCGAGCAGCAGCAGCAGCAGGGCGATGGCGACGCCGGTGAGAGGCCCGCGGGAGGCGGGGAGAGCGGGGGACGCGGCGCGCGTGCCGGGAGAGGCGTGCGGAGCTGCCCGCGACGGCGCGAGCCGGTCCCCGCCGGAGGAGGGCGAAGGGGGGCCGTGCGTGACCCTGCTCCAGCCGTTCCGGCAGGGGCAGATGATGGATCCTGGACTGTCTCCCGAGCTGCTCCAAGAATGCCAGCTCTCCCGTGTGCCTTTAATCGCTGTGGGATAAACAAGTGACGCTTCCCCCGGGAGGGAGATAGCATAATGGGCGCCGTCCTGCTCTGAGAGGCGTGGGAAAAGTACTAACTCGACTTCCTTTTCCATTTGAAAAGAGAGGGTGGCTCCTGTAGGAACACTTCACGTCCTCCGCCTGCCTCCTAGAACAGAAGCTGTCACAACTCTAGAAGGGGTTTTCCTCCTTTAAGTACAGATCTTGGATTTAAAATCCCCGAACTAGTTATAATAATAGCATGGCACTGCTTTAAGCAATTTAAATTGCTGTATATGAGACCCTCACCAAGAAATGGTGGCGAGGTGATAGTTTGTATTTGCTTGGCCCCATTTTTTTCTCCTGTGATAAATGGGTTGTGGGGTAAGCTTCATCTGAGTCCAGTCTCTACAACTGACTTGATTATGAAGGAAGGATGTAGCTCTCGTCTTGTCCCCAGAGTAGCTTTTGAACAACTGAACTCTGGACAGGTGCATTAAAAGAAATGAGTTGCCTCAAGGTTGGATGGCAGCGCTGTTGGGAGAAATGGGTGGAAGGAAACTCATGGGGAGGCTTCTGCCATAGGCCCTGAGCACTTGGAATCAGACCGAGACCCTCTGTAGAGGCTGTGTAACAGCTCCATGCGGATTGCTTGGGTAGAAAGCAACCACAATTTCTCCATACCACAAGTGGTATGAAGTCAGCATACATGAGCAAAGAAAAGAAGGGAGTCCTGCTCTTTTTCTGCATGGGTAAAACATCTTTACCACCAGTAGACACTTACCTGCTCTCTGCTTTTAGGCTCCTGCAGTGTCCGCTCATATACATCTTTCTTTTAGAAACAGACAGATGTGCTCTATAACAAAATGTTACAGTGTGGAGTATTTCTGCTTAAGATGCCAGAAGCCGTTCCTTCTTTCAGGATACCCAATTTCTTCCTCCTCCACCATCCCACACACAAAACAGTCAGTTAACATACCATGGCCTACCTATCCATACTGGGTTATCATTGAATTTGTGCCAACACTGAGGTTCCCTAGAGATTTCTGATGCTTCCTCCTTTTGTATGGGTAACTCTTATGTAGTTGTTTTGGTTATGTAGTTGGTTTGGTTATGCATCCACCATTACCCCTGAATGTGACATAGAGGGAATGATAATTCTGCTACATGATTGCCTGGCTTGGCCTTTCCAAAGTAGACAGTGTGCTGCATTCAGCACTTGAAGATTTGCCTGCCCCCAAGGAACAACCTAGATGGTGCTAGGCAAAGCATGTCACACATTATCTTGGGCTGGCTGGACAAACACTTTAGCCATTTAAAGGAGATACATGCTGTAGCAGCTGCAGCTTTGTACAGAACAAACTTCCTAGTTATATCTTTCACAACCAAATCTTAATCTATTTTGGATTGTGAATTTGAGGCAAAGGTATAATGGGACTACACTTTGGCAGGGTTACAGCCCACTCTATCAAATGCTTGAACTGTGTATCTACAAGTTGGCTGATCAATACATAGATGTTTGCATGCTCATAACAAATCCATGTGAAAGCAATGCGCCCCAGAGGCCATGAAATGCAGCATTTCATAATTTTGGGTCCCACTGTTCACATTTAAACTTTATGCATCTATTGATGGAAAATTGGGGGTTAGTCGACAAAAGTAAATGCTACAATAAATCTGTTTTCTATCAAGATGTCACAAGATTCCTTTTTGGTTTTGCTGTATCAAGCTGACACGACTTCCCCTAAAGAAAACTTGAGCTAATGGTGTTCAAATTCTGTAATTCGCTTTGATTTCTCCTCAGTCAAAATCGTTGTGTCTTCCAATATACTTTATAAAAGCTGCTTTCCTAATTAATAGCAATTCAGGCTAAAGATGATAGATAAAAATATAAGCAAATAAGAGGTCCTGGGTAGGATGTGTTTAAAGGAGATGTGGTCTTCCACTGATATGTTTGCGCATTGTTTTCATCGCAAGAGGAAGTTTATATCACCAGCAAACTGCCTGAAAGCCACTTTCTTCTCACGTTTGTATTTTTGTATCATTATGGTAGTGTATAGAAACTTTAAACTCATAAGAAAGACATGCTTATCCAGGCAGCCATTTTCTCTTGGTCTCTATTAGTACCTTGGACATTGTAGCTGCTGTGGATTCTGTCCTGTGTTGTTTGAATATAGATAGGAACAATCTCAGATACCGATTTGGCTTGGTACCAAAAATGTCTGGGTTCTTAAAAAATCAACTTTGTGCCTTGCACTTTGAAATATTTGTTCAACCCTGATAATAGAAATATATCACCCCTGGATAAAGATAATAAATGGATCATATAAGGTGTCTCTTAAAGGCAACCTTTATTTGTCCATTGTTTCAAATATCTCAGCCTCCTCAAAAGGAAACAGAAACAGATCAAGTCAGAAGGGGCCTCCCGGGCCAACTAGTCTGACCCCCAGCTCTAGCTGGCTCCACTCACGACATGCCCACCATGTGCATTTCCTGCCTATCTTTGAACACCCTCACTGATGGGGCCTCAGCCACCTCCTGTGGAAGCCCATTCCACACCCTCGGGGTCCTGACTGTCAGGAAGTTCTTCCTGGCATCCAAATTGAACCTTGTTCCCTTGAGCTTGGCTCCACTGGAGCGCAGCCTGCCCTCCTCTGCAGGAGAGAACATGTCTCTACCTACCTCCGTGTGACACCCCCTCACATACCTGCATGTCACCAACAGATCCCCTGTTGGCAACATATAGGAAGAATAGTCCTGCTCTCCTTCTTTTAATTTTTGAAGTTTTGAATCAGTCAGTTGGCCACAGATTTTAAAAACTGCATTCTAACCACTTCTTCTGTGTCAGGGCCCTAATATATATCAATATTGCTATTAATTACATTTCTATACTGCCTGTAGCCAAAGCTCTCAGGACAGTTCACAACAGGATATAAAAACAATAAAATAAATAAAACGACATTTAAAACATTTAAAGTTAAGTAAAATAGTATTAAAATACATTAAAACTCATGAAAATGTAATAAAATAAAAAGACACAATCAAGAAGATAGGAAATTAAGCATTCAGTTGGGACTTTTTGTATTTCCCCAGTAACAACACATACTAATTGGTTAATCTAAACTGAAGGGGTTGGGAAGTGTTGTTGGACTACAGCTCTCATCAATCCTAGCCAATACTACCGATGGAGCAGGATGATAGAGCGTACAGTTGATAGAGTGTGTCATGGGTTATTTAAGCTGCAGCACCCTAAAGCAGACCTTGCAAGGGTTATTTAACCAACACTTGCCAGGTTTCTGTAACATGATAACCCTCCAGCAGTAGCTGGATCTCCAACACGTGGGGTGCCAGTGCTCACACATTCCAGCCTCACTGCACCCATAATCGACTGTGGTGTTTTGCCTAGATGGAACCTGGCCTCCCAGAGTGAATGGCTAATTGCAAGCTAATCATGCTTCTCTTTTTTCTTTAATGTGCAGTTGCTGAATGACCCAGAAGAAATTGCAGCTTTGTACCGTGAGCTTAGCCAGTTCCCATCTCTGTCCAGTGCCTGCATCGGTCCTGAGGTAACCACTCAGTATGGGGGCAAATACTGCAACATTTACACAGGTACTGTGCCTCTCCCTAACTTTGCCTGAACTGCTGAGACTTTTGCCTGCTATATGAAAATGGTCACGATTGTATCTCCCCATTTTGCCCTGGACCTTCTTTTCCACAAGCAAGGTACATTGGGGGCAAAATGTCTGTGTCAGGGTTTCCCTAGCTTCCCGTGCTGCAGAAGCGTTTGGTTCTTTTGCCCATCCTCTAATGAACATAAGGAATAAAACCTAAGGACAGCTGCTGCTAGACATTTTCACCCCAAACCAAGAATGGGATGAGGGACCTTTCCATTAGGGAAAGGATGCACTGTTTGGCATTTCCTTGAATCTACTGAAGTGTTTGCTCCAGAGGTGGTTTAGGGCACAATCCTAAGCATGTTTCACAGAAAAAAGCCCTACAGTTCCCAACATTTCTCAGCCAGCATATGTAGGATTGCACGTTAATGTGTCTGTTTTCTGGTGGCTTACTGAAATCTGGATTGACCATGGCCTTGCCTCGTGGTGGTGGGGGAAAGGCAGATGTGGCAGTGACTCTGGATCTTTTCCGAGGCTTTAGGGTTGTGGGGGTGTGACGGAAGGATGCTTGGTTCTTCCTGTGCCAGGCTGCACGGAAATGGAATTCATTCTCTCTCTTTACAGAGTGGTCTCAGCGAGACTTGGAAAGAGCTGAAAATGTGAAGTTTTGCCGACAGTACCTGGTCTTCTATGATGGCCAGTCCGTTGTGTATTCAGGCCCTTCTGGCAACTGCACTGAAATCAAGGGAGAGTAAGTCTCTGCATTGTCACCCCCTTCCACAAAAGTATCAGAGCAGTGCCTGAGTCTCAGGGCTGCATTCAGTCCCCCAGCAGCCGGTGTGGCTCTGTATCTCCGCTGCCGCCTTTTGTGCATTCAGCAGCAAAAGAAAGATCATATTCTGTACCAAGACAATCGGAATCCTGTGATGAGAATTGCCAGTATCATTTATTTTTATTTAGTACAACATTTGATGTTCCACTCTTCTGGTCCAACAGAAAGCTTACCAAAATTGTTAAACAGTATAAAAATGGTAGTAATCCAGCAGCAGCAGGGCAGCAGAAAGAGCCCTTTCCAACTGTTCCTGGAACGTACCTGCCAGACCAGCTTTCTGCGTGCTAACCAGACAATTTTCCTTCATAGGCTGCTTAGTCGGGACTCCCCTAGTGGAGCACAAAAGGCTGTTCTGCGGAAGACTAGCAACAGCAAAGGTGAAGAAAAGCAGTTCCTAGAGGTATGTGTGTCAGTCTGGAGGAAGCTGGGTCCTTCTGGACCAGTGCGCTCGGCCTCTGCCTCTAGGGCTTGTGCCCCATGGAAACTGGAGCTAACGCATTCCCACCTCAGCCTGACTTTGCCTTCTGCTGGTCTTCCAGTGGCAAGAGGGGTTGCTTGGCTCCTTGCTGTTGAAACCTGTGCTGCCCCTCTCTCATCTCGCTCCCATGTCCAGAAGCAATTGTGCTGCACCCATGACTTTTCCAGGAGGAGAAAGGGAAAAGTTAGTCACTCTGTTATGCGGCTTCAGACAAACCCAGCAGCTGGGAAGTTGTTGGGTACCTGAGCAAGGGGTTCGGAGATTGCCACACCTAAACTCTGATCTGCCTGCTCCCACAGGTTTGGGAGAAGAACCGCAAGGCGAAGAGCATTGAGTTGACAGCTTTGGAGAAGCACGGCAAAGTCTACGAGGACGGTGAGGCTTTCCTGCAGCTGTGCTTCAGTTTGGGAGGGGCAAGAGGATAGCTAGCACCTATCCCCACAGACTGCTTTTTCTTGAGACTCCGGGTGGCGTGTGTACTTGTGTGTGGGCTGGGGAGCAGTCCTTAATGTGGACTCTGGATCGTGCATTGTTGTTGAGGGAACTTTACACAACCTGGGCTCTGCTGAGCGGACTGAGAGATGCAGTGGGGACAGACAGTGTTCTTCTCATAAGGCAAACAAGGAAACCTTGGAAGCTGCTAGTCTCCGCATTTTAGGATAGGAAGCCCAGTGATGCGGCTGAGTCTCTGGCTGTGATTTTTCTCCCCTAGACCAGTTTGGCTGCTTGGCTTGGTCGCACTCCGAGACTCACATTCTCTATGTGGCAGAGAAGAAGCGTCCCAAGGCGGAATCTTTCTTTAAGCCAAGAGCCACAGAGCTGAGCAGTGAAGAGGAGCTGGCCAAGGCAGAGCAGCGAGACAAAGCCGTCAAGGTAGGCTGGGGATTGCGTCTGGGCACATAGCAAGCCAGCAGGGCAGCTTGATGGCCTCAGCATGGGAATTCCTCACAGCTTTCAGTCTGTCCAGGCTCTCAAAGTGGGAGCCCTTGCTGGGAAGCCACTGACCACCCAGTGCCTTGATTCTGAGGCTTCAGAGAGCAGCTGTTCCACTCCCACCTGCCTCCATATTGCTTACACGCCTTTCTGGAGGAAGCCAGCCTTCTTGTTGTACGTACTGTGGTGGAAACCACCACTTCCGTTTCCCCACCATTTCAAACTGAAGAATTGTCCTAGCACAATCCTTTGTGGGCTTCAATTATATTTAAAATGTAGTAAGTCTGATGCTTGCTTCTTGAGTGGTCTCATTTGAGGAAACATCTGCCTCCCAAGATGCTATAGCGTGCAGTAGAACGGCCGAGTTTGTAGGCAATATATACATATTCACCTGCTCTTTGGGTGGTAAAGGGAACACTCTGCACCTTGAATCAGTGTTGAACCTTGAAGTCAGAATCCAGTGGTGCAAGTCCTGGCAGTCTGTCCAACAGGTGCCAACCGCTGACAACACTCGAGGTGTCTCTGCAGAGTTCTGCAGCACGATGGTTCTCCCGCTCTTTCCTAGGGGGAGCAGTTTGTGTTCTATGAAGACTGGGGAGAGGCCTTGGTGGCAAAGAGCATCCCTGTGCTGTGTGTGCTGGACATTGAGGGCAGCAATGTTTCTGTGCTGGAGGGTATTCCAGAGCACATCTCACCTGGGCAGGTCAGTACAGAGCACCTGGGGAGAAAGTTGTACTTGATACAAGTCTCACCACCACCCACACCCACCTCTGGACCCACACCACTACCACGCGATGATGTGTTTGCTTCACTGTCTTTTCTCCTCCCCAATAGAAAAATGGCTGAGAAATAGTGGAAAGCTTGGTGCTTGGGAGCCAGGAACACTGCCTTTTTTGGGAGAGAACTTTAAATCAAATTTCCCTTGCCCCCTAGAGCACCGGATTCATTCAGGGAAGGAGATATGATGCATTTTCCACCCACTCTGTTCCAGTTTTTCATGCTATGTCTTGGTTAGAGCAAAGCCTAACGGTGCTTAGGCTGGCTCGCCCTCCCCTTCCATGCTGGAGACATTTCTGCTTAGAAATTCGTAGCCCCAACTGCCTTTTGCCCTTGACGCTGCATTCCCTCCGCTGCAGGCCTTCTGGACTCCAGGTGACACAGGGGTGGTGTTCACCGGCTGGTGGCATGAGCCATTCCGTCTAGGGTTGAAGCACTGCACCAATCGCAGGTGAGTTTCCTTCCAGAATCTAGAGGAACCCTGTTGAGGCTTTACTTTCTCTATTACGAAAGGAATGGAGACCAAAGGATAGGAAGTGGACCTGGGAACGTTCTGAGGCCATTTCATTGCAGTGATGGATTGAGCTGGAGATGCTTGTTCTGCCTGAAGTACATGACTTGTAGGGAGGGGATGCTGCAACCTTAAGATTAAGTAGGACCTGTGTGGCTTCCTAAAGATGAAACAGCTTTCCAGCAGAGACAGGGACCCTCTTTATTCTAGACTTTGCCCCCTTTTATGTAAACCACTCTGCTGACTTGCCAGGAAGAAGTCTGCTGAGCTAGTAGCTCCTCCCTATTCCTGCTTCTGTCTAAATGGTAAGGGGGGGGGGTGAACTGAGGCTTAAGAAGACAGCTGTCCTTCCATCTGCCCCTACCTACATTGGCTAGAATTGCATGGTGCTCTTCAAAATAGCCCTCAATCCCACATTGTGGTTTTCCTTTCCAGATCGGCTCTCTTCTACGTAGACCTGACAGGTGGTCGTTGTGGTAAGTGACCTGCTGGTGCTATTTATGTCCCAGTTAACCCAGTCCCAGGGCCCTGTCTCTTCATTTCCTGCCTGCCTTCCTATTGCAGAGCTACTGTCAGATGACACCAAGGCCACTTGGTCTCCACGCTTGAGCCCAGACCAGTGTCGCATTGTGTACCTGGAGAACAAGGCATCAGGGCCCCACCAGCAGTGTAGTTGTCTCTGCATGGTGAGTACTGCTTTTGGGCCTTGAAGGTTTGCCTGAGAGACCTCTCCATGTAAAATCTGGAGAAGTCCTTCAACAAGGTGTGTGAGATCAGGTGGAGTGCCTTACGAATCATGGGAGCCACTGCTGTTGCAAATTCTTATTTGCTGGCAGAATTTATGAGGCTTGAATAGCCTTGTCCGAGGAAAGAAGGAAGAATTATGTGGTGAATATATGGAGAATTAAGGTTTAGGACTGTCCTCTGAGAGCTATCATGGTGGATCTTTTTATGTTGCAAGTGGTGACTTGGGCCTCCTACTTCGTGAAATGTTGCAACGTCACTTTCTTAACTGTAGCATAGATTGAAAGAGGCCTTTTCAGCCCCAGAATTCGATGGAGTGTGTCATGATTCTGGAGTAGACCTGGGTGGCAAGAAGCTATCTTTCAGCACATCCTTGTCTCACCTCTCTCGACCTCTCTTTCAGTATGACTGGTACACAAAGCTCACTTCAGTTGTGGTGGACCTTGTACCTCGGCAGAGCCAAGGTGGGTGGTGTGACATAACTGGCTCCCCCCCAGGGTGTGCTGTGGAATAGGCTGGGGGAGAATTTGAGGGATTTGATGGCACCCCGTGAACATGCCCAGAATTCTGCATTGACACCACTGCATGCTACACATACACACCTGCGCAAAACTGCTTGCCTGTATTGTGATTACTGGAGACTTCTGTGGAATATGAAATTCTTAAATAGGACTTGAGTTTTGTTTTGAAAACAGGTTGATTTTGAGGTAGAACTAAAGGAAGGGATTCTGGGAGAGTCAGAAAAGGATTGGACACTGGGAGGAGTGTGGTGGCGATGAATGCAGGTCACTAATGGTCTTGTTTGCCTTAAAGTAACAACTTATGTCTCAGGAAACATCTGTTGGGAGAAGGAATAGGGTTTTAGTTTGCTGGAGGTGTCAGGTCAGCCATGGGGGTTGGTTCCTATTGCTTGTGCAAAGTGGTTTTCTGTTGGATTTTTCTGCCTCGGTACCAAATTCTTCAGAATTTCAGAATCTCCAATGGCCAAGAGGGATTTGTTGGTATAGTTGCAGGGAGCTAGTGTTAGGCTTGGCCTTATGATTTGCTGGGTGAGTAGGCCCATCTCAGGCAGCAGATTTGCTTGTACCTTTAAAGGACAGCAGATTGTTATTGTTTTAATTACTATTGGGAAGAAGAACTCCTAGTTCTTTCTCTGAATAGTACTTCTGATTTGGCACTGAACTGTTCAACCAGCTGTGCAGAAACTCCTGGTTCTTCCCCTGAAAAACTCTGAATTTTCTGCCTTGGCATCAAAATATCACAGGCCATGTGTAGCTGGCATCCGGAAGGGCATCCGGAAGGGAGCTGATGGAAAGTGCAGTATATGCCCCATGGCCTGTTTCTGCTGCAGTTTGTGTCTCACTGTGGAAAGGTAGCCTTCGCTTGAGTGAAAATGGTCTCTTTCTTGCAGGTGAATTCACTGGGATTTATAGCAGGGCACTGCCTGAGCACTGCTGGGCAGCAGACAGTCAACGAGTTGTACTGGACACAGTTCAGCGTAGTAGACAGGTAAGAATGAATGATAGAATATTATGAATTTTAAGCTGAGCCAAGAGTAGTTTGGGCCAACCCAGCAAAGTGTTAGGGGCATTGCTAAGTGAGATTTCTTAGGGGCATTGAACAGGCAAGCCTTTAAGTTCAATGGATTTATACAAGAAACAAAGTAAAACAGAGGATATTTATTTCTGTCCAAGTGGCTGTGTAGGATTGTTGCATGAAAATCCTGTGGAACTGTGCAGCCGTGTCCATTTTTCTTGGTAGCATTCCTTCCCAAACTTCTAGTTCAGCACTAAATTGTTCAGCCAGCTGTGCAGAAAGCTTCAATCTGGATGCAGCCTGTGGCATATATCCCCTGTGCTGTCTTTTCTAGGAACTGATTGTGGTGGACACATTGTCAGGCAAAGTGGATTCTCTCACAAAGGGTAAGTATCAAAGCCCGTAGCCTGGCCTTCACAATTATCTTCCCACTATAACTGTATCATGCAGGTACTCAACAGAGAATTCTCATGACCAAATGCTAAATTGCTTCAGTATAGCCTGACATGCCTGATCCTGGCTAATCTTGGAAGCTAAGTAGGGTTGGGCCTGGTTGAAATCTGGATGGATAACTTAAATGTTGTGAACCTCCCAGAGAACTTTGGCTATGGGCGGTATAGAAATGTGATGTAATAATAATAATTAATAGTCCAGGTCAGAAACAAAAGTGGTAAGCAACATAAGCTCTTCACCTGCCTGAGGGGAGGAAATGGGGAAAGAGCGAGGTAGTGCTAAAATGTCATTCTTCCATTTATCTAGGTTCCCAACCTGGAAGCTGGGCACTGCTCACTGTTGATCGAGATCTGCTGGTAGCCAAATTTTCTACTCCAAACTGTCCTCCTGTGCTTGTAAGTGTCATGTGATTAGCAGTTTGGCAGAGGAATGTATGTTTGAAACCCTTCAGGACTGGCCAACATCAATGTATGAGCATAATAGCAAAAAAAATATTTATTTGTTTGTTTAAAATATTTCTACCCTGTCCTACATGAAGATCGTCCCAGGACAGCTTACAATAATCATAATCCTTAGGTGCCTTCTATCCCCTATAAATTTTGCCTAGGATTATCCAAGCTTTAAATAGATTAAACTGGTAGACTTCCACCTGTACCACACTAATTAGACAAGGCCCTTTATCCTCAACTTGAAGATACTTTTCATATTGACCTGATTCACACAGAGTGCTACCCCAAGTTTTATTTAGCCCATGCATTGTTGGGTTCTGGATCATCATGATATGCAAACCAAGATGCACTTAATAAAACTACAAAGAATAACCACAAACAACCAAGAAAGAGAAATTATGGTAGGTTGTTGAGTTGTGAACTCTGGGTTGTTTGAACCATGGGCTGTTACGTATGAACCCAGAACTGTGGGCTGCTCATGGTTTGTTTTGGTAGACTAAAAGTGATGTGCAGGAGTGGTCAGACAGACTGACAAAAAGCCACACTACATGCCTGTAGTACAGCACTACAGAGGCATTTGGAATACACGAAAGGAGAATTGAAGGGAAACTTAATCAGGATTGAGAAAACCAGGATTTATTCATTCATTTGCCAAACAAACTCTGGGTAGGGCAACAATTTGGTCACCAGGTCATTGTATCCAAAACATTTTGAGGAGTATGATCACACAAGGCTTGTGCACAGGTTGCAACATCTTTCTTTTTTTTTACCTATGTGCTTCTCTTATTATTTTTAGGCAATATTAATGAGGCAAAATGTGAATTATGCATGAAGTAAATGTGTTGCTTCCCATGGTACAATTTCTATGGGCCTGAGATGAAACAGCGGAGGTTTTAGGGATGAGGATTATCAGCAGTGATTGATTGTAAGGGATAGAATACAAAAGTCACAGATGGGATTCTGTACAGTTGGGCATGTGTCTACAGTGAACTTCTGTGCCTTGTTAGCAATGTTGATTTTTCTCATCCTGCAGTTCCATTGGGCTTGTCTCTGTTTCCCTTTCAGATATCTGACATCCACTCCCATTTAGGGGCATAAGCTCTAATCCTTTAAGATTACACTGCTGCCTCTAGCTGTCTCCTGAATAAGAGACACCTGCTTCAGTGGTGCTGAGTTCCTCTTTACCTCTCCTGAGTAATGTTTTCTCTTCCTGCAGATGGTAGCCTTCCTGCCTCCTGCTGGCAAGGAATCTGAAGTAAACTGGGTGTGCCTGGAGGAAGCCAGCCCAGTCCAAGGAATCACTTGGGATGTCCATACACTAAAGGCTCCTCCAGAACAGGACAACCCCCAATATTGTGAGTGGTCAGAGAGGAATATTTGGCAGACTTGGCCAACTACCATTCACTGCTCCAAGCTGGATTCTTAGTATAGAATTAATTTGGGTTTTAATGTGCAGGCTTCGTTTTTAACTTCAATGTGATTTGCAAAGTGTGGTCTGTCTTCACAGCGGGCCTTGATTTTGAAGCCATTCTACTCCGGCCTACTCAGATGCCAGAGAAGGGCAAATTTCCATTAGTGGTGTCACCTCATGGTAAGTGCTTTGTCTTTCTCCTTCCATTAATTCAGGACATGATGTAATTTGATGAGTATTCATCTCAGCATTGCTTCCCTTCCTTCCTTCCTTTGCAGGAGGCCCGCACTCAGCATTCACCACCAGCTGGACCCTGTACCCAGCAGTGCTTTGCCGAATGGGCTTTGCCATGCTGCTGGGTGAGTGAAAGCCAGCATTTTTCTTGGCCACCCAAAGGGCTGCAGAAGTCTCACTATATCCTAGAGTATATGACAGCCTGTGGTCCCACTGCATCTTTTCCTGCCGTCCTTGGCATGTGAACAGATCAGTCCTCTGGCAGGAGGGATCTTTCTGTTCCCTTGCAACCATCTGAATAGAACGGAAGAGTGAGTGGGGGAAAGGAAGTGGCAGAAAAAGAAAATTGATCCTGCCACCCGCTTTACGTTCTGGCACTGCCTACCACTGGCTTGAGCCTGAACCACCACCTTGAGCACAAGTGGCCTGCGAGGTCATGGAACCTTTGATGGAAACCCACATAATGCAGCACAGTCAGAGGCCCTGTTGCCAGGCTGTCGCAGGGTTCTTGCTCATGCCCAGCATGATGCCGGGATATGCAGCCCACGTGAGGATTAGATGATGGTGCTCTCCTCATATCTCCCTGCCGAGCCTGCTCTTTCTGGATGGATGGATGGAACTTCTATGCCGCCCCATTCGCCGAAGCCGCGGGGCGGCTCACAAACATAAGTAGGACATCCCAGGATTCTGACAAGGAATGTCACAGAAGCACGGCCACCCTTCTCAGAAGCAGCAGCAGCTGTGCTTTGCGGGGTGGGGCTGTTGTCGAGGGTAGCATCCTCGGCATTTTTGATTCCAAGGCTGCTTCAAGGGTAGTTCAGAAGAGTAGGGTCCGGCACTTCTTGCCAAGATGTTACCTGCTCATTCATGAAGATACCCCATGTTTAGGGAGTCCTGGGCCGAAACCTGGCTGGGCAGAAAAATAACTCCCTGGAAATCTTGATATTGGGGCTGGCAAGGAACATGTGGTCTCAATAGCACTGTGTGTTGCTGCTTTTCCTCCAAGTGAATTATCGAGGATCACTGGGCTTTGGCCAGGACAGTGTGGACTCCCTGCCAGGGAATGTGGGCTGTCAGGATGTCAAGGATGTGCAGGTAAGAGGAACAGGTTAAAATAGTAGGGCTGTCTCTTACCTGTGGGTGGGAGGGGATCCCTCCCATGCCCTGTTCCTTTATCCGCAGCAGGAGTGTGGAAAATAGCCCCTCATATCTCTTCACTGTGGGGAGGATGAGGAGATTCAGCCCAGTCCCTAAGACCATAAAGCTTCAAACTCTGTTACAATATGTACCACATACAATTTTGCCAGTTCAAAGGATTGACAGCAGATATCGCCCAGTTCTTGTGGGACTGAACCACTTTCAAAGATGAATGTGCATATTTTGCATCAAGAGGGCCAGGGAGCTTTAAACAAAGGGGTGACTTTAAATTCAGGCTACACATTGAGGCTGTGCAAGAGTGCTCCAGACATTCTGCTGAACTTCTGCATTTATTTTCTTAGTCTGTGAGCCCAGAAGAAGTTCCAGCCTTACTTTCTCCCTTAACATTGTTGCACACCTCTTTGCAGTTCTGTGTAGAGCAGATGCTACAAGAGGAGCCTCTGGATCCACAGAGGGTGGCCTTGCTTGGTGGCTCCCATGGGGGCTTCCTGTCCTGCCACCTCATTGGCCAGTACCCTGATATCTACAGGGCTTGTGTGGCCAGGAATCCTGTGGTCAACATGGCCTCCATGGTCGGAAACACTGACATTCCTGACTGGTGAGTACTCCAGAAACCTGAACAGTCAGATTCCAACCCTGTTGCTGCTGCCCTCCTTGCACACCTGCTGTGCTGTGTTTTCTAGGTGCCTGACTGAGGCTGGCTTACCCTATGACCAGGCGGCCCTCCCAGACCCTGCACACTGGACAGAAATGCTCCTGCATTCACCTATGCGATATGTTGATAAGGTACAACTCATCCTTCTGTTCCTTCTCTACACTTATTGAGATCCCCACGTGTTCAGTATTTTGAGTTTCTATCCCCTGTTTTGATTGCTTTCGATTTCTATATTGTTCTTTTCCCTTTAGGTTCAGACACCTGTTCTCTTAATGATAGGAGAGGACGATCGACGTGTGCCCCCCAAGCAAGGCTTGGAGTACTATCATGCTCTTAAGGCCAGGGGTGTTCCAACCCGGTAAGCATATTGGGCGAGTTTCAGGAGAAACATAAAGGATTTGGCTTCCCATGGGTGCTATCAGGACAAAGGGGAATTTCAGTCAGGACACTGGAAAATGGTATTGAGCTGAAGATCTCTCACTGAGAGTGAACAAAATAACCCTATCTCATCTTCTAGGATGCTGTGGTATCCAGGCAATGACCATGCACTGTCTGGTGTGGAGGCTGAGGCAGATGGTTTCATGAATATTGCACTCTGGCTGATCCAGCACCTCAAATGATGTCTGCAGAAGCTGGGCCGTACCTTGTATAACCCACCTCCGTGCAAAACAATAAGGTTCCTAACAATGGCCTGAGGCATTTCAATTCTGTTCAGCTACTCTGGAGAAGGAATACTTTGGTAACTTCGTTCATGGTCTCCAAAGCTTGACTAGGTACATAATGGCAAAAGTGGCCAGCGTCTGTCCTGTAGCTAGCTCAAATACAGCAGACATTACTCTGACCACTCTTTTTTTTTTTTTTTTTGCCAAATTTTGTACCATTAGCAATAGCCTAGCAGGAGGCAATTTAAAAGGGTCAGATGCTGGAGTCCTTAGAAGTAGCCTATTCAATTTTAATGCACTCTGTATTAGCACTCATCTTTGGGAGCAGGACTGGAAAGGGTGTCCCAGGGATCCAGATTAAAAAGATAAATAAACACATTGATTGTCTTAAGCCTTCTTGTAAAGTATAATTACTCGCATTGGGAATGAGTGGGGGTTTTCAGCTCCTGTAATGCAATCTTCCTGGAAGAGTACTGGATATTTCTGGAGAAGAAAAGGTTATGGTATCAAATAAAAGCGTGATTTACAAGGGGAGTGTCTTGTTTGTGCTATAGTGCAGGCTCATCTGAAAACTGACGTAATTTCTTATTCCTTCAATCAAACCTGGAGCTGCAGGTGTCACCAGGAGCTAAGTCTCAGTCAGGTCACAGTGTATTTGAGTATCTTGTGCCATGCTGCTTCAGAACTGATTCCTGCTTGTCTTTCTGCTGCTATATTTTTGACTCTTGCACTTACTGAGCATACTGTTCTCTATAGCACTTCCACTATAATTTATTCGATATAATGGGAGTATGGGCTATAACTGGCCCACCATTTCAATAAAGTAAGAATTCAGATTCAGACTAAGAATTCAAGCTTAGCTGATGGTGGTTTCTATCAGGAATTGAGGGCTGGTCTAGTACCAGCCTGAGTCTTCTTCATGTTCTTAGCACTATCCACAGTTCAGTGCAGTTCCTCAATCTAGTCCCCTCTGCTTCTAAAAAGATGCAGGAGAAAATGTTCTTTTCCCCTTTATTTGTCTTTTAGGTGCATTTCATTTTCTTTTTGCACTGGTCAACAACACAAGTACATTACTGAGAATAACAGTAGTGGCTTAGTGGTTTGAGCATTATAATTGTTAATTGGAAAAAATACACTTTTTTATAATATAGATAAAGTGGTTTGAAATCTGTACCATGAATATACAAGGTACTGTTATGGAGAAATCTTATACTGAACAACAAGGAAGTGACATTTGTGCTGACCACATAATTCCTTGATATTATCAGCTATGGTAACAAGACTTCAGTTCAGTTGTTATATGCCTTGTAGGGATCACATGCACCAATTTAATATGGTCTGAATTACTTCCCTCTCCTGCCTTTCTCCATTTTAAACTAGTGTCTCCAGATAGAGCCTGTTCCTATTTTACTATGAGTATTAAGAGCTTTAGCGGTAGCTAACAGCATGCTATGCATTGTCCAAACAAGAAAAGATTACAGATCACACACAGACGTGGCTTAATGGGTTGTCCAACAGTTAATAAGACTGTAATCTTATGTATGCATGCCTAGGAGTAAGCCCCAGTTTAACAGTAGGACTCACTTATTAGTAAACTATTTATAAATGTGGATTGCACAGTTATTTTAATGGTGGAAGTTAAAAGATCATATCCTTTATTTAATTGAAGTGTTATGTCACTCCTCAGCCATGAAGGATCCTGGAGTAGTTTACATATAATCAGATAGTAGCAGATAGTCCCTGCCTGGGATTTACAATATAAAGCTCCATGACACACAAGGGAGGGAAAAACCAAAGGGAAGGGGGCAGATTACCTTCCCTCTTGTGTACTTTCAGCTAATTTTCAAATAGAAACTGGCAAAGTCTAAGAAAACTCATGCATATTAATAAAAGCTCTTCCTTTTGACCAGTGTTTTGAAAGTATGCTAGAGGCTGGAATGCCACAACCAGTTTTTAAATTCTTACTGAAATAGAAGGTGGCATGGAATTTATAATTCCACATTCACTGGTATTGTTTTTACCTTTCTCATCAACAGCTCTGGGCAGGTTAAAATATTTTATCCTCAAAATTATGACTGACCAGTGAGATTTAGTCAGAAATAAATACAGTGAGAGGGAACAGATTGTCAATACAGTCATAGTCTGTTCTTTCGTACTGTCCTGTTTTTTTCAGCAGTGCTATGCGGGACGCCTTCACCCCTTCCATGCATTTTAATGGAAGTGCTGTAGCAACCGTGAAATCTCTCGAGCGAGGTGCTGCAATCTCCACCTTGGCCTTGATGCCCCCTGCCATTTCTTTTCGTCCCACCGCTGCTTGCCTTTAGCGTTTGGCCCTTTCTGAGCTGTGCACGAGAAGCAAGCTCTATTTGCATTAGCTGGGGTTTAGGTTCCACCTCAAAGATGCCACCCCTTTATTTTCATTCCTTATTACATTGTCAACTTGGGCGATATTTATGGTCCAACCCAGTTTATCCTTGCAACAACCCTCTGAGCTGGGTTGGGCTGAAGGTCCGATCACTGGAGCAAAACTGCCGTTTGGAGACACTTCACCGGGAAAGGCAAAGCCTTCGCACCCCTTCCTGGCAATGAGCGACTGGCTCGGGGCCGAGATCGTGCGGGACGCGCTAATGCAGCGCAGCGCTCTCCTTTCACCCCCGCCACTCCCTCATCTTACACAAGCCCTCTCTTCCCGCCTCGCCCCGGTCACGAAGGCGGGTGCTTCGCTAGTTTGACAGGGAGTGGGTTGCATGTGTGAACGACTTGGAGAAACTAAATGTTGGGTGGCGTTCGCGAATAACATAATTGATTAGAAGAGCTTGGAAGGAAGGAAGGAGGCAAGCCAACAAGCGGGCCGGGAAAGCACCCTCGCCTCTCCTGCGCGGCCGGGCGTCCCCGAGTGAGGCGAGGCAGCAGCGCAGGTGTCAAAATCACCGCCTGGCGCGCCGGCTTCAGGGAAATCGTGGAGAGCGACTCGACAGAGGGGAGGGCGCTTGCGAGTGCCCTTCCGGCTCAGGCCCGTCCTGCCCGGCTGCTCCCTGCTGTCTTTCCGACGCTTCCCCGGCCGTGCCGGCCGTTCTGGAGAGGAGACCCGCCCTGTCCCTCGAGGCCGCCGTCTCCCGCTCTTCCGAGAGGCTCCGCTTCCGACAAGCTTTGTGGGGAGCACCGCCTCATGGCTTGCAAGCCGGAACGTGCGAGCGAGGCGGTGGGCCGACTTTAAGGACGGGGAGCTGGGAAGCGCGAGCAAGGAGGGGGAAGCAGCTGCTGCGCTTGGTGGGGGGATAGTTAGGAGGGGGCTGAGGCGCTCCTGAGCATGTGGCCCCAACTTCTCCACAGCTTGTTGCCGCTTCGGTCGGCAAGCCGTGAAATATGCCTCTTCTCTCTTGCAGCTGCCCGGGGGCTTGGGCCCGATCCGTGCCCTGTATGAGAAGCTGAGCCAGTTCCCTTGCGTAACATACGCCAGCGTAGGAGTTGGCCATGCTGGTTGTGGGGGCGCCGCGTGCCTGCCCCTCTACACGGGTGAGCCAGTTGCGCCGTCGGGGCCTTCGCCTCACACGCCTCCACGGTGGGGCGGGGGGGTCCCTTCCAGACAGCGAGTTACATGAGCAAAGCTGGGGGTGAGCCGATGATCTCTGTGCAGTTCTTCTCCCTAAGTGTTTCCACTCGTGAATAATAGTAATTAAAAACACAGGCACCCCCCTGTGCACGTAAAGTAAGGAACTCGAGGTGCTTATGCATTTTGTAAACTAATCGACAGGATCATACCCCCACCCTAAGGAACAGAAAATGACTCTCCTAGGTAAATAAGCCCAATGATCAGAAAAACAGCACTGGGGCAGCATTGCTATGACTTGCTTAAGTTAGATGAGGTTTCTGCTTCGGTGAGTGACTTGAGCGAAAGGGCCAGGAAAATAAAAACAGGGTTTGAAAAATTCATAGGTGCAAATTTGGCATGTGTAAGGATTTTGCATATTTATGTGTGACTCTTGTTCAGTCTGATTTTTTTAGAATTGTCAAACCAAGCTTCTTATTGGTCAGACAGTTTAGCTATTTAAAAACATTGATACACAAATATACCATTTTGAACATTAAGACTTCAACACAGCACTTGTGAAATGCGGAGCTGTAATGTCCTTTCCTGTGAATTCTGTCACAAAGAGTGGTTGATTTAAAACAACCATTTACGTAGCAGCTGATGAAAATAATATTGGATTGGCCCTAGTCCCTGCCAGTTGCACTTTTGGGATTAGAGGTTTCCTAGAGGCATCAGGGCAGAAAATGAAATTGCCTTTTAACAGCCTGCCTCCAATGCAGCCTTGTGTTAGTCAAATAGAAAGCAAATTGACCCAGTCTTGTAGAAACTCACCCAGGTTTCATAATTATATGCACTGCAAATAGCTGACTTCACTGTGCAAGAATAACACTCTTCAATTTATAAAAAGAAAGGGGATGATTGCATCTTTTAACACAACTGATTGGCTGCGCCTTTATGGTAAAGAGACGTGTGTATAATATTAAGGGCAGAATGGTAAGGCTGGTGTGGAATCTTATGACATGATTCGATGTCTAAGAAATCCGGTATCAGACCTGTTAGTACAAAATGGACCTATGGTAACAAAAGGATAAAAGAACAGGTTGGGAGAGTGATCAGCAGATCAGCTCTAGAAGATAGTATTGCTTAGTGTGTTTTGTGTCTTGCCACTCCTAGATTCCCATTTTGCTACTCTTTGATCCTTAAGCTTGGCAAAACCCAAGTATTGCTTTGCCTGCTGAAGCTCCATCCCTCTGGCTGTATTACATCAAATTCAAGTGCTGAGCCATTATTCCCCAAAATGTAAACTTCTATAAGAGCAATTCAGTAAAGCCATATAAGTTACAAGTAATCAAGAGAGAAATTCTTTGCTTTAAACAAAAATCTCCCTTAAAGTTATACATCAGTCAAGTGTGCTCATGATGTTTTTGACTGGAATCCCAAAGATACTGCAAACAACCTCTGCCAGATATCCCCAGTGTAGCTAAATGTCAGTATTCCTGAAGACCACAACGACTTGAAGCCTTCCATTTATTTGACATTTGCCATTTTCCTGTTCTACCCTAATATTATTAATGAGAATGGAAAGACAAGCCCTTGGGTTTTTGCCTAAAGCTATAGTTCTAAGTGTACATACTTGGAATCAGGCCAAGCACTGGCAAAACAGCCAAGGATCTCATAGCCTAATTTTTATTTAATGCTAGTGTACATTTTACAACTATATTTTGGTAGCAGAATATTGACTGTCAGTTGTCTTTCTTACTCAGTTTTAGCTTCTCTGTATACTGGATTTCAGGATGACAGCAGGACTGTATATGACCATTAAATAAATGTGTATTTGTACATACATATTTATAAACAGAATACGGAAATGTTCCTTTTGAAATTAAGATTCAGAATATTCCTTAGTAAGCCCTTATTCATGCTGCTTGCCTGCCATTTCAGTGCCAATAAAGCTCACTAAATGTAGAGTGCAATATTTATCTCTAACACAATTAACTGCTATCAACTAATTAAATCTAGGAACATTTTTCCTGCCAATAAACTCCTTTCTCTCCAGACCAGGTGCTCTTTTTCCTTCTAATGCTACAGTCAGCCTCTTTATTTGAACTCTGATAAGCTAATGCATGGACAGGAATGGGTGAATTTAATTCAGATGACCATCAGGTATACTACTGCGGGCAAGAATCCCTCAGAAGAAATGGAGTAGCCTTCATAGTCAATAAGAGAGGAGGAAAAGCAGTACTGGGATACAATCTCCAAAATGACTGAATGATCTCAGTTCGAATCCAAGGCAAACCATTCAGCATCACAGTAGTCCAAGTCTATGCCACAACCACTGGTGCTGAAGAGGCTGAAGTTGGCCGGTTCTATGAAGGCCTACAACACCTTCTAGAATTAACTCCAAACAATGATGTCCTTATCATCATGGGGGATTGGAATGCTAAAATTGGAAGCCAAAAGATAACTGGAATAACAGACAAGTTTGGCCTTGGAGTACAAAATAAAGCAGGGCACAGGTTGGTAGAATTTTGTCAGGAGAATAAGATGGTCATAGCAAACACTCTTTTCCAGCAACCCAAGAGACGACTCTACACATGGACATCACCAGATGGTCAACACAGAAATCAGGTTGACTATGTGCTCTGCAGCCAAAGATGGAGAAGCTCTATACAGTCAGTAAAAACTAGACCAGGAGCTTACTGTGGCTCAGATCATGAGCTTCTGGTTGCAAAATTTAGGCTTAAACTGAAGAAAGTAGGGAAAAGCACTAGGCCACTCAGGTATGACCTGAATCATATCCCTGATGAATATACAGTAGAGGTGGCAAATAGATTTAAGGAATCAGATCTGATAGACAGAGTGCCTGAAGCACTATGGACGGAGGTTCGCAACATTGTACAAGAGGCAGCAACTAAAACCATCCCAAAGAAAAAGAAATGCAAAATGGCTGTCTGAGGAAGTTTTACAAGTAGCTGAGGAAAGAAGGGAAGCGAAAGGCAAGGGAGAAAGAGAAAGATACAAACAATTGAATGCAGAATTCCAGAGAATAGCTAGAAGAGATAAGAATGCCTTCTTAAATGAACAGTGCAAAGAAATAGAAGAAAACAATAGAATAGGGAGGAGCAAAGATCTCTTCAAGAAAATTGGAGATATGAAGGGAGCATTTCATGCAAAGATGGGCATGATAAAGGACCAAAATGGCAGGGACCTAACAGAGGCAGAAGAGATTAAGAAGAGGTGGCAAGATCACACAGAAGAACTATACAAGAAAGAGTTTAACATCCCTGATAACCACGATGGGGTGGTCACTGACCTCGAGCCAGACATCCTGGAATGTGAAGTGAAATGGGCCTTAGGAAGTCTAAGCAACAACAAAGCTAGTGGAGGCAACAGTATTCCAGCTGAGCTATTCAAAAGCCTAAAGGACAATGCAGTAAATGTGCTATACTCAATATGCCAGCAAATTTGGAAAACTCAAGAGTGGCTACAGGATTGGAAAAGGTCAGTTTACATTCTGATCCCAAAGAAGGGCAATGCCAAGGAATGTTCAAACTACCACACCATTGCACTCATTTCACATGCTAGCAAAGTGATGCTCAAAATCCTACAAGCTAAGCTCCAGGAGTATGTGGACCGAGAACTACCAGAAGTACAGGCAGGATTTTGAAGAGGGAAAGGAACTAGAGATCAAATTGCCAACATACGCTGGATCATGGAGAAAGCTAGGGAGTTCCAGAAAAACATCTACTTCTGCTTCATTGACTATGCTAAAGCCTTTGATTGTGTGGATCACAACAAATTGTGACAAGTTCGTAAAGAGATGGGAGTACCTCTTATTTGTCTGTTGGCAATTCTAGACAGCATACTAAAAAGTAGAGACATCACTCTGCCAACAAAAGTGTGTATAGTCATGGCTATGGTTTTCCCAGTTGCAATGTATGGCTGTGAAAGCTGGACCATAAGGAAGGCTGAGCGCAAAAGGACTGAGGCCTTTGAATTGTGGTGCTGAAGGAGACTCCTGCGAGTCCCTTGGACCGCAAGGTGATCAAACCGTTCAGTCCTAGAAATCAACCCTGACTGCTCTTTAGAAGGCCAGATCCTGAAGATGAAACTCAAATACTTTGGCCACCTAATGAGAAGGAAGGACTCCCTGGAGAAGAGCCTAATGCAGAGGATGAGGTGGCTGGATGGAGTCACTGAAGCAGTTGGTGTGAGCTTGGATGGACTGTGGGGGATGGTGGAGGACAGGAAGGCCTGCAGGGGGGTTGTCCATGGGGTCGCAATGGGTCAGACACGACTTCGCAACTAACAACAACAACAAGCTAATGCATGTACCTTCAAGTAGAAGGTACATCTTGTTGCTTTTCTGACTCTGAATCAATTGATATGCAGGCAATGTGCATAGTACGGTACTCCAAAAACTAAATGATGACCTGTAGTGAATCTCTTTTATTTATTTTAAATATGTGTAATTTTAAGAACTAATTTGGGGGAAAATACTCCAATTTAAAAAAATAAGAGTTTAAAAGGTGTTTCAGATTTTTAAATATGAAACATTATGTTATAAAACACCAGCTTCAGTCACAAACAGTATGTTATAGTAATATTTAAAAGCTGAACCTGAAATAATCAGGAACAAGAGTAAATCTCAATGGGGAATATTAATGAATATAGTTTAATAATCAGCTCCTGTATTCGACAGCCAATCCTGCTGTGTTAATAAACATCATGGGTTGTTCTCATGTTTTACATTGACATTGTATTTCAGCTGATTAAGAGGAAATGTTTATTAATCTTTCTCCTTTGGAGGTTTCACTCAACTGGTGAACACTGGAATACTCTGTGGAAAGTAAAGGGGAATATACAGTTAAGCATGCTATTTATAAATCTGTTTGGAATGTAATTCATTTTGCATGGGTGAAATGAGAAGACCTCTCCTAAAAAGATATAAGGAGCACTTGGTCAATATATCCCCTTCATGGATCACTGCCTTGCCTTGGCAAAGGGGCTTGTGTAGGTCAAAGAAGCTATGAGCTAAGCTGTGTAGGGGCACCCAAGACAGAAAGGTCAGAGCAGAGAGCTCTGACAAAAGCTGATCCACTGGAGAAGGAAATGGCAACCCACCCAGTATCCTTGCCATGAAAACCCCATGGACAGTACCAAAAGGCAAAAAAACATGATGCCAGATGAGGCCCTCGGGTCAGAAGGTGTCCAATGTGCTACTGGGGAAGACCAGAGGGCTAGTTCTAGTAGTGCCAGAAAGAATGAAGCAACTGGGTCAAAGCCAAAAGGACACTCAGTTGCGGATGATTCTGGTGGTGAAAGGAGAGTCCAATGCTGCAAAGATCTATACTCCATGGGAACCTGGAATGTAAGATCTATGAATCCAAAAAGTTCATATAGTCAAGGCTATGGTTTTCCCAGTTGCAATGTATGGCTGTGAAAGCTGGACCATAAGGAAGGCTGAGTGCCGAAGAATTGAGGCCTTTGAATTGTGCTGGCGAAGACTCCTGCGAGTCTCTTGGACTGCAAGGCGATCAAACCAGTCAGTCCTAGAGGAGATCAACCCTGACTGCTCTTTAGAAGGCCAGATCCTGAAGATGAAACTCAAATACTTTGGCCACCTAATGAGAAGGAAGGAAGGACTCCCTGGAGAAGAGCCTAATGCTGGGAACAATAGATAGCAAAAGAAGAAGGGGACAGCAGAGGATGAGGTGGCTGGATGGAGTCACTGAGGCAGTCGGTGTGAACTTAAGTGGACTCCGGGGGATGGTGGAGGACAGGAAGGCCTGCAGGAGGGTTGTCCATAGGGACTTAGTAACTAGCAACAACAAAGGCCGATATGTAGCGTAACAAAACATGTGCTAGACTGTGGTCCATACATATGAGGAAGAAACATGCAGGCAAAGTAACTGCAGTAAAGATCTTTGTGCTGAGGATTGAATGAAACCCCCAAAGGAGAAAGCTTTCATCGTTTAAAATCAGTTTAAATCTTAAATGTATTAACATATCTTTTTAATTTTTTTAAATCTATTGTTTTTAAAACAGTAAAATTCAAATCTATACAAGTTATAAACTGGATGTGCTATTAGTGGTTTTGTTCTTTGTTTCTGAACTCTGTGCTCTCCTCACGTATCTGTGTGCAGCAGAACCGGTTAATCAGTCCAGAGCTAGTAGTCATATACACTAGACTGGGATGTTCCTACATTTAGAAACCCAGCTAGCACAACTTCTCTTATTTTAAGCTTCCTTCTTTCCTGCAGAGTGGTGCCAACCTGACCTAGGGTGCTTTCAGCAGCTGCAGTTCAGTCGTCAGTATATCCTGCACCTTGATGGCAGAGCAGTTGTCTCAGTTACTCCAGTCGGTGTGCCAGCTGAGATCCGAGACCAGTATGTGGAACACCTGGTTGCCCCAGCACTCCTGCTCATGCTTTAGAAGTTCAAGCTAAGCTTGGGCTGCACCTGATTTGCACAAACTAGGATAGAAACCTGAAGAAGAAGGCTTTCCCGAAGGAATGAGGATGCATGAGATGGGACTTATTAAAAGCTGATACTTTTAAGTGGCATCATATTTTCCTCCCATACACTTGTGTGTTGCACTAGCCCAGTTACTGCCAACTGGAAATGGTGCCAGTTCGCCAGCGCAACAGGAAAAGGACTTTCCCAGCCATGCTGCCTGAAATCCCTCAACTGGAGCAGATGGGGATATAGGACTGCATATTTGACAAACAATCACTCGCTTTCCTGAGTGATGGCCTTTTCCCGGGTTGCAGGGTTTCCCCTAATGCAAATGTGAGGAAGTTGGCTTTTCCTTTTGGGGTGCATCCAGATGGTGCCTTTATAATGAAATCAGCCTGGTTTGCACTTTGTTTCTCTGGTTAAAATACTCCAGAGCTGGCTGTGCTACTCATGCTGGTCCCTCCCTTCTCTTGTGCCACAGACTGCTGATCAGAATGTCACCTACTGGGAGGCACAAGGCTGTTCTCACTCACCGCTTGGAAATGGGGCAGAAACAAGAGGTGCTGGAGGTAAAATAGTACATGTGGGAGACAACAGAGTTCAGCCTGGATTCTAGGGCAATAATCTGCCACCCCTAGAGAGCAGGGGTGGTGTTTGCAACACTGTACACCAAAATAATTCACGTAGATATAGCAGGGATGGTGCTGCAGAACCCTGATATAAGCAATCCTCAAAGTTGGTTGCTTGTGGAATAAAAGGACTCAGTATTGCCTTTCTTTAAAGCATGGAAGTCTGAGATTCAGATTCAGTGTGATTAAATGAAAAATGCAAGGCCTTACAAAGTAGAGAACTTCGGTGAGGGATATATGCCTATGTGGGTGATGCTTGATAGAATTAAAGCTGCATGGAGTCTCACCAGTAATTCCCTTCACAGAGATTTTTCTAGGCATGTGACCCTGCCTTCCTGTGGCCAGCAGCCATTTTAACCATTCTAGAGCAATTGTCATAGATTTGGTAGATTCTTGCACATTGATTGGGAAAGTAATTCTAAATGGTTTCTTATAATTAGGTGTTGACATCTTGGAGTGTCTGCTTCTTGCCGCCTTTTTCAAACATAGTAGTGGGACCAGGGAGGAAAACAGATGTGGGGTTTGTGGGAATAATAATAGGCAGGCCTATTGGTTATTCAGCCCAGGAAAATGACAGTGGGTATTGCCTTGTACTCATTTCTGTGTCCTGGCAGGTCTGGAGCAGCAGTGGGAGGGTGAGGTATGTCAACCTCACAGCGCTGGATAAGCATGGCAGAGTATACACAGACGGTAAGGGCAGCAGCAAAGTGGAGCAAGAGGTGCTCCTTTGTACTTGTGTTCTCTGTACTCTGTGGCATAGCACTTGTCCGTGCTCCTCCTGAACAGCCTCTCTCCAATGACAAGCGTTCCCCTGGTGTTCAGTGCTGTGTGCTTGCCTCCTGCTTGTCATCTCGCTATTGCTGCAATCTGGAGATCCAGGAGCACCCCAGTTATTACAACATCAGTGGCAAAGCCAATCTTGCCTTCCATGATGAATGGCCAAGACATCAACTGGGTTAACATGTTAATACAAGCACTTCTGAGGTTTTACCATCATGGGCTTGCTGTGTTGTCTGGTACCCATTCTGTTTGTTTGGGGCCTGGAAACAACGGGCTGTTGTACAGTTTCTGCTTACCATGACGAGATTTTTTTAAAAAATCCCTTTGTGGGCTGTACTGGCTTGGATGTGTTAAAGATGGAGGTCCAATCAGGAGAAGGAAGAATGAGAACCTGCCTCAACATCAGGAGACTGAATGATTAGGAAGAGGTGGCTGAAGTTGGTCAGGAACAATAGAGTAATGAACAGAGGATTTGTTTGTGGGAACTGCTGAGATGCATGATGGGAGCAGGAAAATGGGGCATGGAGTGGAATGATGGAACTGGCTGGTGTTTGTGATCTTCTGTAAGGGAGAATGTGATAGTTACCACTAATCCTGGCAACACCCCGCACTTGCTTATTATAATATGTGAACCCATCCATTGGGTCCCAGAGCCCTGCTACTAGCGGAACTCAGGCTGTAATGCTGTTGGCCAGACTGTAATCACCTACTAGTTTACTTGGGCATGAGTCCCACTAAACAAAGTCTCTCAGTGCAGCCCTACACAGAAGAAAATCCCACTGAATTGAATAGGCCTGCTGTAGCTGAGCCTCAGCCTGTTTCTCTCTGTAGTCAGATGCCATGGGTACTTCTGGAGGGATGGCCTCTAGCACTAACAATGAGAAGGCATGGTGCAGCTATGCCTCCATTATTTGTTCCTGGACAGATTTTCTGCCTGGGTGGGGAGGAAGTGGTGGTGGGGAAACACAGGAGCTTGTGAGTGGAAGTCAACAGCCTGATGTTGCATAAAATTATCTGAATCATTCAGGGCAATGGCACAGTAAAGGCTCTTCTCAGAGGACCCTGAGTGGGTCGGATGAAAATCCAAGAGAGAGCTGCGTCCTATCAGCATGCATGACATGTCTACTGCCATACTTCCATAGGCACTTGTCCTACATATCTTTGAGGGGATATATGATTTAGATATCATAGGGAAGGTACCCTAGAAATGATGGGCAGCTGTCCATCATCACCTTTTCAGACTTGCCTGTACGATATGAGAACCTCTTAGTCCTAGACCAGTAGCTTATTAGATTGCCCTCCATTTCCCAGTGCTATTAATTTAGAGTGCAGTGTTTCTTGCTGATCTCCCTAGATAGTGATAATCAACCACAGCTGCAGGCATTGTCATTTGGGGTCTCATCAAACATTTCAATATAATGTGTGAAGTAGCTCAAAACTTGGTCAACCTCAACATATCTTTGGAGGTGGTCATTTCTACAACAGGCCTGGTAGTTCTTCTGAGTGATTCTCTAATTAGCTGAAATGGAATCAAAAACCAATTGTCTTTATGAATCATCACTGTCATTCCCTTTCCTTGACTGATCTTCCTCAGACTTATCACCCAGAGCTATCTGAGCAAACACTGGCCTAGATTCAGAGGCACATTTTTCTCCTACCAGCTTGCAAGTGCAAAAATAAAACTATGACATATTATATAATATCTGGAAAATGTGAGTCCCAGAATCTGAGAACTACCTAAAATAGCTTTTGAAGGTGGATGCCTGTTAGGTATGGCTGACTGTGAATTCTGGAGTGTTCTAGCAGTAAAGGAAAAATGACCAGTCCATGTCAGGTGAAAGCTATGCTGTATTTCTGAGAATTGTTTTCCAATACTAGACATATACAGCTACAGATCAGGAGTAATTTGTCTGGAAGAAATGCTGGGCTCATCAAATTGTCTTTGTTGCACAGAATATATATTTACTGTTATGCAAACCTTTTTACATATTGCATCCTAGAGCAGAACGGCAGTGAAATTTAGCCAAATTTGAATGTGCAGCACAATTTAAGACCCTCAAAACACAGGTGGTGCTGCTTTAGAATTCTTCGAGGCTTTGCTCAGAAGCCTGTCGACTTCCAGTTAGCAAATCCTAGTCTATGGCAAGCATGACCATCCATGCCTAACTAAAGCTTGCTTTTGAGGCAAAAATTTACTTTCTCCTCTAACCCCTCGAGCCCAGCAGGGTTATTTTGGGATAATAATAATGAGTAACTCATAACTGCTCCCTGTCCTTACTGACTGTATATTAGAATTGCAGCAGACACAGGAACTGATGTCCCTTATTCTGACTTGTTCAGTCCCCTCAGTTGCTTTAGGGCAAATAGCGGTTCAATCAGTCAAACTGTTACTAATACGTGTGTGGTCAGTGCTTAAGCTCCTGATCTCTCCTGTTTGCATTCTCTGTTGGTGGTGTGGGTTACTGTGGGGAGAGGCTTTACTTACTTCCTCCTCTGTCCTTCTGCTACCAGGACAGTTTGGGTGTTTTGCGTGGTCCAGCTCAGAAAAACAGATCCTGTATGTTGCGGAGAGAAGACGCCCGAAAAGGCAACCGCTTTTCCCTCCAGATAGGTCCCTCAAAGAAGGAGACAAACAAAGTGAAGCAAGAAAGGTATCCCCTTTATTATTTATCATTCACATAATTGTACTGTGCCAAATGCTTTACAGTCATTAAAATCTGTGAGGCAAGCCAAACAGTCTCTCCCTCATTTCTCAGAGCAAAACAGCCTAAACAAATGTGCCTGCTTTTACATTAAATGAACAAGGAATTTATAAAATACTTTATTAAATATTTATATAAATCATATTATACATAATATAAATATCATATAAAATTTATAAAATATAATATACAAGCCAAATTAGCAAAACACTTCCCTGAGGGCTAGTGGCATGCCCTGCTAACATTTAATTTAGGATACACAAGCTTAAAATAACTTCCCACTACCAAGGGCAAAGCAGCAAGATCCAAGCTCCATGCTGCATCCTATAGTGCTATCCTATAGGTACAGCAGCAAAAATGTAGTCAGTACCAGACTCTACACAAAATGAATAGATTGACCTTGAGCCTCTGGTGTGGACTGATCTTAGAGATCCTGATTTGCTCAAGGCCTCTTAGGGGTTAGAGAAGAGTTCGAGAGCGTTGCTGGAATCCTCTTTTCCTCTGTTCCAGATTGGTGATAGCACTGTAGATAGTCTCTGTTGAAGGAAATATATTCCATATGCAAGCAGCATACATTCTGCTGAAAGGACTCAGTTCTTGGATTCGAGAGCTATGGAGTCAACCGTCAGTGGCAAATTCTGTCATCATGATAACCCAGAAAGACTGACCAAGGTTCTCTCTTGTACTGTATGTCTCGTGTAAAAGGACTATTGCAACCCAGGGCCTCTCTCTGCTTTCCATAAAGACCATGCTGCATGAAATCAGTGGAGGCTTCTTCAGGGCCAATTCTTACTCAACCTCTCCATGCAGCTGCTGGCAAATGTAAGCCAAATGAGATAACTACAGCACCTGCATTATGTGGGCGAATTATCAGGGCCCTGGAGAACAGTTTGTGGCATTTAGAATACAGGTAGCATATGGAAGCAAGTCATGAACCTCACCTCACTCAGTCGACAGGCAGTTGGTCTGCAGGAGGCCCTGGAGAGTGGAAGATACCTGCATGTAACCTTCAGGCTTCCCACGGCTCTCTCATGCAGCTACTCTTCCCTGTGATTCTGCCCTAGGAGGGGCAGTTTGTGTACAATGACAACTGGGGAGAGGCACTGGCTGATAAGAGCGTTCCTGTCCTGTGCATGCTGAACACTGAAACCTGTGAAGTCGCAGTGCTGGAGGGCATCCCAGGGCACATCTCCCCTGGGCAGGTTAGTGTAATGCGGCGTGCAGGTTAGTGGGATGTTACTGCAGCCTGACAGAGATCACAAGCATTTCAGAATGACAGAGAGGAGCAGGGTTTTAAATAGACTGAGAGGCTCTGACCCAGTTCTACTAGTCATGCATTATTACATGTTTTTTGGTTAGGGAAGATTGAGAGGACTCTCTGGGTGATCCTGGGCCCTGGAGCCAGCTCTTAGTTCTCAGGACTACACTTCCCTTCATGTATCTTGCACCTTTTAGAAGGGCAAAGTACCTCTCTGAAGCCTTGTCTCTGAACTGGAGTGCACCTTTGGACTGAACAGGAATCAGTCCTGTGCCCTATTGCCTCACAAGCAGTGTTGTGAAAGTGCAAAGTCAGCTTTGCCCCAACTCAGGTAGAAATTAAGTTTCTCTAAACACTGCACTCCTTGCCAGTTGCATCTGATCACCTCTTTGGCACAGCACACTAACTCATCGGCTCCCCACACAGATGTGAACTTTCCCCCTGGGTGTCTCCAGATGGAGGACCTCTAGCTCTACCAGTAAAAAGCACTGTGTTTCCAGTCAAGCCTTCATATCACCATTGTCCTGCCTCATTCATATAACTTTGCGGGGGATTCAGACATCCTAGTCATGTTCTTGTAACTTTTCCCATCACTCCACCCATCTCTTCCTTCCAGCTGAAAATCCACTAAGAAAAAGATACAAAATACCCTGTACCTTTAGCTGGTAGCAGTGGTACCCTTCTATCTGGAAGTACAGTGGTACCTTGGCTCACAAACTTAATCCGTTCCAGGACTCTGGTCATGACCCAAATTGGTCGTGAGCCAAGTTAAATTTCCCCATAAGGTTCAATGTAAATAAGGTTAATCCGTTCGGTAACCATTTTTTAAATCAGAAAAATGTGAAGCAAAGTGACAACAACAAAGTTCGCGGCGATCTCCCCAGCCCCAAGCACAAGCGCGGCCATCTCCCCACCCCGCCAGCACAACTGAGATTGCACCTGTCATCCCTGCATGCGCCCATCATCCCTGGGGGTGGGGGGAAGAGACAGGTGTGATTGCGGGCTCATTGGGGGAGGGAGAGATGGGCACAAACGGTGTGCTTTGGGTGGGGATCGCAGTTCCGTTCATGCAGGGAAGGCGTGCCTGATCAGAGGCACGCTCCTGCAGGAAAGACAGGCAGCATCTCGGCCATCTTCCCCGCGGCTCTGCTTTGCTGCTCCCATCTTTCCTGCAGCAGCGCGCCTCTGATCATGCATGCCTTCCCTGCACAAATGGAACTGCGATCATGGCCATCTCCCTACTTGGGGGGGGGGGGGGGGATGGCTGCAATCTTGGTCACCACCCAAAGTGGTGTTCGCAACTCAAGTCAAAATTTTTCAGAAATTTTTGTTTGTGACCCAATTTGTTCATGAACCAAGGCGCTCGTGAGCCAAGGTACCACTGTATCCATTATCATCTGGGCCCTCCCTAACTTTATGTGTCTAAGGAACACTGAGGCCCTAGCAAAAACCACACCTAGAAGCACCTGTTCTGTTTACTGCGAGCAGCACTCAGGATGAGGGATGAGAGCTAAGGTGTGTGTGGAATTTCCAGTGAAAAGCTGGAGCCCTCGTCCACACTGAGAACACAGTGCTAGACCAAGGCCCTTAGCTGCTGCTCCTTCAAAATAAAAGTAGTCCTTCCAAGCCCAGTTAAAACAAAAAGTAATGTAGTATGTAGTTTGACCTTCATTTGATGCCTTAAGCCAGCCAAACTACGGCCTTAAACCAATGCAGGGACTACGTATCTTTTTCAATGCCTTCATAGTGGATATGAACGGCATGTGCATTCATGCAAGGTCAGCTCAAGCAGAGCCTAGTTCAGCGGGAGGCAACCAGACAAAATTACCTCGTTTGCATGACATTACAGCCCATCGTGGGTAACTAGCTGCAGTGGGTCGTCATATCACTGAATATGAGAAAGTTTCCTGAAGAATGGCATATTTTTCAGCAACAAGTCATCCTGACCACCCATGTCTTGTTCTAGGGGTTGTTTGATCACTCCTGAATTGTTGTGTCATCTGAACTCGGGGAAGCAATTTCATCATGGGTTGTGCAGATCAGCTTGCAAGCCTCTTAGCAAAAGCAGCGAAACCCGCTGCCACTTTTGTGATTCTCCCTTGCTGCCTCCACTAACAGCTACTCCACCAACACCGAAGTAGCACTTTGGCATGCCTGTCACCTTTTTCACCCCAGAAAATTGTGCAGACGTGTTTAGTATTTTGCTTAAAGTTATTTTGTCAGGTTTACAAGCACACAAGAGCACTCTTGTAGCTGTTACATGCCATCAAATTGTCTCCAACTTATGCTGATCCTGTGGATGAAAGCCCTCCAAAATTTCTTGTATGTGACACTCCTGCTGAACTCTTGTGAACTCAAGGCTGTGGCTTCTTTTCCACAATCAATGCATCCCGTATTTGGTCTTCCTTTTCTTCTTCCATCTCTGACTTTCCCTAGGGAGTCTTGCTTCTCATGATGTGCCCAAAGTATGACAGCCTCAGCCTTGTCATTTGTGCTTCTAGGGAAAGCTCTGGTTTGATTTGATCTAGGGATCTTATTTGTCTTTCTGTCAGTCCAAGCTATTCACAAAGATCTCCTCCAGCACCATTTTTCGGATGCATCAATTTTCTGCCTGTTAGCTTTCTTCACTGTCCAGCTTTCACATCCATACATAGTGATTGGGAATACAATAGTGTGAATAATCTTGGGTCTCCAGTGGAATGTCCTTACACTTGATGAGCTTTTCTTGTTTCTTCATTTCTGCCCTTCCAAGTCTCAGTCTTCTTCAGATTTCTTGGCTGTGGTCTACATTTGAATCGATGACTGAGCCAAAGTATGTAAAATGTTTTGAAATTTCAGTTTCTTCATTGTTGATAGTAAATTTCTACAATTCATCTGTGGTCAGGTTTTGGACTTATTTTTTTAATATTAAGCTGCAGTTCTGTTTTTGCACTTCTTTCTTTCATTTTCATCAGGAGTTGTTTCAATTCATTGCTGCTTTCTCCAGTAGTATAGTATCATCTGCATACCTTAATTTACTGGTATGTCTTCCTCCCATTTTCACTCCTTCCACTACCTGTAATCCAGCTTTCCACATGATCTGTTCTCTATACAATTGAACAGATGAGATAAAATACACCCTTGCCTGACACCTTTCGCTATGGGAGTCTCTTCTGTTTCTCCATATTGTGTCCTAACAGACTGCCCCATATGTGTTGTGTGGCTTGGTCAATTTCCTTATGTTCCAGTTATCAAAGGGAGCAAGAAGATGGAGTTAATGGCATATGTGAAAACTGACAAAAGCCAGATGGCACATAGGCTAATTTGTGCACAGTTGCCAGGATCAAACTGCTGAGCTGTCAAGTTAAAAGCACCAAAAGGGGGGAGGGGGGAATGGCAAATGTAGGTGCCCCAAGAGCAGTATCTCCCTCTTGGCAAAGTGATCTTCTTGCTTTTAAGTGTTGAACTGGCACTTTTCAATACCCTCTCCCTTTTCAAAACTTCTCCAACAGTTTCAGGAAGGACAAATATTGACTCTCCAGCCCTTTGTGTGTCCCCTTTTCAGAGCACTTACTGCCACAGTTACTGTGCCTCTGACATACATCTGAACACATTTGCACAATTTTCTGCAATCAGAAAAAACAAAAATGACCCCAACTGTGCATTTCTGAGGCTCTGCTTTTTAATTTTTAAAATGGCAAATGAGGAGGAGTGGTGATCAGAACAGGGAATGGGAAACAAGACAAGTTCTGCTGCCAGGGACCCTGGAATACTGGCTGGAGTACCAAAGCGGAGAACAATCCAGATTGAGCCCAGTAACATATCTGCAGGGTGATTTAGTGTGTCATGTGAACCTACCCAGTGGTATTTTCCCCATTACTTCCTGCCCAGTATCCCTTTAGCAGCTACAGAGGTAGAGGTAAAACCTACAAAGGCATCTCACCAGAAATAAGTCTCCAACTCAGTCCCTGGGGAGGTGCTGTCAAACCTTAACCCTGAAAATTGGATCAATTTCCACTTAGGGACTTTATTTAGGAATTGAATCAGCTGCAGCAGCATTTTGCACATCATAGAGGGGTCTCATAGAGACACAGCAAAACCCACCAGACAGCTAATACTTGGCTTTGCTTCTCTGGCCAGGCCTTGTGGTCCCCAGATGACATGGGTATAGTGTTTGTTGGCTGGTGGCATGAGCCGTTCAGACTGGGATTGCATGCTTGCTCCAATAGAAGGTAAGTGAAGGCTCATTAACCTGTAAGTGTGAAATAATGCACTGGCCCGGGGCCCTGCTCTTTGATTGGCTGCGCCAGGAGCAACCTCTGCCTTAAGGAGCATTGCAAGGGCACATTTTGACTCTTCTGTGTAAGGAGGAAGAGAGAAAAAACATATCCTGAATTTTAATGAGTTCTCAAGTCAGTGATCTCTGATCATTCAGATTGATGGAAGTGATAAGCATACAATTTGGAAGTAGTCCGCTGGATCTCCAGTCCAGCACCAACTCTGTCCTCACCAAACTGGTGGTGTTGTTGTTAGTCGCGAAGTCGTGTCTGACCCATCGCGACCCCATGGACAACATTCCTCCAGAACTTCCTGTCCTCCACCATCTCCTGGAGTCCACCCAAGCTCACACCAACTGCTTCAGTGACTCTAGCCACCTCAACCTCTGCCATCCCCTTCTTCTTTTGCCATCTATTGTTCCCAGCATTAGGCTCTTCTCCAGGGCGTCCTTCCTTCTCATTAGGTGGCCAAAGTATTTGAGTTTCATCTTCAGGATCTGGCCTTCTAAAGAGCAGTCAGGGTTGATCTCCTCTAGGACTGACCGGTTTGATCGCCTTGCAGTCCAAGGGACTCGCAGGAGTCTCCTTCAGCACCACAATTCAAAGGCCTCAATCCTTTTGCGCTCAGCCTTCCTTATGGTCCAGCTTTCACAGCCATACATTGCAACTGGGAAAACCATAGCCATGACTATACACACTTTTGTTGGCAGAGTGATGTCTCTACTTTTTAGTATGCTGTCTAGATTTGCCAACAGACAAATAAGAGGTACTCCCATCTCTTTAAGAACTTGCCACAATTTGTTGTGATCCACAGAATCAAAGACTTTAGCATAGTCAATGAAGCAGAAGTAGATGTTTTTCTGGAACTCCCTAGCTTTCTCCATGATCCAGCCTATGTTGGCAATTTGATCTCTAGTTCCTCTCCCTCTTCGTAATCCTGCCTGTACTTCTGGTAGTTCTTGGTCCACATACTGCTGGAGCCTAGCTTGTAGGATTTTGAGCATCACTTTGCTAGCATGTGAAATGAGTGCAATAGTGCGGTAGTTTGAACATTCCTTGGCATTGCCCTTCTTTGGGATTGGAATGTAAACTGACCTTTTCCAATCCTGTGGCCACTCTTGAGTTTTCCAAATTTGCTGGCATATTGAGTGTAGCACTTTAACCGCATCGTCTTTTAGGATTTTGAATAGCTCAGCTGGAATACTGTCACCTCCACTAGCTTTGCTGTTGCTCAGACTTCCTAAGGCCCATTTGACTTCACATTCCAGGATGTCTGGCTCGAGGTCAGTGACCACCCCATCGTGGTTATCAGGGATGTTAAGCTCTTTCTTGTATAGTTCTTCTATGTAATCTTGCCACCTCTTCTTAATCTCTTCTGCCTCTGTTAGGTCCCTGCCATTTTGGTCCTTTATCATGCCCATCTTTGCATGAAATGCTCCCTTCATATCTCCAATTTTCTTGAAGAGATCTCTGCTCCTCCCTATTCTATTGTTTTCTTCTATTTCTTTGCACTGTTCATTTAAGAAGGCATTCTTCTCTCTTCTAGCTATTCTCTGGAATTTTGCATTCAATTGGGTGTATCTTTCCTTTTCTCCCTTGGCTTTCACTTCCCTTCTTTCCTCAGCTATTTGTAAAACTTCCTCAGACAGCCATTTTGCTTTCTTGCATTTCTTTTTCTTTGGGATGGTTTTAGTTGCTGCCTCTTGTACAATGTTGCGAACCTCCGTCCATAGTTCTTCAGGCACTCTGTCTATCAGATCTGATTCCTTAAATCTATTTGTCACCTCTACTGTATATTCATCAGGGATATGATTCAGGTCATACCTGAGTGGCCTAGTGCTTTTCCCTACTTTCTTCAACTTAAGCTTCGGCAAATAGGGCAGCATAGAAATTTTCTAAATAAATAAAATAAATAAATAAGCCTAAATTTTGCAACCAGAAGCTCATGATCTGAGCCACAGTCAGCTCCTGGTCTAGTTTTTACTGACTCTATAGAGTGTCTCCATCTTTGGCTGCAGAGCACAGAGTCAATCTGATTTCTGTGTTGACCGTCTGCTGATGTCCATGTGTAGAGTTGTGTCTTGGGTTGTTGGAAAAGAGTGTTTGCTATGACCATTGTATTCTCTTGACAAAATTCTACCAGCCTGTGCCCTGCTTCATTTTGTACTCCAAGGCCAAACTTACCTTTTATTCCAGTTATCTTTTGGCTTCCTACTTTAGCATTCCAATCCCCCATGATGATAAGGACATCATTTTTTGGAGTTAATTCTAGAAGGTGTTGTTGGCCTTCATAGAACCGGTCAACTTCAGCCTCTTCAGAACCAGTGGTTGGGGCATAGATTTGGACTACTGTGATGTTGAATGGTTTACCTTGAATTCGAACTGAGATCATTGTGTCATTTTGGAGATTGTATCCCAGTACTGCTTTTTCTACTCTTTTATTGACTGTGAAGGCTACTCCATTTCTTCTGAGGGATTCTTGCCTGCAGTAGTATACCTGATGGTCATCTGAATTAAATTCTCCCATTCCTGTCCATTTTAGTTCACTGATTCCTAAGATGTCGATGTTCAGTCTTGTCACCTCTTGTTTGACCACATCCAGCTTGCCTTGATTCATGGATCTTACATTCCAGGTTCCTATGCAGTATAGATTTTTGCAGCATTGGACTCTCCTTTCACCACCAGATACATCTGCAACTGCGTGTCCTTTTGGCTTTGACCCAGTCGCTTCATTCTTTCTGGCGCTAGTAGTACTAGCCCTCTGCTCTTCCCCAGTAGCATATTGGACACCTTCCGACCTGAGGGGCTCATCTTCCAGAGTCATATCTTTTTGCCTTTTGGTACTGTCCATGAGGTTTTCATGGCAAAGATACTGGAGTGGGTTGCCATTTCCGTATCCTCCAGATATTTTTGACTACATTTCCCAGGATTTCTGGCCATTTTCCATCCTGACTGGGGCTGATGGGAATTGAAGTTTACAACATCTGGAGGATACCAGGGTGGTGGAGGCAGAGATAACTCAAGCAGCATTTCCTAAACTTGTGGTCAGCATTGATATGTTGCATGATAGGATGATAGGAATTGTAGTTTGGCACATCTGGAGGCTACCCTAAAGGATTCTTCATGGTGTTAGCCTAAATTTTCCTCAGTGAAAACTCCTTAAGGCAATGAAAACCACACCAAGACAGCATGTTCTGTGGAAGATAATGCAAATAATTAATCCTGAATTTATCCCTGGTTATAGGGAAAACGGAAGGGCAAGCCTTCCAGTCCTTGGCTTCATTTTTCTGCTAAATTCAGAATATAACCATTTTGACCCATTGCACTAATTTAATTCGTCATCGACTTGTTTCGGTGTGTGCAGGGGTGGGGAGGGAGCTTAAAAGCATCTCACCTTTTTGTGACTGGATCATTCTCTTCCCCCTCCCATAGGTCAGCCCTATTTCTCTTGGACCTCTCCAAAGGTAGCTGTGGTAAGTCATCTCAGCGGTAGCCTTTCAGGCTGCCTTTTGTGCAATTAGCTAGGGCCATTGCATTCAAACGCAGGACTGGAATCTTGTGTCTGTATTAGACAGCCTTACCAGTCAGGCTTCTGCAGCTACATCAAACTGAAAATACAGAACAAGGGAGGTTCCATCGGATCGGCAGATAGGGGAGAAAAACCCAGGCTAAGTATAATAATAGGAAAATGAGCTATAGTTTAATAGACTGTCAACAACCTGATTATATATTTAAAATTTTCTAAGATAATTAAAATAATCCAAAGGCCTACACTGTCATCTGTCCAAATAAAACACTTCTTCACTGGAGCCAACTTAGCAATGTGGCATAATATCACAGAATAAATGTGGTTGTCTTTAATTAAACAGGAGTCATTTCAGTACCAACAGAAAGGGATCAAGTTATCAAGTGCCTGCAACCACTGCACAAAGAGGGAAATGTTATTAGGTACCACTTCTTTATCCTCAGTACTGCAGTCTCTGCTTCTTCCTCCTGTGCGAGTATAAAAGCCACAGCAGCTGCCTCCTCTCTGGGATCCTGCAGCCTAGCAATGCCCATTCCTGCTACTAGTTTCTTTTGGGAAGAAGCCAGATGACACCCAGACACTTGTGCTCTGAAGAGTCATCTGTAGGTCGGGTATGAAACCTCCTCAAAACCATTTGACATTCCTGAGATGCAAATCTTTTCTCCAGCCCGTGCATTACTTATTTTCTATATTTTCCACAAATTAAGTAGAGAATTGTGTTGTCTGGAAATGGCAGCAGTGAAGGCTTCTCAGGAGGTGAATTCAGATGACTGTTAATGCTCTAGTACTATCCTCACCTGGGAGCTTTTGGCCAAGTGCTTTGATGAAATTAAAAGCCTCTTATCATCTTCAGATGTGTAATCGCACTTAGACAGGGCTCTGCCTTCTCATCCTGCGTTATGAATGTGGTTGCAGAGCTGTTGTCATCTGATAACCAGGCTGTTTCCGCTCCCCGGCTCAGTCCTGACAGAACTCGCCTAGTATATTTGGAAGGGCCAGTATTTGGGCCTCATCGCCAGTGCCTGAAGCTACAGATGGTGAGTGCTCTGAGAGAGGATTTTCTCCCACGCACAGGCAAGTGGAAAAAGCATCAATGCATCTGCCACCCACCTCCCTTTTGCCTGGGAGACACACAAGAAATCAGGTTGCACACCTCTTGTGTCCTTTCCTTTGACACTGGTCTGGGAATCTCTGTCCCTGGATGCTGTTCTCTGCCTTCCAATCCTTAATCTCCAGGGATCACTAGTATAGTATACTGGACTGGGACTCAGAAGATCAGGTTACACAGCCCTGCCCTACTTTGCAGGGTTGTTGTGAGGAACAAATGGAGAAGAGGATCGTACATGCCACCTTGGGTTCTTTGGGGGCAAGAGCAAAGTATAAATGAAATGAATAAACCTCCTTTCTGCTTGCCTTGAAAATGCAATGGGAAAGAGGAATTTCCTTTGTGTCCCTTCCTAAGGACTGTAAACTTAAAATGATCAAAAAGCCTACTGTTGCAAGAAAAGATGTTTGTGGCTTATAGCATGGCAGCAAATCAACCAGGAAAGGCAAGAAAGAAAGACGGTGAGTTTTCAGTTCAGTAGCGGAAAAAAGGAAACACCATCTTTCTGCCATCCAAAAGGCTTCAACCTGCTTCCCTTTGACAGCAGACAGCACAGCCATCAAAAAAGGCAGGAAATGAAACCCAGTGGAAAAAGCAGAAAACTTGTTAGTCATAAATGGGGAAGGTGAAGCCTGATCTTAAGATGTCACAATTCTGTCAACTAATGGGAGATGTGTTTTCAGTATCCACTGTTGTGAGGCAAACTTTAAAGAACTTGAAACAACAACAACTAATACATTACAGCAATTATTCTTGTTCCTCACTAGTGATTATGTAATTGAATACGATTATAAGACTAGTACTAAAATCATTATTATTATTACATTGCATGTATATCCTGCCTTTTTTTGTGAGCAACCCAAGGCACCTTACATAGCTCCATCTTATCCTCACAACAACCCTCTGAGGTAGGTTAGGCTGCGAGTGCGTAGCTGCCCCAAAGTCACCCAGTGAACTACATGGTCAAGTGGATCAGGATCTTCTGGTCCTCAGTCCAGCTGTCTAACCACCACACTGGCTCCAACACCTCACCGGCTTTCTGAGAACTCTGAGAATTAGGAAACATCTGTCCTTCTGTTCATCTGATCTTCTCTCCTGTCTAGCTGAACTGGCAAACAAAGCTTACATCTACTGTGGTGGACACAGTGAGAACTGCCACAGCTGGTAAGTCCCAATTTCAGAAAATGATTGCGCATCATTACAGTTGCTTTTTCTCATCACCCTGCCATCATATACGATATTGCCACCCCCCACACACACAATAAGCTTGGCGATGGAGAGCCCTGGCGTCAGACATATGTTCCCTCACACAACAATTCCCATGTGATAGCTTATTTTAAAGCCTCCTCCATTTCATGCAAAGCTCCTAACTTTGCCTGTGTTTTACTTGAGTTGAGCCAAATGTCTCCATGAGATCTGTCTTCTACTTTTAAGGTTTTTTTGGGATCTACCAGGGATCACTGCCCCTGCTTTGCTGGGCCAAGGACAGCAAAAGAGTCCTGATTAGCACTCCTCAGAGGAGTAGGAAGGTATGTTGGAGCCAGCAAGAAAGGCTTTGAGTGGGAAGAAAGGGGCAAACAAATGGCTGCGGATCTCTTCTCGCCTTTCATCATCCCTGAAGGTTTGCAGTACCCGGCAGAAAAGCCGGAGCCAAGCAAGGTCTCCTAATATATGAGATGAGATTGCAGCACGATTGGCCTTAGAGTGAATGTATGCCTATGTGTATCCCACCAAGAAGGTCTGAGCAGCATGGGAGAGGCCTGCCAGCCCCGTGAACTAGGCTAGGAGGAAAAAGCTGCTCTGTGCGCTTGGTAGCTAAACAAGAATTTGAACCTGGGTTTCCCATGTCCTACTAAAACACTGTAGCCAATACATTACATGTGCTTCCAGAAATGTGAGAGCCAGACATTCCTTACAAGTGGGGAAGGCAAGCCATGTCTGCTGAACCTAAGATGAGGGTAGCTGTAAGCAGCCCTACACGGGGTCTCTTTGTTTGGAAATAAGCGTGGAAGAGATGGGAGACTCAAGCTTGCACTTCCTCCCCTGAAACGATGAAAAGAGGTGCAGGGGGAGAGTGGCCATGCCTGGTTGCTCACTGCCTTATGCCCAGGAAGAGTAGGGGGATGTGAGGAACCACTTTTCCTGCTATAAGGTTTTGATGGGTTTCTATGGATCAGCAGCCACTGTCCTATTTGCATTCTTTCTTTACTGTCTCTTGCAGGAGCTGCTGGTTGTGGATACCACACTGGGGTGTGTGAAGACAATTACAGCAGGTATAATCAAAGCTTAAGCTCAGAGGCTGCAGGTGCTGTTTAGTATTTGCTGAGATCTGTTCCAAACACCAGGCACAAAAAGAAGAACTCCTGTAATCTAGTATGTCTGCCCATTTCTCTGCACTCTATTATCTTCAGAGAAGACTTTTAGTATACAATTGTTCTGCCTCATGTATGGCATGTTTTGATGCATCCAGATAAATTTGCCTTTGACATGTAATCCTCCTGTACTTTTTCTGTTACTTATTCCATTATTTTTCCACAAACAATCCAAGAAGGAGGCACAGGCGGAATAGCTGCACACCACAGTCCTTTTGATTGGAAGTATCCATTTTGAAGCATGCCTGGAAAATGCTGCAGGGGCGGTGGCCACAGGCTGGCTCCCCTACTTCCTGCAGTCTTGCTGCATTCGCAACAAAACCAGTCAGCAGAGAAGGCTAATCAGCCTCCTAATAGTCCTCGAAGCCAGATCTAATTCTGTTGCCTGATGAAGGGCTCCTCTTCTGAGGACAGCAAAGCTGCTGAAAGTTGAGTGTTAGATTGTAACTACAACTGCTGCAATATATACCTGCTGCTTCAGAACCCGCTGGGCCTGGCTTGGGATCAGGAAGCCTGTGAGTGGCTTATTTACTGCCCTTTTTGCTCCTGAAGTGCAGCAGTCAGCTTTTCAACCCAGTACGTTTGCAGTCATAGCTTATAAACCATGTCTGATGTGCAGTCAAGATGATTTCCCATGAAATGACCCCAGCTGTTATGCTTTTCTGTAATTCATTCCCTAATACGAGCCAAGAATGGGAGGATGCAGTTGAGGTGCACCAAGGAAGAGAACTGTGGAACCGCTTGCTTGCTTGCTTGCTTGCTTGCTTGCTTGCTTGCTTGCTTGCT